>NC_090925.1:534242328-534545359 GCF_040938575.1 Ambystoma mexicanum | reverse complement strand
GTGAAATAATAAACAAATCATTCTCGATCATATAATAGATTGCATGTATATGGAAAGTTCTCTATAACGTACATTAAAAGCAGGGCTTTAAGTGGGGTAAGAAATCGAGGGGGGGCCCTCATTTGGGGGCATGGCTTGTGGGAGGGGCGTGGCCTAAAAAGTACGCAAATCGTAGGGTATACACAAAAATATATATAAATGTTATATATTTGTGTGCGTGCCTTACTATGGTTTGTGTACTATGCAAGCCATCTTTTCTAAACATAGAAATATGTTACATATTTCTACGGTTATAAAAGATGGCTTGCAAAGTACACAAACCATAGTAAGGTACACACACAAATATATAACATTTATAAATATTTGTGTGCAGACCCTACGGTTTGCCTAGTTTTCAGGCCATCTTTTTTAAACATTTCATGTTTATAAAAGATGGCTTTGAAAGTACACAATTCAAGCCATCTTTTATAAAGCTTTGACTACGGACAAAATTGTCCGTCGGTAAAGCTTTATAAAAGATGGCTTGAAATGTGTACTTTTCAAGCCATCTTTTATAAACCTCGAAATATGTCGAGGAATCCCCAGGTTCGCTGAGGGTTAAAGACACCTCGGCAACCTGGGGAAACAAAGGGACAGTAACTGCCTCTGGTGACCTCTCGCTCGAGGGGTCACCAGATGCAGTTACTATGACTGACGGAAGTGGCAGCCAGTCACAGCGTCGCTGTGGCTGGCTGCCACTTCTGTCAACTTGCCTGACTTCATTGCAGGCACATCTCCCATCGCGGCTGCGGCTGCGACGGGATAATGCATCCCGCCAATGTTGCGGTAGGACGGGGGCCCCGGCAGGGCCCTGGCTCAGTCCCACTTTTTGGAGACTGCCGGGGCCCGGCCCCGGCAGGCCCCGGCCCACTTTAAGCACTGATTAAAAGAATTTCAGTAGGAGAGAAACATGCACTAATTTCAACACAAAAACAACATATGGTAAGTAAAAGACTTGATGGCAATTCTCATGGATGAAACCATATTGGTGAATGGGAAAAAAGCCCAAGGATAAAGCCTATTTTTTAACTGCTTGCAGCCATTGCACCAAAAAATAACCAATCGCATAAAGCAGAAATAAACATCTACATGAAAGCAGGCCTTTTTTAAACCTACCTTACATACAGGGAAACATATTGCAGCCTTCATTCAATTTAGGATTTCCGCTAAACTGTGATTTGGTTGAAAAATGAGATAAAATGCTGGCCAACCTCTATGATAACTCAAAACGCGGGCTTGTGCTTCCACGACTGCAGATCTCAAACCCCTTTTCCCATCCCTACATGTCTTGTTACACTCGACCATTTTCGCTGATGCTACTTGGTTATGCTCTTTATGCTGTTTCACTTTCTATGCTTCTTAGTGTAGTTGGAGCAAATAAATGTGTATATAACAAGGAGGACTGTTTTGGGATTTCCTACTGTGAGTTACCCAGTTCAGTGTGGATTAAACTAGAGACACGTCTGCTCCCTTGCAACTCTCTCCTTTAACAAAGAAACTGTGTGTTGCGTGAGTGTGAACGCAAATAAATGTGTAACTATTTTATTATTCAAGTCATTAACTATCCATGTTAACAAGCATATCTAGTATTGGTCTGCTTGGGTTTGTTACTTTTTTGCTTTACCGTTAGTTACCAACGCATTCACTTCAAGGTGCCATTAGAAAGATGAGTAGGGAAGACGGTGGACCAAGGAGCTAATAGGACAGTGGAATGATTAGCCTTGTCAGAGACTGAAATGCGAAACATTCACAAGTAACCAAAGTCAAGGTTCCTGTTGCCCCTTAAGTGCATGATGGATGCAGCCATAGCTGGGATTGTCATTGGGCGATTTAGTTTCCATGTTGTCTTTGTATTTATATATTTAATGAAGACACAGGTTTCATTTCAAAAGGAATAACTTGCAAAGTAGGCAATACCAGAGAGCGGAGGGAGTCTTAGAATAACATGTCTTTACATAAGAGCATTGTGTGATGTATGCTGTGTGGTGGAGGGGTAAGTTTGAGAACATATACCAGTTACATGGGTTGGTATGCAAATCCAATGCCCCAAACGTGAGAGAAAGTACAAGTTAAGGACATTTCTCTTTCATGAGACATGATCTACACCGAATGCCAGCCGCCTTGTTAATGTGCACGATATAGGGCTTATGTGAAGGTGATAAAGGGATAGATGCATTTCTGAGAGCAGTCAATGAAGAAATACAGATTAGAAACCTGAACCATTTAATATATTGAGAGTGCAAAGCTTGAGGTTATTAGTATGCAGTAGTGTATTGGGAATAGGATAGACTTATAAGTAAAGGAGGGCAACACATGACACTCCCTACCTTAGAAAAGTCCTTCATAGACCTATAATAGACAAAGGTCTTAGAAAATAGTGGGGAACATAAAGAAATTCATATTAGCAAGCCAGCATGTGGTAGCTGGACTTTGTGACATTCTAAAATAAAATGCATTTCGAAAAGCAGCCTTTTAAATTAGTGAGAAAACTAGGCCGCAGAGAAACATTCACATTTCTAGTGGTAAGATACACTTCATTCTTGTTTGTCTCAATCACTGCAAGAGTCAAGGTCAGAACCCTTGAGAGAAGATGTGAAAAGCTGCACAGGGATTGGCTAGGAGCGACAGTGCAGCAGGTTCCCAAACCCTAAATCAGTGAACAATATAACAAACCATGTTCTTACACATCACTTAAAACTAGAAAGAGGAAGGCCACAGTTTGGTGAGAATGAGGTAGTGAGCTGAGATGTGCACCAGACTAAATTAATCAGACAGAAGAAAACCATTGCCCCATGTCGGAAAATTGCCATTTAGAATGAAGCTGCAAGAATGAAGCAACAAAGGTACTTTTTCAATATAGGCAAAAGGTTACCTGTTCAAATGAAGGGAATAAAGTATATAGTCTCATCGAAGGATGGGGGAAATTAGTGACGCACTGCCCCACAACTAGCTATATTCATACAATCTAAATAAGCTACACATCCACATATAGATGTATATTCCACATTTGCACATGGTCTTGGAGTAAACGGTCAAGAAATAAGGCTTGTGAAGTCATGCATTCTCATCATGGCAAAGGAAGGACATTTACTAAAAGGTGAAACATGTTTTAGAAGAGAAGTCGCAATATTAGCTGTAGTTTGTACAACCACAAGGCTGAGAATGGTCTGATGGTGCTTACATTTTGGGTCTCATGAGAAAGTGATGAAGTAATAATTTTTGTTGCCACACTGTCTACACCTCACAAAATGATTGGTCAATGAAGGTGGAAGGTGGAAGAATACCACCATGGAACACTTGATGTGGGATAGCCAATGGGGAACTGATTCACATGTTACAAAATGAAATAATTTACATCAATCAATTAGGAATGAGAAACTGGATAACCTGATTATTAGGTCATTGTCGAGAGAAGGTCATTTGATTGGTCACAGGGAAGAGGATAGGTCAATAGGGTTAGGTATTGTATAGCTTTCTATATGAGACAGCAACCACTGTCCAATCAGTGAACGTTAATTTACATGTGTCTTGCAACTTTGTTAGAGCTGTGATGTCACTTGAAAACCAGCATTTAATGATGACAATGTTGAATGATTTTTTAATTGTTCACGGCTGAGGTTGCAGGTAATAAACTTTTCTTTTTCTTGCTACTCGTTCACTTTTGTTGGCTCATTGGATTCGTGTTTGACTAATCAGGTTTTAGGGTATACCTTACACAGGAACAACATAACACTATTTTTAACATTGACAGACTCAGGCCAGTATTTACACAAACACAAATTACATAGAGTGATTCTGAGGGCAGAATGCAGGAGAGGTGGGTCAGGTGTTTACCTTGGATACAAGGGTGTCCTCCTTCCATCACTAGCAGGTGGAGATTGACTTGCGCTATGAAGGGTTCCAGTGGAGTGTTGACTTTAATGGCTGAGGAGAACATTCCAGTGTAGAGTTTCAAATAGAGAAAAAGAGAAAAGGTCTGAGGTGGCACCGGAAGTGCGAGGGACAAATAGGTTGTGAAGAGATTATGATTGCGGTGTTTGAGAGGGAGATTCCAGTGAGCTGCACTCAGAGAGCTCTTGGGTTACAAGTGCATAGATGAATTTACAGATTAGTGACCGAATTTTAAAGAGTAATTTTGCATGGGGAGCGATCAAGCATGGTGGCAGCACTCTGTAACGCTCACCTGATTCCCGTAGAGGCGCCGGTCTTGACTGGGCGTATACCGTATCTTCAAAGGTGATGTGTAACACACGGCTGGTTCTTTGGGCTGGACCTCTGTGCACTGTATGTCTGACTCGAAGGGTAAGATGTCTGCAGATAGAAAATATGGGATTAATGAACTGGGTTATTGAATGTCTCTCTCTTCTTCCCTTTCTCTTCTCCTGTAGAACCCCAAAGGTTAACGCTCTCACCTTAGGTAAGTGAACGCCGTGCTCTCCATCTGCCTCGGGGCAGGGTGCTGTAACCAGTTTCTTCACTGGATAAGGGGAGCAGGCCTCTTGACTTCAGAGGACTGCTGTCCGTCGTTTACTGCACGAACGGTAAGTTTCGAGTAATTCTAATGTCTTTAAAAGTCTTTAGTAATGATGTCTCTTGTTTTGCAGGGTTCCGGCGATGGCGGATGACGGGCTGAAGTGAGTTGAAGATGGAGCCCGTGTGATGAATAGAAGCGCCTGGAAGCACGTAAGTAAGCGCTTGTTGCCTGCTTCACGATGCGCTCTAACTGTCTTTTTATTTTGCAGGTACAAGTTCGGAGCGGCTGCAGGGTGCCGGAATACCCACTGGGTTAGATGTGGAAAGGAGTAATGGCACGTGAGTATTAAAGTACCCCAATGTCTTTAAACGCACCTTGTTTTGTCTTTCAGATGCGGGATGCAGCGCCGAAGGCCTCCGGAGCTTGCGAAGAGTTGGTAAGCTTTGGTCTTTCAGATGCCGGAATGCAGTGCGAAGGCCTCCGGAGCGCACGAAGAGTAGGTAAGCCTTTGTCTTTCAGATGCCGGAATGCAGCGCGAGGCGTTGGTGACAGCCGATGGACCAGGTAAGTGAAGCGCTGTCACTGAAGACCGTAATGCTAACCTGTTCTTTCTTGTCTTTATAGGTGTTGCTGAAGACTGGATTCAGGATGGTAAGCCTTTTTCCTTAGGCCCAGGATCAGATGCAGAAGACACGATGAGCGTTCTGCTGCAGAGGATGCAGAATAACGCAAAGCAAGATTCATCCATCGGGTGTGGTTTAAATAGCCTCCTGTAGTGCTTAGGTGTCTCCTTCCACAGCCACGCCTAGGTAAGAAAAGAGTTCCTGCTTTCCAGAAGAGTTCCAGTGTTCTGAACCTAGGGAGTGGCTCCTGCCCCACCCAACAGGAAAAGTAGTTCCAAACAGAAGAGGATCAGAGGCTCAACTGGCAGGCAAGTAAGCAGCATGGTCTGCTGCAGGTAAGTCCACCCAAGCATTATGAGCCCGGCGCTTCCAGCGCTGGGACTGGGCATATTTATGAGCCTGGTGCCACTGGCGCCAGGACTGGGTCCAAAAGGTCCCAATTGGGACTGGTTGGCACTCGGAACCTGGGTTATGGATCTGCTTCCAAGGGAGTTGGGAAAACCCTGACCTTTTGGAAGCAGAGATCATGACAGTACCCCCCTCAAGCCCCCTCCCAAACCGGGCTTCTCCGGGGGTTTTGGCTTGTCAGGAAATGTTTGGTGAAATCTTTTGATTAGGCGAGGAGCGTGGACATATTCAGCAGGTTCCCAGGATCTCTCTTGGGGGCCGTAGCCTTTCCAGTCAATTAGGTAAAATAGTTTAGATTTGGAGATCTTGGAGTCCAGAATGCTTTTGACTTCAAACTCGAGTTCTCCATCAACTAGGATAGGTTTTGGAGATTTAGTTAGTCGGGTTTGAGGTTGCACGGGTTTTAATAGAGAGACGTGGAAGACCGGATGTATCTTCATTTGCGGGGGCAAGTCCAACTTGACCGCTACTGGGTTTACTATGGTAGTGATGGAATAGGGACCAAGGTATCTTGGGTTGAATGTGCGTGGCCCTTTTAGAGGTAGATATTTGGTGGATAACCAGACTTGATCCCCTACTTGATATTGAGGGGCTTCCTTCCGATGTTGATCTGCTCCTTTCTTGTATTGTTCTTTAGCCCTTTGAAGGTGAGAAACAGCTTCCTTAAAGGCTTGGGTGATTGTAGAATGCAGGTAGTCTACTGCTGGTGTTTCAAGATCTTGAAGGGGATCCAACTCCGAGGTTCGAGGGTGACTGCCGTATAAAAGAAAAAACGGGGTTTTCCCAGTTCCCGAATGGACAGAGTTATTGTAGGCATATTCGGCTATCCAAAGGATGTCTTTCCAAGTTTTTTCAGTTTGTTGCAGCATGCAGCGTAAATACTGTTCCAGAGTTTGATTGGTCCTCTCGGTTTGTCCGTCGGTCTGAGGGTGGTGACTGGTCGATAGTCTCACATCAATTTGAGCCGACCGACAGCAACTTCGCCAAAAATGAGAAATAAATTGACTACCTCGATCCGAAATTAGAACCGAAGGAAAACCGTGCAGTCGGACGATGTTTTCGAGAAATTCTCGGGCCAGAGTTGCTGCTGTTGGCAAGCCTTTGAGCGGAATGAAATGCGCCATCTTGGAGAATAAGTCCACGATTACTAGAATCGTATTGTATCCGGAGCATGGAGGTAGATCGGTGATGAAGTCCATAGAAAGCGTATGCCAAGGGCGAGGTGGGATGTCAATAGGGCGTAAGAGGCCTGCTGGTCTTTCCTTTTGACTCTTGTTTTGGGCGCATACTCCACAGGACATTATAAAGTCTCTGATATCTTTTTTCCAAGACGGCCACCAGAAGTAGCGCTTGATATTTTCTGAGGTCTTGGCCATACCGGGATGTCCTTCCATTAAAGAATCGTGATAACAAGAGATTACTTTTTTCTGTAAATCTGTGCTGGGCAGGTATAATCGTTCTTGGAAATACAATAAGTTGTCCTTTACTGCAAAGTCCTTTCCCTGCAGATGCCAATTCTGTATGTCTGCTGCAGTTACAAGTTGCCTGGCTTTATCCTTAACTTCCTCTATGGATTCTGTGGCGATTACACCCAGAATTCTTTGTTCGGGAATGATTGGTACAGGTTTAGGGTTGATCAAGTGTTCTTCCACTCCCATCCGAGAAAGGGCATCAGCTTTACCGTTTTTTGTACCAGGTCGATAGGTAATTATGAAGTCAAACTCGGCAAAGAATAATGCCCAACTGAGTTGTCTAGAGGATTGGGCTTTTGCGGTTTTCAAATATTGCAGGTTTCGGTGATCCGTAATCACAGTAACGGTGTGTCGGGCCCCCAGCAGATAATGCCGCCAAGCCTTAAAGGCAGACTTGATAGCCAGAAGTTCCTTGTCAGTAATCGTGTAATTGATTTCAGGAGGCGAGAATTTGCGGGACCAAAATGCCACGGGATGCAACTGGTTGGTTACCGGGTCCTTTTGTGATAGAACTGCCCCCATGGCAAGGCTTGAAGCATCAGTTTCCACGATGTAGGGGAGTTCGGGGCGAGGGTGTTTTAAGATTGGTGCAGAGATAAATTTAGTCTTCAAATCCTGGAAAGCTTGTTCCGCCTCGGTAGACCATTCAAAACGTTTGTTTTTCTTTAACAAGGCAGTGATGGGCTGGACTATTCGAGAAAATTCGGGGATAAACCTGCGGTAAAAGTTAGCGAAGCCTAACATGCTTTGCACACCTTTTACGGAGGATGGTGATGGCCATTTGAGAACTGCATCGACCTTCTTTGAATCCATACGCACTCCGCTAGGTGATAATATGAATCCCAAGAATTCAACTTCAGTCACGTTGAAAACACATTTTTCCAACTTAGCGAAAAGTTTGTGTTGACGCAATCTTTCTAAGACCATTTTCACGTGTTTCCGATGTTCAGATTCCGATGAAGAATAAACGAGGATGTCGTCAATGTAAACAACAACACACACATCTATGAGCTCTCTGAGGACATCGTTCATAAAATATTGAAAGGCAGCCGGGGCATTGCAAAGTCCGAAGGGCATGACCTGATATTCAAATAGCCCATATTTGGTGCGGAAGGCCGTCTTCCATTCATCGCCCTCTTTTACTCGTACCAAGTGGTAGGCTCCTCTAAGATCCAGCTTTGTATATATGCATGCTTTTCTGACTTGGTCCAGGAGTTCAGGGATCAAAGGTAACGGATATCTATTCTTGACGGTGATCTGGTTCAGGGAGCGATAATCTATACAAGTTCTAAGGTCTCCTTCCTTTTTCGGAACGAAGAACAAAGCTGAAGAAGCAGGGGACTTGGAAGGACGAATAAACCCATTTGCCAGGTATTGATCCAGGTATTGTCGAAGGTGAAGGTTCTCAGGCTCGGTGAGGGCATAAATTCTACTACAAGGAGGAGTAGATCCAGGTATCAGGTCTATCTGGCAGTCATAAAACCTATGAGGAGGTAGAGAGTTAGCCTGATCCTTCCGGAATACATCTTGGTATTCTAGGTATTTGGGAGGTAACTGGGGAGTCTCTGAAGAAATTGCTGCCAGTGCAACACCAGGTGGAGGGTGACAAGTAGAGACACATTCTGGAAACTGGACCGTTCTTGCTCGCCAATCGATCAGAGGATTGTGTTTCTCTAACCAAGGTATTCCTAGAATAATCTGAAACTGAGGGGCCTTGATCACATCGAACACGATCTTCTCATGGTGTCCATCTTGACTTACTAGCGTCACTTCCTGAGTGGTATGCGTTACTGGTCCGGAGGCTATCTCCGTACCATCCACCGTAGTAATGACGTCCTTTACAGCCTTGGGACAAAGAGTTAGATTCATCCTCAAAACCATTTCATGATCCACATAATTGCCGATGGCACCGCTGTCGACGCAAGCTTCAATTGCATGTAATCGATCCGGATTATCAGGGCTAATGAGGACCATAGGTATCACGAAATGCGAGGTCACGGAACTGGTTTTCAGGCTCGGCAAGAGGACCTCTATTCTTGTCGGGCGAGGTCGTTTCCCTGTTCAGAGTTTGTAACTTTGGTAACTGCAGCTCCTACTGCCTTCTTGGCAGGTTTCACCGGACAGTCTCGAAGAAAGTGCCCTGAGTTTCCGCAATAGAGGCATAATTGCAACTGTTTTCTCCTTTCCCGCTCATTTTGTGTTAGAGGACCTTTCAGGCCCCCTATTTGCATGGGTTACCCGGAGTCTACTCCTTTGGAAGGAGTTGGCGGTTTGGAAAATACTCGAGCATCAAACTTGGAACGATCGGCCTTCCTGTTCTGCAGTCTGTGATCTATTTGAACGACTAAGTCTATATAGTCCGAACAATCTTGTGGGGGATTCACTACTTGGGCTAACACGTCTTTGAGCTCTCCACGTAGACCTCTATAAAACAGCGTAATCCTTTTGTCCTCAGGCCATTGAGTTTCCACTATCAGTCTGTTGAAAGACGCAATATAAGCCAAAAGGTCTTGATTACCTTGTCGCAACGAAAGAAGCTCATTGTCCAAAGCCTGCCCCTGTGAATGTCTTGCGAACAGTTTTTCCATACTGAGCTGAAAAGCTTGAAAATCATGGAGGACTGGATCATCTTGATTTACTAGAGGGATCGACCAGTCTGCCGCATTGCCACTAAGGTACGAAAGCACGAAAGCTACTTTAGCTTGATCAGTTGGAAAGGCTGCTGGCCGGCATAAGAAATGCAACCGGCACTGATTGATAAATACTGCAAACCTCTTTGGGTCACCAGAAAATCGTTCGGGCGGAGCCAGAGGTACATTCCCAGGTAGGTTGATCTGCACTGGATTCATTGAGGATGTAGAAGGAAGATTTCCCCCAGATGCGGGTAACGGGGTCTGTCCGGCTTGTGACTGTAGCAATTTTCTAGCGAGATCCTCTGTTCGCTCCTTGGAAATAATCAGTTCCCTTCTTAGAGCGTTCGTTTCCTGACGGGCTGCATGCACTTCTGCCCTTAGTTCCCCAAGTAACTGGGCTAGCTGGTCGGTATCCGAGGTTTCCATAGCGCCTGGACGGGAGTTTTGCGGTAGGCTTTGCTTTCTGTAACGCTCACCTGATTCCCGTAGAGGCGCCGGTCTTGACTGGGCGTATACCGTATCTTCAAAGGTGATGTGTAACACATGGCTGGCTCTTTGGGCTGGACCTCTGTGCACTGTATGTCTGACTCGAAGGGTAAGATGTCTGCAGATAGAAAATATGGGATTAATGAACTGGGTTATTGAATGTCTCTCTCTTCTTCCCTTTCTCTTCTCCTGTAGAACCCCAAAGGTTAACGCTCTCACCTTAGGTAAGTGAACGCCGTGCTCTCCATCTGCCTCGGGGCAGGGTGCTGTAACCAGTTTCTTCACTGGATAAGGGGAGCAGGCCTCTTGACTTCAGAGGACTGCTGTCCGTCATTAACTGCACGAACGGTAAGTTTCGAGTAATTCTAATGTCTTTAAAAGTCTTTAGTAATGATGTCTCTTGTTTTGCAGGGTTCCGGCGATGGCGGATGACGGGCTGAAGTGAGTTGAAGATGGAGCCCGTGTGATGAATAGAAGCGCCTGGAAGCACTTAAGTAAGCGCGTGTTGCCTGCTTCACGATGCGCTCTAACTGTCTTTTTATTTTGCAGGTACAAGTTCGGAGCGGCTGCAGGGTGCCGGAATACCCACTGGGTTAGATGTGGAAAGGAGTAATGGCACGTGAGTATTAAAGTTCCCCAATGTCTTTAAACGCACCTTGTTTTGTCTTTCAGATGCGGGATGCAGCGCCGAAGGCCTCCGGAGCGTGCGAAGAGTTGGTAAGCTTTTGTCTTTCAGATGCCGGAATGCAGTGCGAAGACCTCCGGAGCGCACGAAGAGTAGGTAAGCCTTTGTCTTTCAGATGCCGGAATGCAGCGCGAGGCGTTGGTGACAGCCGATGGACCAGGTAAGTGAAGCGCTGTCACTGAAGACCGTAATGCTAACCTGTTCTTTCTTGTCTTTATAGGTGTTGCTGAAGACTGGATTCAGGATGGTAAGCCTTTTTCCTTAGGCCCAGGATCAGATGCAGAAGACACGATGAGCGTTCTGCTGCAGAGGATGCAGAATAACGCAAAGCAAGATTCATCCATCGGGTGTGGTTTAAATAGCCTCCTGTAGTGCTTAGGTGTCTCCTTCCACAGCCACGCCTAGGTAAGAAAAGAGTTCCTGCTTTCCAGAAGAGTTCCAGTGTTCTGAACCTAGGGAGTGGCTCCTGCCCCACCCAACAGGAAAAGTAGTTCCAAACAGAAGAGGATCAGAGGCTCAACTGGCAGGCAAGTAAGCAGCATGGTCTGCTGCAGGTAAGTCCACCCAAGCATTATGAGCCCGGCGCTTCCAGCGCTGGGACTGGGCATATTTATGAGCCTGGTGCCACTGGCGCCAGGACTGGGTCCAAAAGGTCCCAATTGGGACTGGTTGGCACTCGGAACCTGGGTTATGGATCTGCTTCCAAGGGAGTTGGGAAAACCCTGACCTTTTGGAAGCAGAGATCATGACACACGTAGAGGTTGAGGAGGATCCGGTCATGTTTAAAAGGGTGCAAATCGGAAAGTTAAGGACCTTGTTGAGAGGTGCACAGAGAAGAGCAGCAGATCAAGACAATGGTGTGTGCAGTAGTTCTGTTTGCGGAGCATAAGCGTAGGAGATAGGTATTAAGTTGAGTGCTGTGCCAGTTTAGGGCTGATTTTTTGTTATTTGGGAGTTTGACTCTTGCTGAGGTGGCAGTGGGCATGAGGAACTGGAAGAGGTTAAGGTTGCAGTCAAAGAGAACTTCAAGTTTGTAACCCATATGTGAAGCGGTAGAAGGGCTCAGGGAGAACGAGATAGGAAAAGGGAAAGTGGGGGTGCGTTAGTTGAGTAGCATCCATAAGGTTCTGTGTAGCATGTCTACAGTGGTATCTGGAGTGTATGATTCATCCTTACAATACAATTTGATAAAAATAAGTCAAAGAGGGTTTGTATGTTTTCCTTCTCTAAGCTTCACTGAGGGCCTAGGTAACACAGGACCAACTACCAGCACAACAAAGCGGGTGTATTTTGGTCAATGGTTGCTCCACAAAGCTTCTTGAACTCCTTCCTTAAAAAGGGAAAACATCTCTGACCAGCCCCCTTTCCATGCAAGGAGCAAGCATTTTCCAGGTAATCATATGAAAACTTCCCATTTACAGATGCTAGCATTTTCTGCTCTGGGACAAAAATGATCAGACCACACCACAGCTCTCAGACGCAAGACGCACGGGCTCCCTGTCAAAGCAAAGCAAAACCGTCCACTGTATTATTCATAAGAATCCTGTGTGTGCGCTAAGATCCTGCTCCATCATCTCATTGGTTACCCCTCCCCCCCGATTCAAGACCAAGAGAGCCGGTGGTATCAGTTTCTGCATCGCGGCTCCATCTCTCTGGAACTCTCTGCCCACACATATCAGACATGAACAATCCTACACTGATTTCAAAAAGTGAGTAAAAACCTGACTGTCTGACAAATATGAGTGACAGAAGTATCTGGTATTATCTTTTTCGATGCTGTTGTCACTGTACCTAGCTTGCGTATTTACTGTACCAAACGTCGTGATACCCCAGGGTCTGGCGTTACCAAAATTTAAAAAATAAATAAAATAAATTGCAGGTGCGGAGTCCCACTTATTTGTTTCCCCCCGTGCACAACGTCTGAATTGAGACAAAACACAATCTTAAATGAAATAAGTATTGAAGAACCCCTTTGAGTTAGAGACCGAATCAAATATATTCTTACTAATTCATGCATTAAAGTCCCCAGGTAAAAGGTAAATGGTCAATAATAAGCAATCTAAGGATACTTGCATGTATAGGATACTTGTAAAAAAGGCCCTAATGACCTTTTCGGAGTCGTTACTTTAATGCATTTTTATTATCATTACTTTTCCCTTCCTACTCTCCCCAACAATCCAGAGCCTTGCGGTGAAATGCAATACTTCACACAAATGTCCAGTTCTAAAGGCTATAACAAGACGTCTCATCGGGCAGGGTAATATGTGTCCTTGTCCCCAACTGAAACCTTACCCTATGACCATTAACATCAAACTCTTAGCATCCCCATGTTTCTTTCACAGTACGAATATCACATCTGTTTGTGATGCTCCACCACCCAGCATTACATGACATGATTTGAATTTGCTGTTGACTCTGTTTATAGGCGCTGTGAGGGATAACCCACTCCAACATGAGTTACCTGAACAATTGTTGCTCCCAATGTTCTTAACAGCTAGTCCTCTTTGACTAGAGCATCTGTATCTGCATTTCTCTATTGTCCCCTCATGCCTGGTTAACACATAGCCAGGAGTGCAGATGCAGAGGTAATGAGGTCCGGGGCGGGGGGGGGGGGGGGGGGTAAGTGTTCCCCATTAGGCGGTCCACCTACTGACCATGCCATCCCCTCTCCTGACTTCATTGGACATCTAGCTTCATTTTCAGCAGGCATGAAGGTCCTGCTTGGCCACTGCTCTTAACCAGCTGACTATGACAGTACATGACCAAGGGATAATATCCATACTTGAGCAGTAAAGCTTTTAACATACCTGTTCGGGATCTCAGAGACATATCTGGGTACATTGTCATGACCTCTATTTATGGAGCAAGGGGCTTCGGCATGGAAATAATATGACTACTCAACAAGCGGCTGCAGATTACAATGGAGAGTGCTGCCTTTTCTTAGATGGCACATTGAACATTTCATTTCATGGCAGTATTTGTATTTGTTCATTTATAACGCGCAGACCATCAGGCCTGGGGGCATCAGTGTCTCTGCAACCAGAGCTGCCTTTTCATCTTTTGGGATGTGTCTCAACTATCCACACAAAAACGTGGAATGTGGAGGTCTGCAAGCTTTTACACTGATACCAAAAGCCTATCTGTATGTGTATCTGCATGCATGCAGGTGTTTGTGGCAAAGTGTACATGTTAGATAGCACATTTTCATTATGCTTGAGTGCCATATGTGTTTATGTACATTTGCCATAATAAGCGTCTCCTCCTGTCTGCTTATTAGCATCTGACTCCATGGGTAGGTTTTATACATGTTGGTATGAGCATGTGCATGGGCCTCATTACGGGTCTGGTGGTAACCCTGCGGGTGCTACTGGCGGGTTGCCGCCGGGCCCGTAATAATTTACTGGTGCCCGACTTCCTGGTGCCACTGGCTCATTATGAGTCCGGCGGCCGGGGAAGTCAGGCGCCGGCAAATCGTTAGTCCCCATTCCCAGAGTGTCCAAAAGGACTCTCAGGGATTGGGGACACGAAATCACCACCACCGTTAGCAATGGTGCTGGTATTTCCATGAACAGTCTGCCTACCGTGGCCACAGCACCCGGCAGGGTCGGACCTGTAGGGCACAGCGGCCATCACAGGCAGACACAGAGTTTGCCGATCGGGAAACAAGGGTGCCAGTGAGCTTACCGGCAGCCTTGTTGCTGGGCAGGCAAACTTCTAATGAGGCCCCATATCTCCATACGATTAAAACATTTCCAATTGTATGTATAACTCCCTGCCAATTGAATGAATGTGATTTGGGTGTCTAAGGCATCATCTTTTCCCATATGCCATCCATTCATACAATCCTTTCTCTGCTATAATATAAAAACATATCAACACAATTGACTGCCCTTGTTGTTCTTTGTAGCTCATCTGGTTTTTGTTGGATAAGCCTCTTGCACCCCTTCTCCATCACTGTGTCAAGGATGGCACTGTCAAGAGTGGCACAGGGCATCCAGGTAGGTTTTGGGTGGCTGTGCTGATGTAAGGTGAGCACACACAGCAGGAAGCTCAACAAGAAAGAAGAATGGGCAACAGTAGCTGTGAACAAAAAGGGGCAGGGAATACAAAGGTACAAACAAACTGGATTCCCTCTTGGGGTGAATGCAGAAATGGGAAAGAGTGTTCCACGGACGACCTTTGGAAACTCCAGCCTTCTGCACAGATTCTATTACAGGGGCCCACTCTGTATGCTCATGGCTGGGAACAACATGCCTTAGGGTTCTGTACCTGAACCCTAAGGCACGAACAAGGTAACAGTACTTCACAAGCCTGAACCCTGCACGTGTCCAGCAGGAACCAAACAATGACACGAAGTACAACACTGAAAACGCAACAAGGGAAGGGGCAGAGGTTGCCTGCCGGAAACCAACAGTCAAGCTCTGTACAAAGGATTTACATAAGACACAAGTGAAGGCAAGACAAGAAATATCCAGGGAAAAGGAAGTAAAAGAGAACAAGGTTCAGAACAGAATCCGGAAGAAAGGAAGGGCAGAAACCTAGTATCTAACTGTAGGGAATGGTGACCGGAAACTGTACATGGAATAGTAGAACAATAACTCAGGGCTGGAAAGACAAGAGAAAGCTAGCAGAAGGAAATGAAGGAAACAATATAACTGAAATGGATAACCTAAGGGGAGGACTGAAGACTCAAGGAAGAGAAGGACAGGGATAATGAACAAGGGGTTTGCAAACAAGGAAGAGAGCAAGGGAGCAGTAGCCAGGAAACAGGTGGGCTGCAAACAAGGAAGCAGGGTTGCAGTAACGGATGGCACAAGGCGTAGGCAAACTGTTGAGGACTGCAGAGGACTGTAGTAGGCTGCAAGGCAGGGAGTCCAGAGGAGCAGGCCAGAGAGCTGTAGTAGAGCCCAGAGGAGCAGGGCAGTAAGGAGCAAGCCAGAGGAGCAGGGCAGTGAAGCAGGGAGCCCAGATGACCAGGGCTTAATGGTGAGGAGTGTAACAGGCTGCAAGGAAGGGAGCGCAGAGGAGCAGGGCAGCAAGGCAGGGAGCCCAGAGGACCGGGGCTGAAGGCAGAGGAGTGTAGCAGGCTGCAAGGCAGGGAGCCCAGAGGAGCAGGGCAGCAAGGCACTGGATCAGAAGCAGGATAATACGGCAACAGGAATAGCTTACAAATCGTGGCTCAAGGCAAAAAGGGGCTGGGAGAACTCTTGATGCAAGAGAGCCCTGCCCTGTACTGGGGCAGGCTAATTGGCAACGCCTGAAGCAGGATACCTGAAGGTAATCTGCCTCCTCCCTCTCTGGTCCTGAGAAGGTGGAAGCAGTACTGATCGCTAGGGCTTCTGGGGATTGTGGTTCCAATACTGATGAATGGGAATAGCCAGGAATTGATAACTGTAGCAAGGTGCATTATGGTACATGTAGTTAGCGGAATTAAATAAGAAAGTACCAAAGTCGTGCAAATGGAAATTAAGGACCAAAGTGTGAATAGGGGTGGTTCAAAGAGTATTCTGAAGACAAATGAGTTCCAAATATCCCATGATGGTTGCCAATGTGTGTGCCAGTGGCACAGGAATGACACACTGTCAGGGTTGGGTTCATTCGGAGCCGTCTAACTTGACACATTCTGTCATGAGGTCTGGGTGAATTTCTCTGTGGGGTCTTGAGTCAGGTCTTCAGAGAGTTTACTTCATAAAGTTATTTTGACATGTGTACATATAATGCCAATTGTGCTACATGTGTAGGTGGTGGGTTAGGGAATTCATAGTCCTTAGCCTGTACTTTTTTCTCACTGCATTCCAGGACTATTGGTGTTCACTATCCTCTGTATGTGACTCTGTATGTCCCAATCAACCGTTTAGGATCAACACAGTACTTGGTGGAAATTGAACCATAATAATTTCTTGGAGGTTGTTGTTCCTCAGTACAAGACGGGCTAAAATACGGTGGTGTGGAAGGTTGCCCAGAGCAATTGCCAGTGGTTTAGATTAATTCGAAACCTTCCACCCATCACTTTTGTGGTCAGTTTGTTTCTCCTTGTGAGAGAGGGTATGGCCAGGCGTGGGTCCCTTGCTCGCTGCGCCACAGGGAACCAGGCTGCACCTCACTGAGGAGGTCCAACAAAGGCCAAAACATGTCTGGGGTTGCTTGGTTTTCTGTGCAGAGGGGACCTGGCCTAGCAGTTCGGGCTGGGCTGCTACCTTCGGTGGCGGCAGCTGCTGACTGATTTGCACATGGCTGGTCCCCTTTTGCAATGGCGCAGACGGGCTAAAAAACGGTGGCGTGGAAGATTGCCCAGAGCAATTGCCAGTGGTTTAGATTAATTCGAAACCTTCCACCCATCACTTTTGTGGTCAGTTTGTTTCTCCTTGTGAGAGAGGGTGTGCCCAGACGTGGGTCCCTTGCTCGCTGCGCCACAGGGAACCAGGCTGCACCTCACTGAGGAGGTCCAACAAAGGCCGAAACATGTCTGGGGTTGCTTGGTTTTCTGTGCAGAGGGGACCTGGCCAAGCAGTTCAGGCTGGGCTGCTACCTTCGGTGGTGGCAGCTGCTGACTGATTTGCACATGGCTGGTCCCCTTTTGCAATGGCGCAGACGGGCTAAAAAACGGTGGTGTGGAAGGTTGCCCAGAGCAATTGCCAGTGGTTTAGATTAATTCGAAACCTTCCACCCATCACTTTTGTGGTCAGTTTGTTTCTCCTTGTGAGAGAGGGTATGCCCAGACGTGGGTCCCTTGCTCGCTGCGCCACAGGGAACAAGGCTGCACCTCACTGAGGAGGTCCCACAAAGGCCGAAACATGTCTGGGGTTGTTTGGTTTTCTGTGGAGAGGGGACCTGGCCTAGCAGTTCGGGCTGGGCTGCTACCTTCGGTGGCGGCAGCTGCTGACTGATTTGCACATGGCTGGTCCCCTTTTGCAATGGCGCAGACGGGCTAAAAAACGGTGGTGTGGAAGGTTGCCCAGAGCAATTGCCAGTGGTTTAGATTCATTCGAAACCTTCCACCCATCACTTTTGTGGTCAGTTTGTTTCTCCTTGTGAGAGAGGGTATGCCCAGAATTGGGTCCCTTGCTCACTGCGCCACAGGGAACCAGGCTGCACCTCACTGAGGAGGTCCAACAAAGGCCGAAACATGTCTGGGGTTGCTTGGTTTTCTGTGCAGAGGGGACCTGGCCTAGCAGTTCGGGCTGGGCTGCTACCTTCGGTGGCGGCAGCTGCTGACTGATTTGCACATGGCTGGTCCCCTTTTGCAATGGCGCAGACGGGCTAAAAAACGGTGGTGTGGAAGGTTGCCCAGAGCAATTGCCAGTGGTTTAGATTAATTCGAAACCTTCCAACCATCACTTTTGTGGTCAATTTGTTTCTCCTTGTGAGAGAGGGTATGCCCAGACGTGGGTCCCTTGCTCGCTGCGCCACAGGGAACCAGGCTGCACCTCACTGAGGAGGTCCAACAAAGGCCGAAACATGTCTGGGGTTGCTTGGTTTTCTATGCAGACGGGACCTGGCCTAGCAGTTCGGGCTGGGTTGCTACCTTCGGTGGCGGCAGCTGCTGACTGATTTGCACATGGCTGGTCCCCTTTTGCAATGGCGCAGACGGGCTGAAAAACGGTGGCGTGGAAGGTTGCCCAGAGCAATTGCCAGTGGTTTAGATTAATTTGAAACCTTCCACCCATCACTTTTGTGGTCAGTTTGTTTCTCCTTGTGAGAGAGGGTATGCCCAGACGTGGGTCCCTTGCTCGCTGCGCCACAGGGAACCAGGCTGCACCTCACTGAGTAGGTCCAACAAAGACCGAAACATGTCTGGGGTTGCTTGGCTTTCTGTGCAGAGGGGACCTGGCCTAGCAGTTCGGGCTGGGCTGCTACCTTCGGTGGCGGCAGCTGCTGACTGATTTGCACATGGCTGGTCCCCTTTTGCAATGGCACAGACGGGCTAAAAAACGGTGGTGTGGAAGGTTGCCCAGAGCAATTGCCAGTGGTTTAGATTAATTCAAAACCTTCCACCCATCACTTTTGTGGTCAGTTTGTTTCTCCTTGTGAGAGAGGGTATGCCCAGACGTGGGTCCCTTGCTCGCTGCGCCACAGCGAACCAGACTGCACCTCACTGAGGAGGTCCAACAAAGGCCAAAACATGTCTGGGGTTGCTTGGTTTTCTGTGCAGAGGGGACCTGGCCTAGCAGTTCGGGCTGGGCTGCTACCTTCGGTGGCGGCAGCTGCTGACTGATTTGCACATGGCTGGTCCCCTTTTCCAATGGCGCAGATGGGCTAAAAAACGGTGGTGTGGAAGGTTGCCCAGAGCAATTGCCAGTGGTTTAGATTTATTCGAAACCTTCCACCCATCACTTTTGTGGTCAGTTTGTTTCTCCTTGTGAGAGAGGGTATGCCCAGACGTGGGTCCCTTGCTTGCTGCGCCATAGGGAACCAGGCTCAGCTCACTGAGGAGGTCCAACAAAGGCCGAAACATGTCTGGGGTTGCTTGGTTTTCTTTGCAGAGTGGACCTGGCCTAGCAGGCACCTTAGCCAAAAATCTGAACAGGCTCCAAATAGTGCAGAACAATGTGCTGCATGCAGCCTTCAGCATTCCCAAAAGAGTGCACATCACTCAAGCCATGCAAGCTGCACACTGACTACCCGGGTCAAATTTAAAATCCTAACCATCCCGCACAAATGCATGAGTCGCACTGCACCTTCCTACCTAACTGATACTATCAACAGAGTCAGCTCTACCCGCCCCAAAAGAAGTCAACATGCAAACCAACTGCAAGTCCCACTCATCAAAAGAGTTAAAGCCGGAGGTCTAGGCTTCCCCCACATAGCTCCCAAACTATGGAATGCTCTCCCAAGTGAGCTTAGAGCAGAACCATCCCTCCTCATCTTTCGCAAAACACTAAAAACTACTTTGTTCAACTAACCCTACTTCGCACTCATAGCTAAATCTATAACTATTTCCCTCTGCTGCTCTATTAACCACTAAGCCATGCATGTTTTCAACATGTACTGTTTCCAATGTTAGTTAAACTTGTAACTAATATCATCTGTAACCATTGTAACCACTTTGTATACTAAAGCAAACCTGTATCCACTGAGCTAAGCTCCGGCATGTAACCACTATGCTCCCACATTCTTTGTAACCAGCAAGTCTCTACTTTGTAAAAGCGCCAAGATGCCTAAGGGCTGCTGTGCGCTCTATAAATGCTAATAAATAAATAATACCTGGTATGGCCTCCAAAATAATTTGCTCCAACCCGTTTTGCTGCACAAGATCTGCAGGGGTTACCGTATGTGTCTCTGCCCACTGGGGCAAAGGGAGTTTCATGGGCGTGAGGCCCCCTGCGTGAACCAATCCATCCTGGTACGTTTGTGCTGGGACCCCATACGTCCAACTAAGAGTAAAATGTACCAACACTACTGCAGAGCATAAGACTGACAAGTTAATAAACTGCCCTCCAATATGCTGGATTCTCTAACTCATTATAGCAACTGTAGCTTGTCTAGGTTTTTCAAGCCCATTCTCTATGGGGTATGTTTCTGTTCTATTGGATCCATCACATCCATCAGTAAGGACTATCTGGGGGTGGGCACAAAGAACTGTTCTTCCCTTCCCCAACACAATTGCAATGTGCAGTCCACTTGTTAGGCTTAGGGCATGCTTCGAGGCTGTGGGAGAGTGAATGTCTTCTAATTGGCTGAAATTGAACGGGAAGAAAACAAAGATACTGGTGGCCTCTTTTTTGACCCTCTTCACCGGGATCTTGTCCGATCCCTATGCCTAGTGTTAAAAATCTGTGGGTTAAAATTACTTCCTCCCTCTCCATAGTCACTCAAGTCAGCTCTTCCGGCAAAGGGGCGCACCTTAAGCTTAAGTTATTGCAGAAAGTCTTACCCGTTCTGACCGCCCATTTCTGGGCCCCAGTGGTCTCTTCACTAGTACTGTCATCCCTTGACTTTTGCAATGCATTGTTGTTGGGACAGACTGCCTACCTGACCCGTCGTCTTCAAGTTCTTCAAAATCTGGCAGCCCGAGTTGCCACCTCCACGTCCCGGCAGGGCTCACATTTCTCTGGTGCTGCACTCCCTTCACTGGTTGCCAATAGCAAAGAGAGTGATATGTAAGTCTCTTTGTCTAGTTTTTTATCCTTTACATGGGAGAAGGGCTGTTTATTTGCAGGCCAAGTTCCATTTTTACATACCTGGTTGCTCTCTCTGCTCTGCATAAGCCTTCTTGGTAGGGGTTTCCTGCTATAGACTGGCCCGGGTCAGAGGTCGTGCTTTCTTGGTGGTAGGGGCTATCTTATGGACCCCCCACTCCCATGGCCATACCAAGAATGGAGAATTATTTGCTTTTCAAGGGATCTTCGAAGACCTACCTGTTTTAGGTTCCTCTACTTACTGGGTACCACCATGATGTCTTCGGGTGACCGCGCACCGTATAAATGTGTATTATACTTGCCCAACTCAAATAAAAGTGTAACGCTTACTGGCATACTCCGCACTTGGATTACTGAGCCCAAATCATCAAGGCCCTTCAGCTAATTGTCATGTAAACAGCGCCTACTAAAGAATGTGATTCTGAAATAGGCAATGTGTCCTTTTTTTGCTGCGCGATGGGGGCGCCCTTATGCAGCCGCACCCTCTGAGCACACCTTGAGCCGGTGCTAGTAGCAATATATGTCTACCCGCATTGATCCAAAGAAAGTATAATGCTCACCGGTGTACAGTATTCTGAACTAGATCGCTGAACTCAAATCAATATGATCCTCCAAGCGGAGCGGTCCATGTCACTCTCGGGCATCGACTGCTCTTTTCAATGCGCTTGTCCAGTTTCGGCCATCTTGACTGTACTCCGGATTGAGAAGAGGGGGACTCACATTCAGCACACTGAAGGACGTGGTTGCGGATGACACATCACTCTGTCAATCAGCCCAGACCATCATCCAGACGTTACTCAATGCCACCTTCAAATCGGATCACGCCTCGGCGTGAAAAGGTGACAGATTTCACCAGAGTTGGAAGTGTAATGTAAATCATTGGTACACCGTACCACTAGCTCTTTTAATTTTGACAGAGCATAACTTTAGTTCAAAGGCTCAAGAAATGCTTCCTTAACGCTTTGTCTTTCTCCTGAGCCAAATATAGAATCGGCTCATGCTGGACATTCAAGCACTACCATTTTCGCAAGTCTCAGCTAGGCAGACACACACACAGCGTCCGTGGCTTTGCATGTTAAGGTGTCCAGGTTGCAAACAACTTTCTCAGTGGCAGAGCCTTTCATATGCATGATGTTAATTGTTCAACTCAAAGAGCTCACAAAACACCAGTTACCTTGCACAAGCAACAAAAAGCGCCCATTTGAAGATGTGTTTCTATTTCATGATGTTTAATATTTTGATATGCAAAACAATAAAGTTGCTTCTGTTATTTCATGTCTTACATCTCTGAAAGTACCGTGGGGTTAACTAGATTGTTCAGGTTGGCATTATATTGCATTCTGGGACTCATAGTTTAACATTCAGGATGTGAAAATTAAAGCCACAATCATATTCCTTTCGCTTAACATGTTGCTCAAAGTATGTACATGTTGTCGTATGGCTTTCTTATGCAATTTGTGTTGTTTGTAAGTAAACTCTACAAGACATTATAATGGTAGACCTTGAAATCCAATTATTTGAGCCAAAGCTGTGATCCTGGTCCCTCCCCATCCCTCCATTTGGACCGCCCAGCCCAGTCCCTCCCTTTTGGATGCAGCCAGAGTACCACTAGTTCCCTTATTCAACTTCCACCCTGGATCTCACGCAGGATCAGCAAGTCGGGCGGGGGCCGGGCGGGTTTACAAACGCCTGCCACGCCCCATACATCACCTTTCTAACTGCCCTAATGCCATTTCTAGGTTGCCCAGATATGCAAACCATGCGATGGGCACTGTTAGAGTCACTGATATTGTCAACATTCTAACATCCCTCAGATAATGAAACATTTATCAAGAACATACCATTCAGCAATCGATATGTTCTTTTATTAGCTTTAATTTGTAGGTAATACCACCCACTCACAAGCAGGACCTTTTTGGTTGATTGGTGTCCAAACAGACAGGTGGTGCGGTATTAAGAAGTGCGGCTTTTCTATTGCAACACTTATAAGGAGGCGCGAAAGTAAATGGAAAATAAGCTGCCTGCTTATAGACATTGTGCACTGACCTTGTCATGAACCCCTTCATTTCTAAACATCCAACATTATATCTTGTAGAAGACAGTTGAAAGACAAAAAGCGACTGCAAATACCCACACACACTGCTGTTTTTGTAACCATCTCCCACTAATCATTATCTGTTTTTTAAAAAAAATAGTTACAACCCAGTTTCTTTGCACTTTAAATGACTAATTAAGAAAAACAAAAGACAATCTGGAGTGGCGCTCTTCCAGTCTGGGTGCAGAAGTTCGTTTCTAAGCGCTATGAAGGGTGAGTATATTTTTTACCCGATTCCCATGGGCGTAGGACATGGAGGGGGATGGGCGGGACAAATCCCCCCCACAATCTTAAGTGGGAGGGGATCCAATGGTGTTAGGTAGAATCCTGTGCAGTGCCCTTAGGGACCACTACACACAATTAAGACTACAAGTGGTAATACAAGTTCACCTTTGGTACAAGCCTGTACTACACTGTTAAAGTGGTAGCAGTAGCGGAGCAGCCAGGCTTATCGCAAGAGTATATGAGCAGTAGCAGAGATTACACACAGGACCACAATTACTGTGACTCAAGCAAACACTGACTCAAGGTTTGAGGTAAAAAATATAAGTACATTTATTTAAAACCATCTGTTCATAAAACACTTCACTTCTATAATTTCAAAACCACGCGTAAAATGCACCACACACAACCACTTCCACGTGTTCCAGCAAATTCAAGATAAGTACATTAGGATTTGACAGACCGGTGTTGCGATACTAACGCGTACCTGCGGACAGAAATGCTCACGAAGTTAAAACACACTTTGTACTTTAGAATTTCAAACAAGGGAAAAGGGGATAAAATCACAGGCAATACTTTTGTCTAGGCAAGGGAATCCGAGGGTGTGTTCAAAGGTACAGATTAAAGTCAATAGGTCTGCACCAGTGTCAGTGGAGCAGATGCTCAGTTGCTGAGGATCACACATTGAACAGTTCGAGATTCGAGATGCCAAGAGTACTTAGATATTGTCAGATGGAAGGAAAAGTTATAAGAGGGAGAGAAGAAAGTATAAATCCTTGTGGAGGAAAAGGGTTCACCCCGATTCCGGATGGTCAGTGGGAGAGAACGACCAAATTTGTAGAGTACCTTATTCCGTTGGAGAAAAGCTGGTGCCACGGCAGTTGTTCCTGGTAGTTCCTGCAGATTCACGGTTCCTGCGGCTTCAGTCGTGGGGACAAGAAGGAAGACGTCTGGAGTGATCTGCACTACCCAGGGATGAGGCCAGCAGCAACGAAAAAGACGATGAATAAAAGGTGCGCTCCTTTAAATCAAGAGAGGGCTCTTCTGATGGCTATCTGGACCACTACAGCACAGCAGTGATTTTGACCCAGGAGAGGATGCTCTGACTGAAGAAAAGGTGAGCTGGTTGATCCCACCAGGCTCAAGGGAAGAAGACACTGGACTGGACCTTCTCGTGTCGTTGAAGGGTAGATAGCTCCGGACTGCAGCAGGGCTCCACTGGGATCCGGAGTTGCAGCAGCCGTCTTCTTCTCCGCTTCTCATTGGTTCCTTGCAGTTCCAGTGGCGACTCTGACTTCCAGCCCAAGAGTCCTGCCTTTTATGCCATAATCCCACAATCACACAGCCTGGCTGTCAATCACCCACCAGGGGGGTTGTCAAGCCCGGACAACCACCTCAGCCAGTCAACACAAAGTGCGACTTGGGTCTCCAAGGAGACCCTGTGCATGGGGTGACTACACCCCTCCCTCACATTCAGCCCACCTAGACACCCAGATGCCAAAGGAGGGCTTCTGGTCAGAAGCCCGCCAAAGGTCGGTGAACAAAGGAGGCAAACCTGTTTTGCCGCGCAAAGAAAGACCCGAATCGAAGGATGTTAACAGAAAGAAATGGTGATTTAACCCAACCGGAGCCGAAATAAAAAGTATTTGGGCAAGGGAGTTTAAAGTTCGAGGCCACTGAAATAGCCAAAAAAGTTCCAATGTTATATACCACTGCCACCAGCCAAGTCTTAATGTTAAGGGAGCGAAACATTGCTCCAAGAGGTACAGATAAAAAAGGGCTAATAATTAACCCTTTCCAATACTCAATATAAAATGGGGTGTACTGAATCCGTGGTTAAAAGTGACTATGTAAAGTTAATGGCAACTTTACCCTTTTCTGGGGGACAGTAGTCAACCCCAGAAAATGGAGTCGGTGGGAAGCCTAAGAGGCAACCCTGTGTTACTACACTTAAGGTGCTGTGTAACACACAAAAGAGTGGGGCTACTGAAGTGGTGTACTCCAGAGTCCACAATCACAAAAACAGTCAAAATACAAATGGAAAAACACAGCTAAGAGTGGGGAAAAAGCTCACACTCTTACCAGGTGAAAAAAATAAACTCCAGAAATCCAGCAAGGCTGCTGGGGGACTCACTAGGTGAGGGAAATTAGCCATAGAATGAGAATTCTCCCTAACACTCGCCCCCCCAGACTAAGGGACAGGAAGATTTAATCCACTCCTGGATGGATTTCAGACCTCTAGTCGGTTATAAACATCCTAGAGAGACCATCAGCATTTTGGTGGTGACTTCCTGCTCTGTGCTCAATGGTAAAATCAAATCCTTGCAGGCAGATTGACCATCTGAGTAGTTTGGGGTTTTCCCCTTTCATTTGCATCAGCCATCTCAAGGGTTGGTGGTCAGTCTGAATAATGAAGGTAGAACATACAAGTATGGCCTAAACCTCTTCAGTGACCACACAATAGTAAAACATTCACATTCTATTGTTGCCCACCTTGTCTCAGGATCCTATAACTTCCTGCTGATGAAACAAATGGGATGTTCCCTACCCTTCTCATCCAGTTGACTAAGGACTGCACCTATACCTACATTAGAAGCATCAGTTTTTACAATGAAGGGTTGGTGGTAGTCAGGAGCTCTTAGGACCGTAGATTGACAAAGGGCTTTCTTTATACCTTAAAAGGCTTAATTCCACTCCTCATTCCACCTGACCTTTTTAGAAAATTTGGGAGAGGAGATGACATTCAATGGAGAAGCTATGGTCCCATAGTTCTCAATGAAGTTCCTGTAATACCCAGTGAGACATAGGAAGGCTCTCACTTGGGTTTGAGTAGTAGGTGTGGCCCAGTTTTGTACAGCTTGTACTTTGCTAGGCTATGGCCTTATTTCACCTCCTCCTACCTCATGTCCAAGGTACACCACTGTAATCTGACCAATTTGATATTTACTTGCCTTTCTGGTCAGATGCGCCTGTTTCAGAGCCTGCAAAACATATCCTAAGTGATCAATATCTTCTTTCCATGTAGGGCTGAACACTGCAATGTCATCCAGGTATGCCATGCAGAAGTCCTCCATCCCGTTCAGAACTTGATTGACCATCATCTGAAATGTAGCAGGTGCATTCTTTAATCCAAAAGACATTACCTTAAATTGGCAGAGGCCAGCTGGGGTGGAGAATGCAGTTTTCTCCTTGGCATGGTCTGTCAGGGCTATTTGCCAATAGCCTGACATGAGGTCAAATGTGCTGAGGTACTTGGCTGCACCTAGCTTGTCCACCAGCTCATCTGTCCTTGGTAAAGGATGGGCATCAGTCTTAGTGACTGCATTTAGAGCTCTATAGTCCACACAGAATCTCAACTCCTTAGATCCTGCCTTTGGTACAAACACAACTGGGCCAGACCATGGGCTAGTAGAGGGCTCTATAACCCCGAGATCAAGCATCTTGTTGACCTCATTCCTTATATGGGTCCTTCCATTGTCGGACATTCTGTATCCCCTGCTTTTGACAGGCAAACAGTCACCAGTGAGGATATCATGCTGGCCCCAAGGAGTCATGTCTGGTGAAAGTGAGAACAGGGAGGCAAACTGATTTAATAGTAATTTGCACTCATCCTGCTGGTCAGATGTGAGACTGGAAGAGAGATTAACTCCTTCCACTTGTTCATCTAAAAGTAAGCACCTGAGGAGGTCAGGTAGAAGTTCACTCTCCTCCTCCTCCTGAGCTGAAGCTAGGAGCAATGCTCCTATGTCAGGTCTAGAGACGTAAGCCTTTAAACAGTTGGTGTGAAAGACTCTACGAGCCTCCCTAGGAATGCCTAAGTACACCAGATAGTTCACCTCTCCAAGTTTACCCACAACTTTGAAGGGTCCTATCCATTTGTCCTGTAAGGCCCTCTGCCTTGTAGGTACCATAACAAGAACAAGAAGGTCTTGAGTAAACTCAACCATGTTAGCCTTCTGGTCATGTCAATGCTTGACCAGAGCTTGACCAGCCTTCAAGTTATCACTTGCTTCTGCCATCATATGTGACATTCTCCTCCGGAGACCTATCACATAGTCAGTCACTCTGACTGGCGTGGGGGAAGGATCACTCTCCAACCCCTCCTTGATCAGGGCCAATGGACCTCTGACTGGATGGCCATAGAGAAGTTCAAAGGGACTGTAACCTATTCCCTCCTGAGGGACTATATGCAAAGAGAAGGCATGGCAGTAGAAGGTCCCACTTTCTTTTAAGGGGTTCTTCTAAAGCACCTATCATGCTCTTCATAGCTCTCTTAAACCTCTCCACCAAACCATTGATTTGAGGATGGTAGGCAGTTGAGAACTTGTAGGTGACTCCACAGGTTTTCCGCAAGGCTTGCATGTAGTGGGACATAAAATTGGATCCCCTGTCAGCTATCACCTCCTTAGGAAAACCTACTCCGCTAAAAGTAGAGCCTTAGCCACAGCTTGACCAATAACAATCCTCATAGGTATTGCTTCAGGATACCTAGTAGCATGGTCTACTACAACCAGGATAAACCTGTTACCTGAAGATGTGGGAGGGTCAAGAGGACCAACAATGTCAATCCCAACCCTCTCAAAAGTGACTCTTACCACTGGGAGAGGCACCAGGGGTGCCACATTCTTGGCTCCACTCTTGCCAGAAGTTTGGCAAGTGTGACAGCTCCTGCAAAATTTGTCTACTTCTGAACCCATCTTAGGCCAGTAGAAGTAAAGAGAGAGCCTTTCCTTGGTTTTCTTAAAACTTAAGTGACCAGCCAAATGTATCTTGTGGGCTAACTGCAGAAATTGGAGTGGCTTCACTAGAGGTACTACAAGTCTTTTGCAGTCTCCACGGATTGACTCAGTTGGTTCACTGTAGAAGAGTTGATCTTCCCAGTGCAACCTATACTTCCCAGGCCCGGTCTCATTGAGCTGAGAAGCTGCCTGTAGGTGAAGACCTTCAAGAGCAGGACACTCCCTTTATCCTCTGCTGAAGTCCGCCCTGTTGGGTCCACCTTCTGCCAGTAATGACTGCAGCTTAGGATGTTCAACAGGATCAAGATCTCCAACCAGAGTAAGATCTCCTTCTAGATCTAATTCCTCAGTATCTAGTTGAACCATACAGGGTTGAACCTCATACTCAGCCTAAGCTGGTGGAGGAGTCACAGAGGTGACTTTGGACAATCTTGGGGATGTCCTTCTGGGCACAGGAGTGCTTGCTGGTTTATTGCTGCTGGCAGACTTGGGTTTCCCCTTGGTCTCTATCTGTCTTGCAACAGCAGTAAGTCCTGTGGACTTGGGGTGATAGTTTCTTCTATCAAATCTCCAGGAGAGCCTCTCAAGGTTCTCTCCCTAGCAGAACTTGTGAGTTCCTGCTTACTTTTGCTGGGTGGCATTTGGGTACTGGACAAGACTCCAAGAGTTTTAAGGTCATTACTGTGATGCTGGAAATGCATCGGAGGGACAAGGCCTCCGTATCCTTGTCCTTTACTGTTTTTTATCGTGTGTTCTGTCGTGTTTTCTGCGCAGGAGTTCACGTGGGACTCCTGGTGGTGCAGCTCTCTCTTTTGGTTTGCTGAACAGACCCATGGGATACCCTTATGGCACCCCTGGGTGGGGGTACAACCCTTTGCCCCTAGTGTATGTTTTTGGGCACCTGTGTGTGGCCCACAAAGCAGGGTACGGGCTGGTGGCAGCTCTGTGCTGAATTGACTGGTGCCCTGAGCGTCCTCCATTTTGGGATGCCCAGGCCCTGTTATTGGAATCGGTAGATTCCTGATGGAGACAAGATGGCCCCTGTGGCCTATTGCCTTCCATCGCCTGTTACCTTGATCTTCCCAAAGTCCTGGGATGCCCTGACTCTGTCCCTTCCCCCTGACTGGCTGTTGGGTGGAAGTTCCTTATATGGTAGTGTGGGGAAGTGCTGACCAGACTGGCTGGAGCCTTCTCAACGACCGTATGTTGTGGGTACACCTGTGGGTGGGACCTGGGTGAATGGAGTGTGTGACAAATACTCCTTCTGTGTTGTTGGTGTCTAGTATCTGGTGTTTGACACAATGACTGAGACAGCCCTGCCCGAAACTGGTATGAATGTAGCATGGAGTGTTGAATGGCTGGGTACTTGTCCCAATACACATTACTTGTTGTGAGTGTCTGGAGAGAAGTGAATGGCCTGAATGCACTGTGTGCCTGATTGGCTGCCTGCCTGCATGAATGCCCTTCACCATGATTGGATGCTTGAGTATGAACCAGCGGAATGAATGGGAGATCAACAGTATATCTGGGGACCTCTCACTGCTAGGAATCATGTTCAGAAGCTGAAGTCCACTAACGTCCAGTAACTGGAGTAACTGAAGCTTAACCTTGAAGCCCTGCTGGATGAGAAGAATTGCTGTTGCTCTCCTTCACAATCTGAAAGCTGCTGGGCCTCCAAGGACTGACCCAGAGAGGACCTGGTAAGGCGCCCTCTTCCCGAGCTACAAGGAACCATCGTGCACCAGCTGACCTTTACCAAAGCTCCCTGGTAGACAGACCTTCGACAGGCTGCCAACCCGAGACGGGGACTGCTGCGGAATCCCAAGTAGAAGCGCCCGGACTGTTGTCCGCCACTGTAGACGACCGCCTCGCCGACCGGAGCCGCCGTGCTCCCGTTTGCATAAGAACTTCATTTGATCCAAGGACGCTCTTGTCTGCATCGTCGCCACTGTATCCTGCTGGAGAAGGCCAGACCGTCGACGCGCCGAGGAGCATCCCCTGGTGGGTTTCCCGCCACCCAAGGACCACAGAGACTCCGACGACTCGACGCCCTTCCTGGGCCACAGTTCTTCAAACTCTTTGCGGTCCAGAACTATCGACACTGAGGTGCCCCGCACGCCTCTTCCTTGCAGGACATTTATGCTTCCCCGTCAACGAGCACTGCTAGGAACAAACCTGCGACTACACCGTCGTAGCTCACCCTGTCCTCCGTCGGACGTTCGACGACGTGTGATTCCTGCCTTAAAGGGAGGGCACTCAAGAAGGGCCGTTGATTCCCCGCCGAGGAACGCTACAACGCCAGGTACTTTGGGGTTGCAGAACTATTGGGAAGTCTATTGTGAACAATATATGGACTGGGCTTGTATCTTTATTCTACAGGTTGCCCAGGTAGGAAGATCTCCACACAGAGCTGTGTTTAACGGTAGCGACCAGTATTCTGCCAATTGTTCAACCATCTTGCTTTCCTTCCTCTCTCTACTGCTGGTTTCCTCTTTATTGATCTGTGTGACATTTTGACAGTATAGTTGATGCACGTTAATGAGATCTGATAATATTTGTGATACCACTGTAGAACTGTATATATGTACCATTATTGATTTTCTGAGCACTAAGTGAGTTATTGTGATAGTGTACATAACCTTGACTATTAATTATATAAAGACTGTGTTTTAACTAATACAGTGTGTGGACATTCCTTTGTGGGGGCTTGGGGACTACACTGTACTTAAGAACCAGCCTGCATCACTTCCTGAGAAGCTAGGCCTTGATTGCTCGACCACGTACCAATAATAGAGAATCTTGGCTGGGGTGTGCTTCTCCTCTACCATATAGAGAGCAGAAGTACAGACACCCCCCTCCATTCTTTAGAATTACCCAACAGGACCCTCCCAGGCATGTTATGTTGCACACTTACAGGTATTCTGACAGTCATGTCTTTACACTGGATGAGAGCTGGTAACTGGGGAACCATTTGCAGAGGGCCTCCAGCTAACTTGGTTAGGTGTTTGGTGCCTTAAAAACATCCTCCACCTTGAAAAAACATTCATCAACCAAAGTTATGCTGGCTCCAGTGTCTCTGATGGCAGGGGTTTCCTGACCATTCACAAGAACACTATCTTTGTAATACTCTTTAGTATTATCTGGGGTTGAGTTATAGACATCGAAGTTCTGTTGTTCCCAAAGACCCAAGGACACTAATGAAACACTAGCTGAGACTCTCATGGGCTCATCAGCTAGTACCTGAAAGTTTCCACTGGCTATAGGTAATTCATCCACCTGGGGGAAGTCTAAGGAGACAGTGTGGATCCCTGAAGGTTTACCTTTACGTCTGGGATCTCCTTTCACATGGTCAGTTGACCCACAAACAAAGCATTTACCAAATGCTTTATGGAATGGGGGCTTGTTCTGACCTCCATCTGGTTTGGGACCAGAGGGTACACTAGCCTGATTGGGTTTCCCGTTGTGGCTTACCCTGATTATGTTTGGGGTCCTCTTTTGGATTGGAATTATTGGAATTCTCTTTGTTGTCTTTCTTTAGCTGCTTTCCCTCATCCTTCTTCTGAGTTGCCCCAGAATCCTTGTGAGTAGCCCTGTTAGCAACCCACAAGTCAGCAGCCATAGCTAACCTCTTAGGATCTATCTCCTTTGAATCAGCCAAGTCCTGTCTAAGCTCAGGAGAGCAGACATCAAAAATAAACTCCAACATTACAAGATTCCTCAAACCTTCATAAGAGTTCACTTTGTAACCCTTAACTCAACCATCTAAGTTTTTCAAACATTCACACACCCAGGTAGCCCAAGGGGTACCATCATGCTTTTTGAGGGTCCTAAACCTCTTAAGGTATTGGGAAGGGGTCTTCCCAAATCTAGCTATTAATGCTAGCTTCACACACTCATAATCCTGCTTATCCTCCTCCCCCAACTCCATTACAGCATCACTTGCAACAGGGGGAAGCCTAGAAAAAAGCCAAGGAATCAACTGATTCCCTGAGATATGCTGAATACCATGATTGTACTCAAACATTGCTAACCAATCCAAAACATCAAGTTTAGTCTCAAACATACCAATCATTTCCTTTGGCATACGGGGTCTCTTAGGGCTGGAAGACCTAGAAGACTCTGGGAGAGAAACATTTTCCAAAGACAATTTCTTCATTTCTAGAGCATGAGCCATCTCCATTTCTCTGAGCCTTAATTATTGGTGTTTCATGGCAGTTTGTGCTTCAATACGTTTCACTTCGAATTCAAGTCTCGTTTTCTCTAGTGCAATAAACTCCGGGGTGAGTGTAAGACCTGTGGGGGTCCCTGTGGACATAGGTTGTGGTTGCTGAGCAGGCAAGGGGTTGGTAGGAAATCCTAACAAATGGTTATCTACTTCTTCTTCAACAATGTCAGCATCAGAAACATCAGTGTCCACATTTTCTGGAGGGGTAGGTCCTTCTAACCCATTCTCCAGACTTTGTTTTCCCAATCCCAATAACATAGCAACCAGTTCCAATTGTTTTCCTTTACCAGAGAGACTCCTCTTCCTACACATGGTTCTTAAAACCTCAGCAGTGTAGTTTAAGAGACCCTCCTCAGTGTAGCTTTCCATATTTGAAATGATTTCTCAGTTAATAGAATTAGTGGTGTTTAGCCTTGTGGTTAGTTGAACCCAAGCAATAGCAGCACTCTAAGTGTAATCACTATACTTTCAAATCCTACCCACTGTACACCAGTGTTAGACAGAATCATGTGAAGTGCCCTTAGGGACCACTACACACAATTAAGACTACAAGTGGTAATTCAAGTTCACCTTTGGTAAAAACATGTACTACACTGTTAAAGTGGTAGCAGTAGCGGAGCAGCCAGACTTATCTCAAGAGTAAATGAGCAGTAGTAGAGGTTACACAAAGGACCACAATTTCTGTGACTCTAGCAAACACTGACTCAAGGTTTCATGTAAAAAATATAGGTACATTTATTTAAAACCATCTGTTCATAAAACACTTCACTTCTATAAATTCAAAACCACACGTAAAATACACCACGCACACCCATTTCTACTTGTTCCAGCAAATTCAAGGTAAGTACATTAGGATTTGACAGACCGGTGTTGTGATACTAACGCGTACCCACGGAAAGAAATGCTCACGAAGGTAAAACACACTTTGTACTTTAGAATTTCAAACAAGGGAAAAGGGGATAAATTCACAGGCAATACTTTTGTCTAGGCAAGGGAATCGGAGGGCTTGTTCAAAGATACAGATTAAAGTCAATAGGCCTGCGCCAGTGCCAGTGGAGCAGTTGCTCAGTTGCCGAGGATCACACGTTGAACAGTTCGAGATTCGAGATGCCAACAGTGCTTAGATATTGTCAGATGGAAGGAAAAGTTATAAGAGGGAGAGAAGAAAGTATAAGTCTTCTTGGAGGAAAAGGGTTCACCCCGATTCCGGATGGTCAGTCGGAGAGAACGACCAAATGTGTACAGTACCTTATTCCGTTGGAGAAAAGCTGGTGCCATGGCAGTTGTTCCTGGTAGTTCCTGCAGACTCACAGTTCCTGTGGCTTCAGTCGTGGGGACAAGAAGGAGGACGTCTGGAGCGATCTGCTCTACCCAGGGATGAGGCCAGCAGCAGCGAAAAAGACAATAATGAATAAAAGGTGCGCTCCTTTAAATCAGGAGAGGGCTCTTCTGACGGTTATCCGGACCACTACAGCACAGCAGTGATTTCGACCCAGTAGAGGATGCTCTGACTGAAGACAGGGTGAGCTGGTTGATCCCACTAGGCTCAAGGGAAGAAGACTCCGCACTGGACCTTCTCTTGCCGTTGAAGGGTAGATAGCTCAGAACTGCAGCAGGGCTCCACCGGGATCCGGGTTGCAGCAGCCATCTTCTTCTCCACTTCTCTTCAGTTCGTTGCAGTTCCATTGGCGACTCTGACTTCCAGCCCAAGAGTCCTGCCTTTTATGCCAAAATCCCCCATTCACACAGCCTGGCTGTCACTCACTCAGAAGAGGGGTTGTCCAGCCCGGACACCACCTCAGCCAATCAACACAAACTGCGACTTGGGTCTCCAAGGAGACCCTGTGCAGGGGGTGACTAAGCCCCTCCCTCACATTCACCCAAACGCCAAAGGAGGGCTTCTGGTCAGAAGCCCGCCAAAGGTCGGCAAACAAAGGAGGCAAACCTGGTTTGCTGCGTAAAGAAAGACCCAAGAAGGAGGTTAACAGAAAGAAATGTCGATTAAACCCAACCGGAGCTGAAATAAAAAGTATTTGGGCAAGCGGGTTTAAAGTTTGAGGCTACTAAAATAGCCTAAACGTTGCCACATTATATAATATAATCGCAGTAGGAAAATTACGGTAGGTACCACTGCCACCAGCCAATTGATAATGTTAAGGGAGCAAAACACTGCTCCAAGAGGTACAGATAAAAAAAGGGCTAAGAATTAACCCTTTCCAATACTCAATATAAGATAGGGTGTACAGAATCTGTGGTTACAAGTGACTATGTAAAGTTAATGGCAACTTTACCCTTTTCTGGGGGACAGTAGTCAGCCCCAGAAAACGGAGTCGTTGGGAAGCCTAAGAGGCAACCCTGTGTTACTGCACTGAAGGTGCTGTGTAACACACAAAAGAGTGGGGCTACTGAAGTGGTGTACTCAAGAGTCCACAATCACAAAAACACCGAAACCCGACCCCTCTATGATACTTTCTATTTTAAAGCTAAATATAGTGAAAATTGCTCAATTCATTTTGACTGCGTTCACAACGATACCTACAGGCTAAGAGAGTAGGGCTTTAGAATATCGGGAGACGAGAGCCCGATTTTACAGCCATGCGTGGCGAGCAGCACAATTTGCACTAACATACAATGTGGAGGGAAAAAGCCTGAGGCTGCATCGCCAGTGAACATGTCCATGGGCATGCACATAGGCTATAGATGCATGGACCGACAGCCCAGCATGCACACTAAACATACCCTTAAATAAATGACCAGGCACCCCCAGCTCAGCTGCACGTATCATGCAAGACTCTGAGTCCGACACGAGCCGCAGCACAGTCCATAAACGCTGCGTTTTTCTCAGCAGCGCTCGCGGGGCACACATACCATAACTCGCAGGGGCTGCCGTGCTGCGCCAGGTCACACATACCATAACTCACAGGGGCTGCCGCACCTGGTCACCAGCAATCACCATGCGGCTGCCTTGGGTAGAAGAAAAAACATATATATGCTGCCTGAGGGCTTGAGCATGCCAGTATGTGCCCTGCTCTCGTGCACGTAAAATGCGTCATCTTGCTTTATGATTTCGCACTTCCAACACATGTCACGAGGAGGAAGGGGGCACAGCGCGGCATAGCGCCCAGGCTATTATTTTGTTTTGGCACCTGACCTGCACCTTGTTAGTGCACTTTGTGGATGTATGTGCTTGCAGAACCTCATGAACAGCATACGGCTATCAGAGGGGAAGGGAGGCTGTGAAGCATATTAAATGGGCATAGAATTAAACAAACCTTCTCTCCTCTGGAATCAATAAAAACAAGGCAGCAAAAAAAAGATTATCGGGGAAGGCCTAAATAAATGTTCTTTTGTGGAACAGGCTCTGGCTGTTGACTTTGATATCATCCATCAATCACTCTCACCCATCCTAGTATGGACCCACAATGTCAGTCTTTAGACCATGAGGTTATCATTTTCTAGACTTAAAGAATTTAAAGTTGTGCAGATTTAATTTGACTAATCCTTTGTACTACCAACAGACCCCAGACCCCATGTTCCCCTTCATCCATTCCTTCTTTTTAGAAATGCTGGCTTTGTAGTTCCAGATTTATATAGGTGTATGGGCCTCCAAATCCCAACAGGCAAAGTGTTTGCGGTGGGAAAAAAAACTACAACATATTGCCAGGTGGCAGAGATTTTCCTACAAATCTGGCGACTTAGCATTTCTCAGAGAATGTAACACATGTGCCCTGTGTTCATCAACAGAAGCTATTTCACTCATCTATGTGTTAGGTAAGATCATTGGTGATCTACATGTGGTAAAAAGAGGCATGCACTGAGCGCCCATGCAATCATTTATGCCAGCTAAAGTGAAGTGCCAGTTTGGCATCCCCTTGGAACCAGAGGGCGATTTTGGAGCCCGGATCCTTGTGGCGCTCTAGGTGGTCGCCGCGCCTACAACAGCCATATTGTAGCAAGACCCAAGCAGCAATATGGATGAAGGAGGTCAACCACAGTGGGACTCCTTCTTTAACGCACGGTTACCTTGGGTGGCATGTGCAAGCAGGGAGGTGGGGAGACAAGTGGGGAATTGAATAAATGAAGAGAGAGGATATTGGGGAGGAAGCAGAGATGCTCAGCTCACTCGCATACCCAGCACAAACATGATTGTGTGCGAGCCTGCGAGGTACTGGGCCTCATTCCGAGTTTGGAGACAGCCATGGCACTATTACCTCCATGGCTGCCTCCAAAATCAGTCCGACTCTGGTCTGGTGAAGGGAGTAAATACTGGTCCAGTCCGAGGTCGTCGGGACCGGTAATTCCCCACTCACCAGAGCCATTACCCATTCCCATTTGAGCCCCCATAGGGCTCAATGTGAATGCGGCAATAACGGTACCGCAAATTGCGGTACCGTTATTGACTCCGGTATCCCTTTGCGGGTGCCGTCCATAACGCGTGGTAAAATCAGGAGTTAAAGGAGGACCCGCAAAGGGACCTCGGAATAGGGCGTAAAGGGATTACTGGCACTGGTGTCATTACCGCTGCCCGGTATCCCTTTGCGCCCAGGTCGTAATGACCCCCACTGTGTTAAACGGATAGTACCACTGGTGTACTACCTTTTGCCCTATAATTTTCAAGCCCCTCTGCTTATAGGTGGCGTTGGGTGGCTGAGAAGGAGCATGGTCCTACCCACCCACCCATGCACCACAGAGTCATTCCAGAATGCACCATCTCTTAGGAGGGAGAGGTGACCAGTACGGCGGGGACGGTAAAGAATCACCTTAGGCGCTAAATAATTAAAGTAGTGCAGTGCTGGTCCGTCTGTAGCAAACTCCCGAAGGTGTCCTCTGTCCCCCCCCAGATTGTATGTGTCTCCTACGCCCCTTCCGATTCCTATGTATATTGCGCTAGAGGCGGGCGCAGTGACATCAAGGCACGCCTCAACAGCAACAGAGGGTGCAGTGGTGTTTAGTGACCCAGGCGTGACCTTTAAGTGTCCCAATACACTGTGATCTGGAGAGACTATTTTTGCCATTTCGCTGTTGCCCTCCCCCTCCAGCACCACCCCCGCCCCCCCTCCCCTCGGGACCTCCTCGGCCCCCCGTTCAACGACAGAGCTTATTCGCTGCGCTTGTTTGTCATAAGGAGAACTTGGACTAAATTCTACAGGGCTGTGTTGGTTTTCAGCCTAATTTTGTTTGCAGATAATGTTTGATAAAATGCAAACGAAAGTTAAAATTGAGAAAACGTGTTTTATTTTGTTCCTTCAATTGTGTAACATCCGATAGGCGTTATAACAACAAAAACATGAACAAATGGAAACACCATTAAAAAGGCCAATCATTAAAGATACGTGCACTCTTTCTTATAATAAGGTTGATCAAAAACACAGCAAAGTCGAGGCAAAAATATAACGCCATACATTCAGATAGCCTTCTACTAGTAACATGTATTTCACATCACATTATACAGTAGAGTGTAGTTGTGTCGGATAACTGCAATGCACATATATTTTAAAGCTATTCCCACCAGTAAACCTGGAAATTAAGATAGGGCGGCGTTTCTGCATTCAAGTGAAGAGTACAGCATGTCTTGCATTATGAACTCTGGGATTAAATGTGAGATGGGCACTGCCACTGTTGGCAGTTTTCTCCACGCCTCAATGCTCGCCAATGTCTTTGCCGCCTTCCGTGTACTTGTTAAGTGTGGATGCTCGCACTATTATAGAGCAATATGTTGCCATGCAGTGTCTATCAGCGTGAAGAGGTTTTCCTTACAGTAGCTTTTGCTGAGGTGAAATAAAAACGCCACGCACGCTTGTACTCCAAACCGCACCCTGGTGAGTGAACACACGCGCAAGCCTTCTCTAGAGCCTCCCCGGGCATAGCCTGCCGCTGCGTACACCCAGACTATTTGGCTCCAATGGTGCCCGCTGCGCCGTGCCATTCCAAAACTTACTCTCCTCCATGGCGAACCTGGACGACTCCTGTGCTTTTTGGAAATGCTCCTGTCACGCCCTGGTGTGACACCGGACTGTGCAGGGTCACCGGTCCGGAAAGAACTGGAGCACCTCTTTCTGGAAAAAGTCAAACAAGTAGTAGTGGCATGGGAGACCTAGTTGGAGCTTTTTTGTGAAAGGGCAACTGGTTCGTGCACTCAGTCATCGTGTTTTTATTGGCTTTGTTCTCCATATGTGACTCCCTGATGGGAGTGGCCCGGTAGGTGGGGTGCGAAGGGGCGAGCAGTAGGTGATTAATGGCCCCATTGTCTCCAGCAGGGAAGAGCGCTGGGATGAGATCACACGCTGCGTGATGCTCGCAGGGCCTGCCTGCATGGACGCTTTTACACACGCTGCCCTATCACTGTACGGAGGTCTGCAGTAACTGCACACGCCCACACGACCTATTCTCACTACACAGGTCAAGTGTCACGTCATAATCGCTACAGTTGCTTCCTGATGTAACACTGCCCATGCCCAGAGTCAACGCACTAGTGCTCCCCTTTTCAGATTCCCTCCGTTTGATTTTCCTGTTCTTTTGGAAGTCACAGTCATTAGCTGATGAGGAGACCCTTATGGTGGCATGTTTATTTTGCACGCTACCGTGAATTTAGCACAGGCGAACAGCAGTCCAGCAACTGACACTTAATGGTGTCAGGTCGTTAGTGAGGGCTTTGCAGCCCGCCCACATCGTTGTGTGGGCAGACCGCCATTGCGGTCTTAGTTCCCCGGACAAGGGGAAGTGATGTTGGGCTAGGGAGGGGGCGGGGGAAACGTTGGGGCAGTTCCTGCAAGTGCGACGAATAAAGAGGTCGCATTGTATCCCGGCTCCCGTGTGACTTTGTTCAAAGCGGTTTACGGGACCCGCGTCAAAACCCTACATTTGGCGACGAAGGGTACACCGTACCCACTCGCACACACAGGAGGCCCGCAGGTGAGCGGGTGCAGCGCGTCGGCGCACCTCCGCCCTGAAGGCCCAGAGTGCCACGGAGGTCCGCGGTCGTGCGGCGTGGCGCGTCGGCGCACCTCACGGATACAGGGACCCGCCGGATCTGCCGCAGGCACGGAGTGCCACGGAGGGAAGTGGCCCCTCACAAACACCGCGGGGGAGCGGGCGTGTTCGCGCTCTGTGAAGCGAACGCGGGCCCGCTGGCTGGTGCGGGCGTTGGTCCCGCCCCCCACCCTCCCTCACATCAACCCGCAATCGGCGGGAGGCCCCAAGAATTGCCAGGGACCCAGGGGACAGCTCAAAAGGACACGCAACAGCCCGTGAAGAGGCTGCACACCACCAACTCGTGCTGAGGGCTACTGCACAGCACGGCAGAAGGCTGCACAGGAGTGCCTGGTGTCCACCACAGCTACAGCAGACATGTCAGCCCCAGCGAGCCCCGTAGCCTCCTCATTGGACGGATCTGGAGCCGTGGCTGATGGCCCCCAACAGGCACCAACGTCAGGTACCGCTGCTCACAACTTACCATTACCGGGCCCTTTTGATGTTAGAGACACATCCAACCTAGGACCCAGATGGGTCATATGGCTCAGGGATTTTAAATTTTACATGGGGGCAATTGGTTTGACCGATGACGCGATGCTGAAAAACACCCTATTCATGACAGTAGGCCCTGCTGTCAGGGACATCGCAGGCGAACTGATGAATGTAGACACGGTCACCTATGGAGATCTACATGGGAAGCTATCAGAATACTTCACGCCCCATACAAACATTGACTACGAGCGCCATGTCTTTCATACTACTAGACAGCAAAAAGGAGAGTCCCTTGATAACTTTGTGATGCGCCTACGCATCAAGCTAAAGTACTGTGAATTCCATAGATACTCTAATGACGAGGCGCTAAGATCCCAAGTCATAGCTGGCTGCATCTCGCAGTCTTTCAGGAAGCAGCTGCTACAAAAACAAAGGTCCCTCGAGGAAATCCTTGCACTTGCCAGGATGGAAGCCGCAGTTGAGTCGCAGCTCGACAGCCTAGGCAAGGTCACCATTCAACACCCGACACTGAATGCAGATGCCATTAACAGACTGCATACCGCGCCCTCACCGGGAGGGAAAGGAACAGACGCCACATGCTACAGATGCGGGTTCGAGTATCCGCACGTGGGTGACTGCCCAGCAGTAGGACAAAAGTGCGCTGCCTGTGGCGGAATGGATCACTACAGAGCTGTCTGCAAGAATCCGCCGGGACAGGGACCCAGCAGACCGAGACAACAGGAGAGAAGGAGAAGCTCACGACACAGCCCACCAGCAAGCAGAGGAGAAGAAGACCAGGCGGGACCCTGGAGAGAAGAAAAATCTCGAAGGAGCTCCTACGCCCGAGACGACAGAAGGCCATCTGACGGATCAAGGCGAGCGCAAAGAAGACGGTTCGTCCGGTACATTGAGATGAGATCCCCGTCAGGCAGCGAATCCCAGTCGTCAGAGGATGATCAATGGAAAAAAGGGTACGTGTGGGCACTCAACAATGCCACAGCCACCCAACACAGTCCGACGCTCCTGTTACAAGTCAACAACACACCTTTGGAATTCCTCATAGACACGGGGGCGACAGTTAACATAATAAGTGAACAGGCGTACAGCTCACTCACCAACCCCCCAAAGATCCGAAAGGCGTCAGTGGACATATACCCCTATGGAGCTACAACCCCGCTCCCATGCAAAGGAACAATATCAGCATGGTGCGTGCACAAATCGCACGCGGCAAAGGTCACGCTACACATCCTGAAGACGGAAGCCAACAGCGGGTGCATCCTCAGCTTTAAGACAGCCGTCGAGATGGGTCTGGTGCACATCCTGCACCTGCTTATGGCCCATAAAGTTTTCGCCAGACCGGACGCCATTGAGCAGACATTCCCCATGCTGTTCAGAGGCCTAGGAAAACTAAAACATCGAAAGGTACAGCTGCACATAAACCCGAGGATACCGCCCGTCGCCCAGCACTACAGGGGCATTCCGATAAACATACAACACCAGGTCGAAGAGGAACTAGACAAGCTAATCAAGCTCAACGTCATTGAACCAGTCTCAGGGCCCACCCCATGGGTGTCCCCCATCGTTCCCGTCCCCAAGAAGTCACCGGACGGATCGATACGCCTGTGTGTTGACATGAGGAGAGCCAATGTGGCCATTGAGAGGGAAAGGCACCAGGCGCCCAGGATCACCGACATGATACACCTCCTCCACGGGGCTCAGGTTTTCTCGAAATTGGACCTCACGAAAGGCTATCATCAAATTGAGATTGCTCCCGAATCCAGGTACATCACGACATTCGTCACACACCTGGGTCTATTTCAATATAAAAGGCTTAGCTTCGGGATATCCTCCGCAGCCGAAATCTTCCAAGAGGAAATACACAGAGTCATCAGACACGTGCCCAACTGCCTGAATTACTCAGATGACGTCCTCGTATTTGGAAAGACTAAAGAAGAGCACGACACAGCTCTCCACAGAGTGTGCGCTGCACTGCAAGAGGCCGGGCTAACACTCAAAAAGGCCAAATGCGAGTTCGGGAAAGGCTCACTACGGTTCTTCAGCCACATATTCTCTGACAAAGGGATGCGACCAGACCCGGAGAAAGTTGCGGCACTCAACTCAGCCGCACCCCCAACGAACACGACAGAGCTTCACTCCTTCCTGGGACTGGCCAGCTATTGCTCCAGATACTTAAAGGACTACACAACTATCAGCAACCCGTTGCGCCTCTTAACGTGCAAAGATCAACCCTACACATGGTCCACAGACTGCCAAAAAGTGTTTGAGGCGATACGAGATGCCATTTCAAAGGCAGAGGACATGGCGTACTATGACGCCAAAAGGCACACCAAGGTAATAGTGGACGCCAGCCCCGTCGGTCTGGGCGCCATATTAACACAAATTGACCCACTGGAACCCGCGAAAATATACATTGTTGCATACGCCAGCAGGAGCCTAACCCCGACAGAACAAGCCTATTCCCAGGCTGAAAAGGAGAGCCTAGCGGTAGTATGAGCATGCGAGTACTCTCACCTGTTCGTGTATGGCAAGGAGTTCACCATCATCACAGACCACCAGGCACTGCTCACAATCTACGGAGACCCCAAGTCAAGGATGCCGCCCAGAATAGCCAGATGGGGCCTATGACTGCAGGATTACAAGTTCATCATCAAGCACCGGCCTGGAAAAGAAGACAATCCAGCGGACTATCTGTCGCGTCACCCGACTGGCCCCGCCAACTCCCAACCATCCATCGCCGATGAATATCTCAATTATGTGGTTCACCACCTACAACCGTTACCAGTGGGGTGGGCAGACATCATTGCACACTCAGAACAAGACCCGGCTCTACGAATTGTACGACACTGCATACAGGAAGACAGAAGGGCACACATGCGTCAACAGGCACAGCATGAATCGGAAGAGATCCAAGAGGACATCAAACTAATAGACCATGTCCGGAACGAACTCTCCATTGTCGACGATCACGTAATATTAAAAGGGTGCAAAGTACTCCTCCCAAAGTCACTGTGCACCAGAACAATCCAGGTAGCACACGAAAGCCACCGGGGAGTGGTTGCCACCAAGAGACTACTAAGGGAAAAAGTGTGGTTCCCCAAGCTGGACATGATGGTGGAGGAAATCATAGGACAATGCACGACGTGTGCACAGGTAGCACCGCCTCCACACCCAAACCCACTCCACATGTCGCCGCTACCGAAACACGTATGGGAGGAACTGGCGGTGGACTTCTTTGGACCTCTCAGAAATGGCACTATGTGTTAGTACTAATAGATGAACACTCCAGATTCCCGGACGCACAAATTGTAGACAGCACGGCAGCCTCCAGTGTCATCCCGGTACTGGACCGCATGTTGTCCACATATGGAATACCCAGGATCATAAAATCCGACAACGGAGCGCCGTTCATGAGCACAGACTTCGAGAACTTCGCGAGGTATATGGGCTTCCACCATCGGAACATAACTCCGAGATGGCCACAGGCCAACGGGATGGTCGAGAGGTTCATGGCCAACATCAAAAGAACCCTGCAAATAGCGACCATCCTCCATAAACCATTCGAACAAGCGCTCTATCAGTTCCTCAGGGACTATCGTCACACCCCCCATAGCACGACGGGCATATGCCCAGCCGACTTTATGTTCCGCAGACCGGTACAGACACGTTTGCCGGAAGACACACATGCAGCAGAGGCCACGCCCCTGGAACGAGAGGCCAGAAACAGGGACGACACAGCTAAAGCCAAGATGAAGGACAAGGCAGATCATAAAAGAAAGGCACAGGAGTCGAACGTGGAACTGGGAAACCAAGTGTGGTTGCAGCAACCCAAGCAATGCAAGGAGGATGCCACGTTTGCACCGGAACCGCTGACGGTCACGCACAAGAAAGGGACGATGATTACGGCCCAGAGAACCGACCAGTCCTCCGTCACTAGAAATGCGTCGTACTTCAAACCCAAGAGGTATTACATGGAGGAAGCACCGGACCGAGAAGCAGACAGTGAGGATGACCACTCTCAGGACAGCTATTACGTGGAGGAGAGCGAGACCTCAGAAGGTGAGGACATCTCATCACCCCAGGGCCTGGCTGAGCAAACGCCGGGCCACAGTGGTCGACCCCAGAGAAGCCGCTTCAAACCTCACAGACTCATAGAAGAAATGGAGTAAGGAGGAGAGTGCAACTTGGTTGCTAAAAAAGGGGGAGATGTCAGGTCGTTAGTGAGGGCTTTGCAGCCCGCCCACATCATTGTGTGGGCAGACCACCGTTGCGGTCTTAGTTCCCCGGACAAGGGGAAGTGACGTTGGGCTAGGGAGGGGGCGGGGGAAACATTGGGGCAGTTCCTGCAAGTGCGACGAATAAAGAGGTCGCATTGTATCCCGGCTCCCGTGTGACTTTGTTCAAAGCGGTTTACGGGACCCGCGTCAAAACCCTACAAATGGAAACCACAATTTTGATTGTGATGAATTTGTATTAAACTACTTAAATGTTTGTTTGCAACACATTACAAGCTGCATACAGGTTTGTTCTTTCCACAAACTATGTGTATTCCACATTTCAATCACTTGCATCAGAGAGAGCCACAGATCAAGTATTAAAGGGGATCATGGTGTACCTTTGGATTATAAGGAATTCAATTCCCCAACTATAGATTATAAAGCTATTGCAGATCACCTCTGATTTCCGCAACCTGGTAAAAGACTATACTGGTCACTCTCCATATCTAGATCTATATCTATACAATATATAGTTGGTCTAATCAGTGGTAGATTTAAGGCAAAAGGCCCTGTGGGCAGCACCTGACACAGGGCCCTAGGTGGGCGGGTCATGGAGGCGGAGCTTTGGGTGGGCGGAGTTTATTGTGGTCACAGTGCACAATGGCAAAACTTTAGGGACAAAAGCAATTTTTTATTAAGTAGTCTTCATTACAGTTACCTAAGGGTCTGACTAACTGGAATCAGCTGGGCCTCCTCGGCAGGCTTCGCAATGAATGCTAAATATTGTGAACCTAGAGAACATACGCGTCCTTGTAGAAGAAAAGTGATGTCATTCTGTTTGTGCGGGCGTTGCTGCAGCCATGCATTGCAAAACAGCAGAATTGCATAGTGTTAAGCTTTTGTTGCACGAGTTGGAGAGTGAAAAACTTGGATCTGTACAAGGGTATACTAGTATGGAATTACAGAGCCCTTTACAATATTTTGTATCTGCGTGTACTTTAGATGCAAAACAGATCAATGTGGATGGAGTTAAAAAACATTACAAGAAGATAACTGATGTTTGTGACAACAGTGTGATGAGCTGCTTGTGTTCGCTGCAGGACCAGATGCTGTATCTATTAGTTTATTAATTTGATTTTTTTCCCGAAAGATGATAGAATGCTGTGACACTCCCCAAACATAACACACCCCTATGTGCCCGATGTACAAAACGTTTCCAATGGGATTTTTACATTGAAAAGTGCTTTTGTAAATCAGGCCATATGGCGCCTTCTAGAGTAGGGCTGTGCTCCGTAAACTTCCTAAATAAAGGAAAAGTAAAAAAAAAAAAAAATGCTACACAGAACAGCGTGCTGATGTGGATTGTCGTAATATTTTAAAACCTTTGCATTGCAGCATGTATTTTGAAGGAGATACTGACATTTGTATATAACAAAGCCTGTGTAAACTAACATGCAAAACACGCCACAAGAACTATGTTTTTTTTTTTTTCATCAGTGACCAAATCCCTCTTCATTTCACACCAACCTTGTTTGGCTTTGTTTATGCTGTGAAAGCTGTCACATAAAAGCCTGCCATGTTCCCTCGGGGCTGACAAACAGTATTAAGATCCACACTGTTATTATAAACATAAGAGGTAGTTAGCTTATATCAACAGTTTACAGTCAGTATTCATTAAATCAGTGCTGTAAAAAGTACATATTTAATCATATTTTAATATTCAATTACTTTGAAAAAGTACATTTCAGACTTTAAAAAGCGGTGGGTCAATCCCATTCACTTGACATAATGAAACATTAAAACACTGTCTAAAAACAGACAATTTAGTTGTGACACGTAGATTTAAATACAATCTGATAGCAAATATCTAGTTGGCTAGTGGTGGATTAGATGATCTCTGCAGGGAACAATTGCTACCTTGCACTGATCATGAGACCCTAAATCAAGGTAGCTATTTCATCAAACTAGTAAGTGCTAAACTAGTTGGAGAAGACTCAACATGTTCCAGTTCTCTAATTTTTCTCGGAACTTTCTTCAGGAGTAGTGTCACTGTATCTAAATAGTTAGAGTAAAAAACAGTGAAAAACAGCAAAAAACAGCAGCGGCAGGATGTGCTATGAATGCATATATCATTTGATAGTTATTCCTGTTGGCAGTGTTAAATAACAAACTTGAATGTTCTTTCTGTAGCTGTTGATATGGGACAAAAAAGACAAAAGAAGAAAGGTAAGCTATAGGTGCTCCTTATTCTTCTATAATAATTTCATTTTATCAGACATGCCTAGGTTGATTAATTACCTAGTCTTGTCGGGGCAAGTAGTTCGTTTAGAGGTATGTTTCTGAAGATAGCAGGGTTTTATCCTCTTTGTCTGTTATAGACTCTTTATTGAGTTTCAAAACGACCTGCAAATTTAATTTGCATGGTTTAGTTGGCATATTGACATGGGAGTTGAGCTCAGGCGGTACAGTGCATGAAATTAGTGCAATCATACTACCATGTCAATATGCCAACTAAACTATGCAAATTAAATTTGCAGGTCGTTTTGAAACTCAATAAAGAGTCTATAACAGACCAAGAGGATAAAACCCTGCTATCTTCAGAAACATACCTCTAAACGAACTACTTGCCCCGACAAGACTAGGTAATTAATCAACCTAGGCATGACTGATAAAATTAAATTATTGTAGAAGAATAAGGAGCACCTATAGCTTACCTTTCTTCTTTTGTCTTTTTTGTCCCATATCAACAGCTACAGAAAGAACATTCAAGTTCGTTATTTAACACTGCCAACAGGAATAATGATATATGCATTCATAGCACTGCCTGCCGCTGGTGTTTTTTGCTGTTTTTTACTGTTTTTTACTGTTTTTTACTTTAACTATTTAGATACAGTGACACTACTCCTGAGGAAAGTTCCGAGAAAAATTAGAGAACTGAAACATGTCGAGTCTTCTCCAACTAGTTTAGCACTTACTAGTTCAATGAAATAGCTACCCCGAATTAGGGTCTCATGATCAGTGCAAGGTAGCAATTGTTCCCTGCAGAGATCATCTAATCCACCACTAGCCAACTAGATATTTGCTATCAGATTGTATTTAAATCTGCGTGTCACAACTAAATTGTCTGTTTTTAGACAGTGTGTTAATGTTTTATTATGTCAAGTGAATGGGATTGACCCACCGCTTTTTTAAGCCTGAAATCTACTTTTTCAAAGTAATTGAATATTAAAATATAACTAAATATGGACTTTTTACAGCACTGATATAATGAATACTGACTGTAAACTGTTAATATGAGCTAACTACCTCTTATGTTTATAATATTGACTCCCCCGATAAAAGGTAGAGCTACTACCTAGGTAGTAATATTGGGTTTCCCCCTTTTGTGTAAAGATCCACACTGTGTCATGAATCGCCACTTTTGCCCCCTATGGACTTCATGGTCCATAAGGCACCGCATCAATGGGACAATTATCCTTTCAACATGGCCGCCGGCACAGGTGCGCTGCTCTCTAGCTGCTCTCTAGCGTTTACGTCGGACGTGCTGCCTTCTAGAAAATAGGCACGTCCCCTCTGAACGCTACTGTCCATGTTACTAGCTATTGCTACTGCTCCCTTCGTCAGCTTCTTCCAACTTGTTCTATACCTTTCCTTCCAGGCTTCCCACTGCCTGTTTTGAACTGTTCCCGCAATTCCTGGCTCCTTTCTTCTTTTTTCCCAGACGTGCTAGCGGGTCTCTGCTCGCATTGAACTCTGAATCTACGCCGCTGCTCCCTCCTGGAATCTGCCGTAGTGTTTCTATCCTAGATACTGAATCGCACCCAGCTTCCTGAGGCATATTGCGAACCTCACACTGGAGCCAGACCCAGAGGACACGCGCCCTTACCTGTACAAGTCCAGAACAACCAGGAAGAAAGAGAAGTCTCCAAAGAAGACTCAACCCTGAGGAAAACAGGTGAGAAAAAGGGCAGAGTGTGACAGTTTGAGACGGCCAGAATCTGATATTGAGCCTAACATGGAGGATGCAGTCCAGGACCTCATGAGAGGGATGCAAGAATTAACTACTGAGGTTCAAAACCTCAAGGCGGAAAACGCAGCCCTAAAACAACTCGTATTCTCCTGGGACTCAGCATTCAAGGAAAGTGCCCTGACAGGGGGTATAGTGGACAAGTATGATGGTTCCTCCAAGTCCCTGCGTTCCTTCCTTGATTCCTGTCTTGTGCATTTCACATTCAAACCCTACTATTTTTCCACACCCAGGGCTAAAGTGGGGTTTATGATATCACACCTTTCTGGCAATGCCTTAGCTTGGGTGACCCCCTTCGTGAACGCAGGAGATTCACTCCTGGAGAACTACGATGGATTCATAGAAGCCTTCAAGACCATGTTTGATAGACCAGAACTCGTTTATAGTGCCCAGGAAAGACTATTGGAATTCCAACAAGGAAACCAAGATATGCTTACTTATGTGACTCGTTTCAAACAACTGGTTAAAGAGGCGGATTGGTCCCAGGAAGCTAGTTTCACCTTGTTTCGAAGAGGTGTGAATGATGAAGTGAATGATGAGCTAGCTAGAGTAGCCCGTCCAAGTTCCTTCCAGGCTTTGATGGATTTGGCCTTACAGATCAATTTCCGAATTCAGGAAAGGAAGGCTGAAAAAAGAAAAACAAAACCCTCAAACCCGAAACCACTTGTGGAGTACCCTAGCCTTAAGGAAACGTCCTCACAGCCTTCTTCGGATCCAGAACCCATGCAGCTCGGCTCCTTTCGAGGTCCGATCTCCCCACAAGAAAGGACCCGTAGAACAAATACCGGGCTCTGCATGTATTGTGCCTCTGATAAGCATCTTGTAAGGAATTGCCCAATAGCACCACCCCTGCGTTCGGGAAATGCCAGCTCCCGATCTTGAGCAGAGCACAGCTTCGGGAGAAAGATGTCTGCTCCACTTCTGTTCCTTCCTTGACTTGTCCTCGCCAAAATACATTGGTGGTTCTACAAACATTCCAGTCGTCCACTAAAGAGGACACCTTTCCCATCCTGGCTCTAGTGGATTGCGGTGCCATGGGAGTATTTATGGATGATGAATGGGCATTAAGGCACAATATACCTCGAGAAAACAAGAGAGTGATTCAAGCTGTCGAAGGAATTGACTGGAAACCATTATCCTCCGGACCCATTACCCACCAGACCAAGAAACTATTACTCTCCATAAATAACAATCAAGAAACAATTTGTTTCGATATCATAAAAGCAGCACACTATCCCATGGTTCTTGGCATACCCTGGCTTCAGAAGCACAACCCGTCTATCAACTGGGCAGCAGGATCCTTATTCCTAGGTTCAGAATTTTGTTTGTGCCATTGTTTGTCTCAAGTGTTGGTGCCAGATCCTCAGGTGGACTCCCACACTCCCGAACAACCACCATTGTGTGTATCCAACATAACTCAAGTGCCGGAGATCTATCAGTCCTATTGTGATGTGTTTTAAACTGCTATTGTCCAATCCTTACCACCCCATCGACCAGAGTACTGTGCTATTGACACGGAAGAATCAGCAGTAATTCCATTTGGCAGAATGTTTATACTGTCTGAACCGGAGAAAAGAGCCCTAAGAGAATATCTGGACACAAATCTCGCTAATGGAACCATTCGTCCTTCAAAATCCCCCGCCGGTGCCTCATTGTTCTTTGTGCCCAAAAAAGATACTAAGGAGCTCTGACCTTGCTTGGACTACCAAGGTCTTAACCAGTGTACCCTTAAGGATTGGTATCTGCTTCCCCTTATTTCTGATATTTTGGAGGCTATCCGAGGAGCTGTAATTTTTACCAAGTTTGATCTACGAGGTGCCTACCATCTTATTCGAATTAAGGAAGGGATGAGTGGAAGACCGCCTTTAGAACACCTTTTGGTCATTTTGAGTACCTGGTCATGCCCTTCGGCCTAGCCAATTCCCCAGCGGTTTTTCAGCGCTTCATGGACAGAGTCTTCTTGGATATGCTGTTTCTTTTTGTCATAGTATATCTGGATGATATCCTGATCTATTCCAACAAACCCCAAGTCCATCAAGAACATGTAAACGCTGTACTGCAGCGATTAAGAGAGAACAAGCTCCTGGCTAAACCTGAAAAATTTATTTTTCATGTTTGAACTGTTCATTATCTTGGCTTCGTACTGAGTTCCAAGGGAATTGCAATGGATCGTGCCAAGGTAACCTCGATTCTTTCCTGGCCAGCACCTACCACAATAAAAAAGATCCAGTCCTTCTTGGGTCCTGCCAACTTTTACAGGAAGTTCATTCCCACATTTTCTGACATTGTGCATCCCATTGTCGCCTTGCGGAAAAAAGACACACCATTTACTTGGTCGGTTGCTCAAGAAACAGCCTTCAAGGAATTAAAGCAGAGATTTACACAAGCCCCCATCCTGGCTCAACCAGATATAAAGAAACCCTTCCTGGTGGAAACGGATGCCTCAGTCTATGCCATTGGAGCAGTTCGTAAACAAGAACTTGAAGACAAGATGGAACATCCCATCGCCTATCTATCTCAAACCTTGACTCCCAGTAAGGCACATTACTCAGTCCTGGAGAAAGAACTACTAGCCATTCGACAGGCCTTTACTGACTGGTGACATTTACTTCTAGGTGCCCAACATCCAGTCCAGCTACGAACCGATCATAGAAAACTACAAGTTCTGCAGTCCTTGGAATGCAGGAACAGTCGTCAAGCTCGCTGGGCCTTTTTCTTTGCCCAGTATCAGTTCCACATACAACACGTCCCTGGATCCTATAATGTAATCGTAGACGCCTTGTCCAGGCATCCCGATTACGAGCCTGTTGGAGATCGCACATTTCCAAGAATGTTTCCCAATACAGTCGTCATAGCCCAGGCCAATTCCTTGTTGGAAGAAATCCGTATGAAAACACCATCTTCTGATCTTTGGCAGAGCTATACCAACACCAACCAATGGAACCTGGTATCAAAGAATGGTTACCTCTTCCACGATAACAGACTTGTGATACCCACACAAAGACTGAGAACCAAGATCATAACTCTATGCCATGATACATTTCATTCTGGGCATAGAGGCATTACCGCCAATCTCCGTTCTATTCAGAGACAGTTCTGGTGGCCGAAGATGATTGATGGGATAAAGGCACATACATTCAGGCCTGCTCTATTTGCAGTCAAAACAAGTGTGATAATAGAAAGCCTGCAGGGCTCCTTCTCCAACCTTCCTTGCTGGAGCGCCCTTGGGACATAATTGCCACTGACTTCATCGTGGATCTACCTCCATCCAGAGGGTATAATACCATAATGGTTACCATTGACCTATTCACCCACATGGCACACTTCACTCCTTTATACAAGTTACCCTCGGCACTTGAATTGGCAGGAATTTTCTTAAAACACATATTCAGACTTCATATGCTTCCTTCCAGGATCATCGCCTCAGTATATCTCCAAGTTTTGGAAACATATGTGTCAAATGTTGGGCATCCAATGTGCCTTGTCTTCAGGGTACCATCCTCAGACCAATGGTATAACTGAGCGGGTAAATAAGACCCTAGAACAATACCTGCAATGTTTTGCTGCAAGGTCCAAGATGATTGGTCTGTCCTGGCTCCGGCAGACGAATTCGCTTAAAATACCTCAGATCATTCTGGCATCAGGACCAGCCCATTCTTTTGCAGCCAGGGGTTCCATCCATCAGTTTTACCATCTATCCTACCCCATCATACCCCGGTACCATCGGTCGATTCCTGAATTGAATGTCTCGAGAGTGTACATAAGGATGCCAAGGATCATTTGGAAAAGGCCAGAGCAGACATCAAGAGCTACACCGATAACAAGAGAAGACCTAGCCCTTTATATGGAATTGGGGACAAGGTTTGGTTATCCTCAAGACTCTTACCTCGACACTTGCAGCCTAATAAACTGGTGCCTAAGTTTTACGGGCCTTTTACCGTTAAGGAAGTCATCAACCCCGTGACTTTTCGCCTCCAGCTACCCATCTTGGAAAAAAATACATCCTGTTTTTCACACTTCCCTACTGAAACCATGTGTAATCTCCACCAGATCAACACCTCAACCTAACCCTGTGCTCATCAATGACCAGATGGAATATGAAGTCTCCAGGATATGCGATTCTAGATATAGATGGGGCCGACTCCAATACTTAGTGAAATGGAAAGGATATCCCCCAGCGAACGAACCTGGGAACCCACCTCCAACATGAACGCTCCTGTTTGGTGCAGAAATTCCATCTAACTCATCCAGGAAAACCTGGTGGATCCAGGTTTAGGAGGGGGCATGCTGTCATGAATCACCACTTTTGCCCCCTATGGACGTCTTGGTCCATAAGGCACCGCATCATTGGGACAATTATCCTTTCAACATGGCTGCCGGCACAGGAGCGCTGCTCTCTAGCGTTTACGTCAGGCGCGCTGCCTTCTAGAAAATAGGCATGCCCATGTGGCTCTGTGCGTGTCAACACTACTGTCTGTGTTACTAGCAATTGCTACTGCTCCCTTCGTCAGTTCCTTCCAACTTGTTCTATCCTTTTCCTCCCAGGCTGCCCCCTCCCTGTTTTGAACTGCTCCCGCAATACCTGGCTCCTTTCTTCTTTTTTCCCGGACCGCGTGTGCGGTCCGTGCTAGCAGGTCTACGCTCGCTTTGAACTCTGAATCTATGCCGCTGCTCCCTCCTGGAATCCGCCATAGTGTTTCTATCCTGGATACTGAATCACACCCAGCTTCCTGAGGCATATTGCGAACCTCACACTGGAACCAGACCCAGAGGACACGCGTCCTTAGCTGTACAAGTCCAGAACAACCAGGAAGAAAGAGAAGTCTCCATAAAAGACTCAACCCCGAGAAAAACAGGTGAGAAAAATGGCAGAGTGTGACACACTGAGCCACACGGCAATGGCATGTGTGCTCTCTGGCAGCAGTCAGGGGGAAAGTGAGCAGAGAACTTGCCACCGCAAAGCAGGCCCGCCACAGCAGAAAGAGCCCTGCGCTGTGTGGAAGGAGCGGGGCCTAGCACAGGGGCCCGCTCGCCATTTGTCTGGCTGATGACCGTTAGATCTGCCTCTGGGGCTAATGTATCCCATATATCAGTCTAGTGGTAATATTACTACCTAGCTTTGGAACATGACATGACTGAGACACTGTAATTAATATTTTGTTGCAGTCGGTTTGTGACATGACACTACTGTTGTCTAGGCCAGCATACAGCAGCATTCCATATGTTACTAGACACTTGACCATTGCAGCTAAGCCACACGCAGCAGTGGACTGGCAAGGGGCAATTACACCACAGACTGACTGGGCTTTTGCCCCCTGGACCAAAGCTACAAAATGTAAAAAGAAATATTGAACCAGAGGACATCCTTCTGAATCTAGTGCTGCAAAGCCTACTCAGATTCTGTGTAAATGGTGGGAGGCATTCCTCTTGATGTACCTGGGTGGCCCACACACATGGGCCTCCACAGTGAGTGACAGGGAGAGGGGTCTAGGCTGTAGGGGCATGTTCATGCCACCCAGTGGCAATATATGCATTAAAATAACAGATTCTGTGACCATGGATGGTAATGTTGGCACTACTGCTCCCCATACACCATTGGTCTGTTACAGTCAGCAGCAGCCTATCACAACGCCTACTTGAGAAGGACGTAGATAGAGTTTGTCCTTGGTTTCATTCTGTACAAATGCTCCCCTATGTGCTGGTGAATTTCTTGATCACCAGTGTGTTCAAACAAAACATATATTAGCACCATCAACAGCACAAATGGGTGTTATATATATATATATATATATATATATTAAGGGAAAAAACTTTGTTAAAGGGACGTTATGGTTAAGTTGCGCTACTAAAAACCTATGAAATTCAGTGAAGAAACTTTGTTAAAGGGACGTTATGGTTCCAAGTAAAACCGAAAAACCCTTGAAATTCGCCAATTATGGTAAGCTAAGCAACCATAACTCGCGCCACCACCGTGCACTGCTAAGACTAACACCCAGGACATCAAAGATGACATCACAAATGTCATTGATGACATCACTGATGACATCACATGTGTATGTACTTATCATGAAATATGTGTAGAAGGGATTCTTATTATGTTGCGAAAAAAGTGTCAAGAATCATTGCAAGAAATATACCCTAATAAGTGCATTGAACGATGCATTGATATAAATAGCATCCTATTATGGGGTTCTATCTAGTATACTAAGCTACTCATACAGAAACATAACAGCATACAAGATGAAGGTATGATATTCGTAATGTTAATATGTTGAATAATGAAATGAAAATTGTTTTCTTAATAGATTTTTGTGTACGGTGAAATATGTAATAAGTAGCTAATAAAAACCATGTATTACATAATTGCATTACTATAGACAAAACACAAAGACACAAGAACACATACCAATATGGGTATATACAGGGAAAGTGAAGTTAGCAAAAAAGCACAAGTAGTATCAGAAACAATTCATAACTTAACTGATTAGTTTCATGCAAATAAATGATTGCTCTGTTTCAAAGCTGCTATTTACCCTATGTATATGTATCACTTGATGTGATTGGACCCTAAGGAAAGTAGTGTGAGTACAATGTATACAAATATGACCATATACAAGGAAAGTACAGCCATATAAAAACAACAGAACTATCAGAAAGTGCTCATAAGTCTAGTGATTATCTTTATGCACAAAAAGGATTGCTGTCTTTCAAGCTTGTGTTTTCCCATATGTATATGTTTCATATGATGTGACTGTACTCTAAGGGAATTACTGTAAGAACCTACTAGAAGGATATGTCTACAAATAAAATAAAATTCTTAGTTTCTGACTGTTACTGAAGAAAACCATGTGGCCTAGATATGTCAGCAAAAGAAAAAATAGTGAGCCAGACATGTGATGTCATCAGTGATGTCATCAATGACATTTGTGATGTCATCTTTGATGTCCTGGGTGTTAGTCTTAGCAGTGCACGGTGGTGGCGTGAGTTATGGTTGCTTAGCTTACCATAACTGGCGAATTTCAAGGGTTTTTTGGTTTTACTTGGAACCATAACGTCCCTTTAACAAAGTTTTTTTCACTGAATTTCATAGGTTTTTAGTAGCGTAACTTAATCATAACGTCCCTTTAACAAAGTTTTTTCACTGAATTTCATAGTTTTTTAGTAGCACAACTTAACAATAATGACTTTGACTTTATATACATGTCATATGGAACTGACTAGATCTCTTCTTATGAACTTGATGTCCGCGAACATTACGGAGAACAGTACCACTACCTAAAAACTGTGGGTGGGAGGGGGTGGTGGGGTATGTTTGATTGTTATATCATAATATAGGAACATTTAACAAATTCAAAAAGCAGCACACAAACACATTTTATATAGTAATACATAAGAAATGTAACCCATATATGTAACACACTAACCATTCATTTAAATACAATATGTTCTGAAATGGAATATACCACAAGAAGATAAATTGGCTTCCAACATAATTACCTCACAGACACAACAGAACTGAGAACAAGACCAGACCCACTGAATACATAGGACTTATTTTACCAGAAATAGTAAGTGTACTTCATTTTACTCATATATTTATAAACTTTCTGTATTAGATTAAAAAATATATTTTCTCACAGAAATGTCTAGTACTCTGGAATGGCTAGAGGACAATTTCCCACATGAAGAAATGTCACAAGATAGTGAAACTAATGGTAAACACTTTATAATATAAACCATTTATTTATTATTTTTTTATATACATTTAACATATATATTATTTTTTTGTACAGAGCATACCAAAATAGAAAAAACTTCAGAAAACCCTGTTATGGATAACAGTCTTCACAATATAGAAGAAAAAATGGATGTCTTGTTGGCTAATTTTAATAATTTAAAAACTTTTGTAGAAAATCATTTCAAACCAAAAACCTCGTACCATTGCCGCACATGTACTTGTCCCTCCTCACCATATCCCTGTCAATTATCCCCAAACCCACTCCATAATCCAAAACGTTTTGATGAGATTTCCATCCCTTCTTCACCTAATACCAATCATGTTGAAACCCCAAATTCTCCTGTTTTTGTTTCTGCTTCTGCCTCACCTTCTCTGTCATAAATTATTAATATATGTTAAATAAAGTTTAATTTTTATATTGTATTGTGAATAGTTTTCGTTTTTTTTTTTTCAAAACAATAAAAGTGTCCGCGGACAGTGCGAGTGTTCTGAAATGTTCGTACATAAACGAAAATGGAGGTGTCCTGAAGAACACCACACCTGTTCGTACTGTTCGCTAGCAAGTTGAAACTGTTCTAAGAACACACGTGGTGTCCTGAAATGTTCGTAAAGAAACAAAAATTAAAGTGTTCTAAAGAACACTATATCTGTCCGTAATGTTCGCTATCAACTTAAAACTGTCCTAAGAACACAATTGGTGTCCTGAAATGTTCGTAAATAAACGAAAATGATGTGTCCTGAACAACAGTACAACTGTTCTTAGTGTTCGCTAGCAACATGAAACTGTACTAAGAACACACGAGGTGTCCTGAATTGTTTGTAAACAAACAAAAATTAAAGTGTCCTAAAGAACACTATACCTGTCCGGTACTGTTCGCTAGCAAGTTCAAACTGTTCTAAGAACGCTATTGGTGTCCTGAAATGTTCGTACGTAAACGAAAATGGAGGTGTCCTGAAGAACACTATACCTGTTCGTAGTGTTCGCTACCTAATTGAAACTGTTCTAAGAACACAATTGGTGTCCTGAAATGTTCGTACATAAACTAAATTACACGTGTCCTGAAGAACTCTATATCTGTCCTTACTGTTCGCTACCAAGTTTAAACTATTCTACGAACACACGCGGTGTCCTGAAATGTTCGTTTCACGTGTGACGCACTTTTAATTACTTCAGAACCCGAACAGTGTCCATAGGACATCAATGCGCATGCGCTAACCAATCTCCGTGCACTTGGTGTCCTGCGGACAGGCGCTTCCTTCGCGGACTAGCTCGCGAACGGATCATATGACCGCGCCCAAGCTCATCGTGTGTCCTGAAATGCGGACACTGTTCGTGTCCCCGAACAATTTAAAAGTACATTTTCAGTTAATCCATAATATTTTTCAATAAAATCTCACCATGGCACAAGTCCCACATAGCAATCTTGAGTTTCTATATACCTTTTGAAACTTTCTGATCCTTTTTTTGTGTTTGATCTGTCCGCGGACAGTGCGCATGTCCGCGAACCGCGCACAAGCACCCCTATAAAAGACCACGCCCAAGAGCTTATTCCCATTGTGTTTCTGGCTATTCTTCAGAACACAGTGATTTTTGCTGCCACCTGCAGACTACACCATCATCGAGATGGCATCCTTGGCTGCTGAACTGCCACTTGGTGCTGCACCTGCTTCAGCACCACCCCCACCCCCTCCACCACCACCACCTCCCCAAGGGCCTGAAGAGGGGAACAGGAGTGAGGATGCGGAGGAGGAAGAAGAGGATGATGAGAATGAGGTAGAGGAAAACCCTACTACCCGTACTAGGCGTGAGTCTTGGGTGTGGCGGTTATTCAAGCGACACCTGAGGTCATTTCACTCTGGGGCTATTTGCAGGGTTGTACCTTGCGAAGAACGTAGCAGGTTGATTTCCTCTACTTCATCCTCTGTTTCTGATCCTGTCACCACAAGGAACACCTCTGTGGGACAGCGTCTTCCTCAAGCTGCCTCACAGGCCATACAGAATGCTGATGACCCTTACCTTTTGAGGGTCACAGTTGTATGTATGTACTGTGACACAGTACTCTGCAGGGGGGAGCGACTTCGGAGTGCTTTTGAGACTATCGTCTCAGAGCACGAGAAGACCTGCTCACTACCCAAATAAAACCCACTCTACATCTTCCTCCCTCAGCTCGCCCTTTCTTATCCCTGTGGTTGGTGTCCCCCCTTTACCCTCCTTTACCCTCCTCTCTTAGTGTGTCGTGTCTGAAAAATCAAAAAAAATACAAAATTACAAAAATTAATAAAAAATAAGGCTCTTTTCAGAGCCCCCTTTCCCAGTTAAAAAATAGAAGTGAAAATAAATGAAGCAGGGCTCTTTGTATTTTTTAGAAGTCCGCGGACAGTTCGCGAACATTAAAAAAATTGGGTCGCTAATCCATCACAAACATTGTAATTTTCTCTGGAAAGAAGTGGTGGCTCTGAAAAGAGCCTTTGGGTGGTGTTTGTAATTCAAAAATTGTAAATGCTTAACATCTACTTCAAAATCGTTGTTGTAATTCCAAAAAAGGTCGCAATGCATTTTGTACATTTCTCAGAAAAATCTGATTGCCAGCATAAGTAAGATGGACTCCATCTCTGCGAAAAATGTATGTACTACAAAACATAATATTTTCATTGTGAAAAGAAGACATGCCAAAATCTCTTAGAAAAGCACAAAGAGCCTTATTAACATTGCGCCTTGCTTTTTCCATTTGTGGACCAAATGAAGAAGAACGAAGCCACATTTGTCTCTGCGCAATCCGTGAAAATATCACTTGAGAATTAGGAAACATGTCGATAACCTTCCTAAGTCCTTCTTTCATAGCAAATTGCAAAAAAATTCCAGTCACATGTCCTAAACTGTTCCCTCCACAATGAATTACAATTATGTCTGGATGTTGCTCTGTCTCCAAAGTAGCACAGAGAGGTAGCAAGTCCAACCACTTCATACCACGTACTCCATGCCAGTGTACTTCCACATGTGGGAATCCAAGATCTACCGCTACTCCACAGCTTTCTGCATGCACCTTCAACCAATGTATCCACGAATCTCCTAAAATCCAAACAATCTGTTTTCTGAAACACACAGCCATAGCTATCTTTTGTTCTCTCAGCAAAAAGAGTATCTGAGAAAATCTCTCCTGGCACAACACACCCACCAAACTTTCCTGACCAATCCCTTTCAGTGCTTATTCTCATTTGCATGACTTCTGAACCCAAAAATCCCCGGATGTAACTCCCGATGTCCGCGAACTACCGCCATGTCCGCTGACATATCGTAACATGAACAGCCCTTCTACCATTTCCACTACACTCTCTCTGCCATTCCCTCATTGGATGTACCTCAAAAATCACATGACCATGCACCAATCACATTCAAGACCTCTACATCTAACTGCATCATCATAGATCAGCACTGCAAATGTACTCTGAATCTCTCTGAGTACAAGTGTCATATCATTGGCAAGCACCATCTACCAGAAATACTGTACAAGTCTTCAAGATTTCTACTTGCAGCTCCATCCATATCCATATGCATGAACACAAACTTCAGGTATGCATATTTTCTGTATAGTAGATGAACACATTTTCAAACAGACTTTTACCTTGTAAAATCTGTAAAATGAATTTACTGTACTTTTTTCAATTTCCTAAAATCAACTAACACTTATAAACCTTTATACTATTTACTTTCTTTATACACACACACTCAAATCATGTTAAAATAACATATTTTAAATGAAATATATAGACTACATATATTCAAACAAAATTGCATGCAAACACAATCTATGTTTAAACCTTTATAAAAATACTTATACAATTTCATATTTTTTGTTTTTATTTATTTATTTACTTAATTACTTTAAATTAGTCATGACATTGAGGCGCTATTACCTAGAACAGTTTACTTACAGAAATAGTGGTATTCACTAATATATTATAAATTTCACAAGACATAGTAAAGATATTTTTTTTTTGCTACAGTTAGTCATTCAATACAATTTGTTAATTAAGAACATATCATATGTACTGAACTGATGCAATGTATCTTATGTAAATAAATTAGTTTAATGGTTTTACAGAAGGCACTGAGGATTTCAATTAAGAAAATCAATATCTAAATTAAAAACAGTGATATATACAAAGTTACTAATTTGAAGCTTTTACAATTGCAGTGAAGACCAGTTTCCTGAAAAGAAGCAGCCGAATTCGAAGAAGAAAGAAGTTACCTGTTAATTTTAAAAAAAGTAAGTAAAATATCACCATAATATTTGTATTATTAATCAAATATACTATAACATTAATACGAGCTATTTTGGTTTCAAAATAGAGATTTTGTACCATTTTGTCCAAAAATTTCCATGTCTTAAACAGCGATTTACAGCCAGAATGGACCACAAATTTCTATTTTTGTACACACAAATTACCCAACTGAACCACTACAATTTTCATATTAAAGAACAAACAACTGTTTTAATTGTATACATTAGATTTACTATTTGTACTTTTCCACACCACTAGCTTACTTTTTTTTGTCATCTGAACCCCAGTTTAGTAACACATAAATTCAAGAATACCTATCCCTACTAGTTTTAGTTCCCAATGCACAATCACACACCATTACATACATCTTTATCATCTTACTCAAACACTCATGCACACAGCACACATACATTCCAGAACACCCAACCCATATCTTCTTTATTTTTTTCAACAGACCCTAAAGAATGCCTACCAAAAGTCAAGTCCGTAGAAAGCAACGCAAAAGTAGAGGAAGTGAAAATAAAGGTATCCAACATAAGCATCCATCTCTAGCAGAATTTGTAAAAAAAAAGTTGAAACAAAACAGCTAATACAATCATTTAGTGAAACACAAGAAGTTTCAAGTGCAACAACTTCGCTTCCTCTATCAAAATGTAAAACAAACCAAAAAACAATTAACAGAAAATCAGCTATCAGTACAGATAAAACTACTTCTTCAAATTTTAATATAGTGCAAAGTAAGCATACCAAGAAAAGTATTTAAGCCAAAATATACCGTCACAAAGTCCTTCAAAATCTTATAAAAACAGGAGAGAAATCAGGTTCAAAGCTTAAAACCTATCGTAGGAAATTAATCTTAGAAGCATTGATGGACAGTGCAATTCTTCTCAAAAGAAATGTATTTATTTTACTGTTAAACAAAATGAAACCACTAACAAAACTAATAACTAAATTACAAAAAAGACTTCTCAATAAGCGAAATGTCAACAGAAAGAAATTCTTAAGTATCTGCGGAGGTGAATGGAATCACACTACGAGCACAGAACCATATTTTAATGAAGAAGCGTACAAACAAAAGCAAACAAATACAATTGCCATAAATAGCAGTGGTCGAGGTTATGAAAAAGTGAATAATACCATAATGGAACAAGAAGTACTCCTCACAAAAATGTGCCCTGAAAACTTAGAATTACCCCTCCATTCAACTAAATCAGAACGTCTAGTGTACAAATGGCCATGCACGTCAATGTGTAACATTCCCAAACAATGTTTCAAATCTTTACGCCAATTCCTCAATAAATATGTAAAAAGCAAAGACAAAATCAAAATTAAATTACTGCAAAATATAGATGCCTTTCCAGTGCGCAAGTACACAGGACTACAAGGACATTCATTGGCCTGCATTACAGGATCTACTTGTAAAACCACTTTCCATGATATCAAAAGGATATCAACACATCATTGTACTATAAGAAATCTAGTCTATAAACTGTACTATGCTAAAAGTCCTGCTTTAGCACTAGCAAAGTTAAATAGCATCCTTCTACATGGTACAGCAAAAGACCTACTTGAAGAAATTCACTATAACCGGAATAAAATATTTTGGAAGTGAAAGCCATTTACAGAATGAAATAGCTTTAAACCAATTAAGCAACAATTCTACACATGGCAACCTTTTGCTAAACACATACAATAAAGAAATACTAAAATTTAAAAGTACATCAGCTGAAGTACCAAACCATGTATGTGTATGTTGCCGTATAATTTTTTATAAAAGTAACACAAAAACTGTGGACCTATCATACAAAATAGAAGACAATGAAGATTCTAAATGGTTTGAATTAGCTCTCTACCTTGTAGCAGAAAACAAATATGAAATAACTGAGCCCTTAATACTTTGCAGTTATTGCACTACAAAACTTGACAACAACCAAACTCCTTCACGTTCTATCACAAATAATTTGAAATTATACCCAGTACCAAAACCTCTACAACAACTTAATTTATATGAGAGCATCATAATTCAAACAGTAAACCCATTTCAAGCAATAATACGCCTTCAACCAAAAACAGCAAAATTACCTCCCTCTGAATTGGTAAAAGGCTTTCGTGGAAAAGTAGTTTATTTACCATTAAATCTAAAAGAAAATGTGCATACTCTAGGAGTGCAACGTCCAATGCAGCAATCTTTAATTATATTAGTAAATGGAGTACCTACAAAAGACAAAAAAATATGGCAACAGCTGTTAGATTCATATAAAGTTAGGCAAGCCTTCCAATATCTTAAAGAGAATAATGAATATTACAAAGAAATTAATATTGAAGAAAACTTGAAAGATACAACTGAAATAATTCAAGAAACACAAGAAGCTGGTCAATTTGAGCTACTAGATCCTGCTACAATATCAAATGCTTTAGACCATTATACAATTCATCCTTTGCACTTTAATGACACCGTACAAGATGTACTGGAAACTTACCAAATGCATCAAACAAAAGGATCGCCAATCAGTATATGGGAAAAAAGTATAGAAGCACGTGCTTTTCCTCTACTCTTTCCTACTGGCAAAGGAGGAAGGTATGATGATAGACCTATTCAAATATCAGCTTCAGAATACCGCTCATTACGGATGTATTCTGAAGATCCCAGATTTAGACAAAATGTGGAATACATATTCCACCTACTCTTTGAAAGTGAACTAGCAACTTTATGTTACGGAGTTGCACACATATTAAAATCAGGATCACACTTTCAAAATATGACAGCTACACAATTATTAGAGAAAGTGCAACAAAAGGATGAGGTTTTACAATCAAATATTACAAATCTATTAGCAAATATGCGTGGTACTAAAGAATACTGGTTTCGACGTCATGGAGATGTACGTTGTATGATCAGAAACCTTGGCCCACCAACTTGGTTTGTTACATTAAGTTGTGCAGAATATGCATGGGAAGATTTACATGATTTCCTACGCATATCAAATAAAAACAAAACAAACATAGATATTCTAACAACTGGAGAACTTTGTTCTTTGGATCCTGTTAATGTTTCAAGATATTTTCACCATCGCTTCATTGCTATGCTACATTTTATTTGTAATAAAACTGTTCCTCCCCTTCGAGAAGTGCAACACTTCTTTTGGAGAAAAGAATACCAAGCCAGAGGAGCACCACATATCCACATGCTTTTATGGATTAAAGATGCTCCTAAATTTGGTCAAGACAGTGATGCCACTGTTTTACAGTTTATTGAAAAATATGTCACTTGTGAAATTCCATCAGAAGCCACAAATAGTGATCTTCATGCACAAATTTTACAATTTCAAAGACACAAATGTGGAAAATATTGTCGTTGCAAATACAAAAACAAAGGCAAATACTACACCAAATGCCGATTTGGTTTCCCTAGACCAGTTACAAATACAGGTCAAGTAAACAACCTCATGTCTTCAGTTAGACATAGTGTTAAAGGTAAGTCACCTAAAAATACATGTTACATAAAAAGAAAAGAAGAAGAAAAATATATCAATGATTATAATGCAATCATTGCCCACTTATGGAATGCAAACATAGATGTGCAGTACATTGCAGACAATTCTACTGCAGTTGCACGATATGTCACAGCATACTTAACTAAAGCAGAAAAGACAGAGCTCCAAGACCTCTGGAATGACCTGTCATCAGATAAAACAGTATCTCAGAAATTATACAGCTTGGGCATAAAAATGCTCACCCATAGAGAATGTGGATCTTATGAAGCAGCTGATCGTTTCACTGGTACTTCTTTGTATGGTAAATCTGAAAATATAGTAAGGCTAAGTCTTGGTCCAGCTAAATCTAGAAAAAGAGTTCTAACATCATATGAAGGTATAGAAACAATAGCCAAACATGATCCCAACAGCCAAGACATTTTAAAAAACAATTTATTGGACACATACTACCCAAACAGAAGTCTATACCAAATAGCCCAAAACTACACATACAAAAATAATATGAAACCTGATGAAAAAAAGGTAAATATAGAGTGACAGACTGTAAAGGCAGCTTAGTTAAACTCACTAAACCAAATTTAATTAATCATATCAAATTGTCATTGAAGACTCCTCAACATAAAGAAGTATATTACATGTCCCTGCTACAACTCTTCAAACCATGGAGAAAAGAAGAACAATTACTAGATAACTATGACTCATATGAGGATGCTTTCAAAGCAAATGAAAGCACTATAACTGATGTAAACTTTACACAGTACAAAACAATGTTGCACAATGAACAGCAACATGAAGAAGAACTCCAAGCCCAACTAGATAAGGATACTCCTGACAGTAGTCAACCTTCTGTAACAGGAAGCCAAGAACCACTGGGAGAACCACTAATAACAAATGAGGCAGAATTAGCTATGATAGAAGTAGAAAACACCATGTGTCAGTATGAAGATAAGGAAGACTGAACTATACTACAATCAAAACTAAACAACGAGCAAAGTAGCATTTTTCAAGAAGTAAAAAAACAAATTGCACATGGTGTAAAACATGAAAATAAAGAATGTTCCTGCCATAATTATAAACCTATACTACTGTACGTCAGTGGTGAAGCTGGTTCTGGCAAAACATTCCTAATCAAAATCATTAGCAAGTTCCTTCAACAATTGACAAACAACAAACTGTCAGCTGTTGTCACTGCCCCCACAGGTTTAGCTGCCTACAACATAGGTGGTGTTACATTACACCGATTACTACTATTACCAGTAGAACACCAGAACAAATTAGACTATTACAAACTTTCTACAGAAGCTGCAATGGAATTACGCAGAGTATTGAAACAAATGAAAATGCTACTAATAGATGAAGTGAGCATGGTCTCCAACCTGATGTTAGCTTTGATTCACCTCAGATTACAAGAAGTACTCAAAACAGACTACGAAGAGCTCTTTGCAGGAAAACACATTATTGTTTTTGGAGATCTGCTTCAATTAACACCAGTAAAAGGTGAACCTATTTTTAAAACATTAGGGCACAAACTCTGCCGTAAAACTGTTGGCAGCATTGGAAATGTCAACCTTTGGCAACATTTCCAATACAGAGAATTAACAGAAAACATGCGCCAATCTGCAGATCTAACTTATGCCAACATTTCAAAAAGTTTGAGAGTTGGTATACTTTCTAAAGAAGCAGAAGCAACATTGAAAACCCGGCACATTAATGCACTTAATGGCGATAATGCATGTGCTACAGATGTTATGGAACAATTAGCCCACAAAAATGTCAATTGTATGGCCTTAATGCCAACTCTTGCAAGCTGTCTCAAATTCAATGAAATAATGTTAAGTAAAGAAATGCAACCAATAATGGAAATTAGCGCCACAGACAAACTAGATGTACATGGTATGACACTACCCATGTGTGACCAAGCCACAACAAGACTAAATAATTTAGAAAAATCAATCTCAAACACAGCAGGCTTAGAAAAGATGTTAAAATTATCCTTAAATTGCAGAGTAATGCTTAAACGTAACCTTGACGTGGACCAAGGACTAGTTAATGGAGCACTGGGTACAGTTGTTGGCTTTCAAACATACCCACGTGACAACAAAATTCAGTTTGTCAATATACTCTTTGACAAACTTTCAGAAGTAAAACGGATAGGATGCTCAACAGCTAGATTCCTTCTCTTCAAAGATATGTATGTACGCAGAGAACAATTTTCTCTAACTCTTGCATACGCAGTCACGATTCATAAATCACAAGGTCTTACCCTAAACAAAGCAATGATAGATATTGGTAACACAGTCTTTAAAGAAGGCATGAGCTACATAGCACTATCACGCTTACGTACACTTGACAGTCTATTTCTAATCAACTTTGATGCAAGTAAAGTAAACGCTGATATTCCTTGCATTTTAGAATATAATAGACTTTGCTCACTATACACTCCCCATCTAAACACATATTCTGTTCCACAAAAACTAAAACGTTGTAAAAGAAAACTAAATCAAACAGAAATGCAACAGGACGTCACTGCAAATCCTCCAAAGAGAGTAAAAGAAACTAATACTTCATCAAGTACCACAAACAAAAAAGAATCAATTAGAGAAAGTAAACCAGGTACTTCTTTAAAGAAGGAAGACAAACTCCAAAAAAAGCGGTTAGATACAGAACTACCTGGACCATTTAAATTCTCAAATATAGTTGGTGTAAGTTGCTATGCAAATGTAGCAATGAATATTCTATTTCAATTACCACCAATTGTTGACAACATTTACTTACACAGTACAGACCCTTTGTGTTTGCAAATGTTAGTACTTCACAGAAATGCAGCAAACAATCCTGACAACACATATAGTGTTTTTGCAATAAGACGACAATTGGACTCCTGTGCTGGAATGGTGAAATTCACTATAAACTCACAGGAAGATCCACAAGAATTTCTAATGTACTTACTATTAGTACTGGAAAACAAAAAAATACCTATAAATGAAATCTTCCAGATTTCATACATGTGGAAACATACATGCACTCTGTGCAACAATGTGACACAAGAAGAAATTCCCAATGAACGCTTCATATATATATCAATACCAAATTGTGAATCCATTCCATTTCAGCAACTTGTACAAAATGCAAACCATGGTACATTATGCTCTACCTGCAATTCAGATAATCGCTCCACGTTAGTAATACAAAAACATAGTAAATACGTAATACTAATGCTTCTACGTTACAATGCAGATGTTACCAAAAACAACTGCAAGCTGACTGGATTCACACATAGTCAAATATCACTTGGTAAGAAAACCTTCACAACAATAGGTATAATCTACCATGCAGGAGCCACAACCAATTCAGGGCACTACACGGCATATATAAAAAAGAAATGTGGATGGTTTGAATGTAATGATAGTACCATTACTCTGAAGCAGAGATTACCAGCAAATCTTACAAACGCTTATTTGATGTTCTTAAAACCAAAATTTGATAAATAAACTGTATTTAAACCTAAATTTGTGTTAAAAAAATATAAACTGTTAGAATACTCCAAAAGCTATCTAACTGCTCAAAGATTCTACAACAACTAATCAGATAAATGAATACCACTAAACTAGACCAAAAAATACACAGTTAGAATACGCCAATTGGTATCTAACTGTCCCAAAATTATAAATTTGTGTTAAAATAATATAAACTGTTAGAATACTCCAAAAGCTATCTAACAGCTCAAAGATTCTACAACACCTAATCAGATAAATGAATACCACTAAATTAGGCCAAAAAATACACAGTTAGAATACGCCAATTGGTATCTAACTGTCCCAAAATTTAACAATATCCAAATAGATAAATCAAAACCACTAAAATATATTAAAAAAATAGACAGTTAGAATACGCCAATTGGTATCTAACTGCTCCAAAATTTTGTAATATCAAAACAAATGAAGAATCTGTTACTGCTCCAAAAAAAATACAACAAAGCAAAGTATAAAGCATTAACCAGAAACAAAAAGTGAACCTTGAAAACAAACAAACAAATAAACTGTAGCATAAAAGAAAAAGTTTTTTTTTTTAATCCAACATGGATTTTTTTTTTCTCCCACAGACCCAATGATTTTAGCAACAAATACAGAAACTGAGCAAATTGCACAGTACTCTGATTTGTACTCTACTAAATATGAGGGTCGAAAAAAAATAAAAGTATATTGCTTATACAATGTAATAAGTCATTACAAAATACTAATACTAACATGCTATTTTCTTTTATCACAGAAATGAAGAAGAAAAACATGGACTCCCATTACTAGACCAAACAGTAAGTATACAATAATAAGGACAACCATAGCAGCATATCACATCCACAGTATCTAACACCTTTGTTCCTTATACATTTGTTTTTCACCCAAAGTTATAAGCAAATATGAATGTGATATGCTGCGGTGGTTGTTGCCAGGGCATAGAGTCTTGGGTGCATGTCCAAATGTCCAAATGGCCATGCACCCAAGACTCTATGCCCTGGCAACAACCACCGCAGCATATCACATCCATAGAGTCAAACATTTCAACTATGATCTATGGGAAACTTTTAATGTCCGCGAACAATGTGAGTGTTCTTAGAACACTTTGAACTTGCCAGCGAACAATACGGACACCGTTTTCAGGGCACCCCCTATGAACATTTCAGAACAACACGATAGTTCTTAGAACACTTTCAACTTAACAACGAACAATACGGACAGCGTCCTAAGGACACCCCCTTCAAACATTCCAGGACACCGGGAGTGTTCTCAAAAACGTCTTCAGAACACCCCCATTTTGTTTATTTGCGAACATTTGAGGACACTGCGGGTGTTCTTAGAACACATTCAACTTGACAGAGAACAATACTGACAGTGTCCTCAGGACACCCCCTACGAACACTCCCCAGACACCGCAAGTGTTCTTAGAAGCGTCTTCAGAACACCACCATCTTGTTTATTTGCGAACATTTCAGGACACCGCAAGTGTTCTTAGGACACATTCAACTTGACAGAGAACAATACGGACAGCGTCCTCAGGACACCCCCTACGAACACTCCCCGGACACCGCGAGTGTTCTTAGAAGCGTCTTCAGAACACCACCATCTTGTTTATTTGCGAACATTTCAGGACAACGCGAGTGTTCTTAGGACACATTCAACTTGACAGAGAACAATACGGACAGCGTCCTCAGGACACCCCCTACGAGCACTTCCCGGACACAGCGAGTGTTCTTAGAAGCATCTTCAGAACACCCCCATTTTGTTTATTTGCGAACATTTCAGGACACCGCAGGTGTTCTTAGAACACATTCAACTTGACAGAGAACAATACGGACAGCGTCCTCAGGACACCCCCTACGAATATTTCAGGACACCGCGAGTGTTCTTAGGACACATTCAACTTGACAGAGAACAATACGGACAGCGTCCTCAGGACACCCCCTACAAACACTCCCCGGACACCGCGAGTGTTCTTAGAAGCATCTTCAGAACACCCCCATTTTGTTTATTTGCAAATATTTCAGGACACCGCGGGTGTTCTTAGAACACATTCAACTTGACAGAGAACAATACGGACAGCGTCCTCAGGACACCCCCTACGAACATTTCAGGATACCGGGAGTGTTCTCAAAAACGTCTTCAGAACACCCCCATTTTGTTTATTTGCGAACATTTCAGGACACCGCGGGTGTTCCTAGAACACATTCAACTTGACAGAGAACAATACGGACAGCGTCCTCAGGACACCCCCTACGAACATTTCAGGACACCGGGAGTGTTCTCAAAAATGTCTTCAGAACACCCCCATTTTGTTTATTTGCGAACATTTCAGGACACCGCGGGTGTTCTTAGAACACATTCAACTTGACAGAGAACAATACGGACAGCGTCCTCAGGACACCCCCTACGAACACTCCCCGGACACCGCAAGCGTTCTTAGAACAGTTTCACTTTGCTTGCGAACAAAACGGACACATATTGAGTCCTTAGAACACCCTCCAGTCAGTTTATTTAGAACATTTCAGAACACCCGTGACGTTCGCAAACAAATTGAACACAAAAAGAACGTCTAACACATAAAAAACACAACTTTCATCCTATCTCATACACTCCCACCCTCCCCAAACACTCCTACACACCAACACTCTCTACAAAATACACATTCTGAACAAAGTTTCACCGCGCTGTCCGCGGACGTCCGCGAATCCAAGATGGCGGGCGCTACCGAAAAATGTGACGCGCTTCATGCTCCACGCCGTCCAATCAGCGAACACGTTGCATGTCCGCGAACATCACGCAAGACGATTGGCCAATCAGGACACTGTCCGCGGAGCGAACAGGGAAGTGTGTCCGCGAACCGAACACAGATATCACTAATTTTTTTTACCTACTTTTTGGTCATTTTAAAAAAAAACTACTGGACGGATTTTCACCAAATTTGCAAAAGCACGCTTTCGGGACCAAGCCGCTGCTCCTGGTCCAAATTTGGTGTAAATCCGTCCAGCGGTTTGGGCTGTAGGCGCGAGCAAAATTTTTTTCCCATTCAGTCTATGGGAAAAAAAAAGTTTTGGGACCCCCCTATAACTTTGCCCCCCCTGGACGAATCCTCACCAAACTTTGCAAAACAATTCAGAGTGACCCAAATACTTGTTTTGCAAAGATTGGTGAGGATCCGTCCAGGGAGAGCGAAGTTATAAGCCACCCAATAAGTGCTCTTCCAATGGAAACAGCAACTTAACCATAACTACATGGCCACTCTGTGGCCATGTAATATATATATATATATATTCAGTGAAAAAACTTTGTTAAAGGGACGTTATGGTTCCAAGTAAAACCGAAAAACCCTTGAAATTCGCCAGTTATGGTAAGCTAAGCAACCATAATTCGCGCCACCACAGTGCACTGCTAAGACTAACACCCAGGACATCAAAGATGACATCACAAATGTCCCTTTAACAAAGTTTTTTCACTGAATTTCATAGGTTTTTAGTAGCGCAACTTAACCTTAACGTCCCTTTAACAAAGTTTTTTTCACTGAATTTCATAGGTTTTTAGTAGCGCAACTTAACCATAACGTCCCTTTAACAAAGTTTTTTCACTGAATTTCATAGTTTTTTAGTAGCACAACTTAACAATAATGACTTTGACTTTATCTACATGTCATATGGAACTGACTAGATCTCTTCTTATGAACTTGATGTCCGCGAACTTATTTAATGTTCGCGGACATGTTCGGAGAACAGTACCACTACCTAAAAACTGTGGGGGGAGTGGGGGGGTATGTTTGATTGTTATATCATAATATAGGAACATTTAACAAATTCAAAAAGCAGCACACAAACACATTTTATATAGTAATACATAAGAAATGTAACCCATATATGTAACACACTAACCATTCATTTAAATACAATATGTTCTGAAATGGAATATACCACAAGAAGATAAATTGGCTTCCAACATAATTACCTCACAGACACAACAGAACTGAGAACAAGACCAGACCCACTGAATACATAGGACTTATTTTACCAGAAATAGTAAGTGTACTTCATTTTACTCATATATTTATAAACTTTCTGTATTAGATTAAAAAATATATTTTCTCACAGAAATGTCTAGTACTCTGGAATGGCTAGAGGACAATTTCCCACATGAAGAAATGTCACAAGATAGTGAAACTAATGGTAAACACTTTATAATATAAACCATGTATTTATTATTTTTTTATATACATTTAACATATATATTATTTTTTTGTACAGAGCATACCAAAATAGAAAAAACTTCAGAAAACCCTGTTATGGATAACAGTCTTCACAATATAGAAGAAAAAATGGATGTATTGTTGGCTAATTTTAATAATTTAAAAACTTTTGTAGAAAATCATTTCAAACCAAAAACCTCGTACCATTGCCCCACATGTACTTGTCCCTCCTCATCATATCCCAGTCAATTATCCCCAAACCCTCTCCATAATCCAAAACGTTTTGATGAGATTTCCATCCCTTCTTCACCTAATACCAATCATGTTGAAACCCCAAATTCTCCTGTTTTTGTTTCTGTTTCTGCCTCACCTTCTCTGTCATAAATTATTAATATATGTTAAATAAAGTTTAATTTTTATATTGTATTGTGAATAGTTTCCATTTTTTTTTTAAAACAATAAAAGTGTCCGCGGACAGTGCAAGTGTTCTGAAATGTTCGTACATAAACGAAAATGGAGGTGTCCTGAAGAACACCACACCTGTTCGTACTGTTCGCTAGCAAGTTGAAACTGTTCTAAGAACACATGTGGTGTCCTGAAATGTTCGTAAAGAAACAAAAATTAAAGTGTTCTAAAGAACACTATATCTGTCCGTAATGTTCGCTATCAACTTAAAACTGTCCTAAGAACACAATTGGTGTCCTGAAATGTTCGTAAATAAACGAAAATGATGTGTCCTGAACAACAGTACAACTGTTCGTAGTGTTCTCTAGCAACATGAAACTGTACTAAGAACACACGAGGTGTCCTGAATTGTTCGTAAACAACCAAAATTAAAGTGTCCTAAAGAACACTATACCTGTCCGGTACTGTTCGCTAGCAAGTTCAAACTGTTCTAAGAACGCTATTGGTGTCCTGAAATGTTCGTACGTAAACGAAAATGGAGGTGTCCTGAAGAACAATATACCTGTTCATAGTGTTCGCTACCCAATTGAAACTGTTCTAAGAACACAATTGGTGTCCTGAAATGTTCGTACATAAACTAAATTACACGTGTCCTGAAGAACACTATATCTGTCCTTACTGTTCGCTACCAAGTTTAAACTGTTCTAAGAACACACGCGATGTCCTGAAATGTTCGTTTGATGTGTGACGCACTTTTAATTACTTCAGAACCCGAACAGGGTCCGTAGGACATCAATGCGCATGCGCTAACCAATCTCCGTGCACTTGGTGTCCTGCGGGCAGGCGCTTCCTTCGCGGACTAGTTTGCGAACGGATCATATGACCGCGCCCACGCTCATCGTGTGTCCTGAAATGCAGACACTGTTCGTGTCCCCGAACAATTTAAAAGTACATTTTCAGTTAATCCATAATATTTTTCAATAAAATCTCACCATGGCACAAGTCCCACATAGCAATCTTGAGTTTCTATATACCTTTTGAAACTTTCCGATCCTTTTTTTGTGTTCGATCTGTCTGCGGACAGTGCGCATGTCCGCGAACCGCGCACAAGCAACCCTATAAAAGACCACACCCAAGAGCCTATTCCCATTGTGTTTCTGGCTATTCTTCAGAACACAGTGATTTTTGCTGCCACCTGCAGACTACACCATCATCGAGATGGCATCTTTGGCTGCTGAACTGCCACTTGGTGCTGCACCTGCTTCAGCACCACCCCCACCCCCTCCACCACCACCACCTCCCCAAGGGCCTGAAGAGGGGAACAGGAGTGAGGATGCGGAGGAGGAAGAAGAGGATGATGAGAATGAGGTAGAGGAAAACCCTACTACCCGCACTAGGCATGAGTCTTGGGTGTGGTGGTTATTTACCATTCATGGTAATGTTCCTAAGGCTCGTGCGAACCGTGTTACCTGCAATGAGTGTAAAATGGTACTCAGTTGCGGGAAGCACGGTAAGTACAGCTTTGGGACCACTACTATGAAGCGACACCTGAGGTCATTTCACTCTGGGGCTATTCGCAGGGTTGTACCTTGCGTAGAACGTAGCAGGTTGATTTCCTCTACTTCATCCTCTGTTTCTGATCCTGTCACCACAAGGACCACCTCTGTGGGACAGCGTCTTCCTCAAGCTGCCTCACAGGCCATACAGAATGCTGATGACCCTTACCTTTTGAGGGTCACAGTTGTATGTATGTACTGTGACACAGTTCTCTGCAGGGGGGAGCGACTTCGGAGTGCTTTTGAGACTATCGTCTCAGAGCAAGAGAAGACCTGCTCACTACCCAAATAAAACCCACTCTACATCTTCCTCCCTCAGCTCGCCCTTTCTTATCCCTGTGGTTGGTGTCCTCCCCTTTACCCTCCTTTACCCTCCTCTCCTAGTGTGTCGTGTCTGAAAAACCAAAAAAAATACAAAATTACAAAAATAAAAAAAAAATAAGGCTCTTTTCAGAGCCCCCTTTCCCAGTTAAAAAATAGAAGTGAAAATAAATGAAGCAGGGCTCTTTGTATTTTTTAGAAGTCCGCGGACAGTTTGCGAACATTAAAAAAATTGGGTCGCTACTCCATCACAAACATTGTAATTTTCTCTGGAAAGAAGTGGTGGCTCTGAAAAGAGACTTTGGGTGGTGTTTGTAAGTCAAAAATTGTAAATGCTTAACATCTACTTCAAAATCGTTGTTGTAATTCCAAAAAAGGTCGCAATGCATTTTGTACATTTCTCAGAAAAATCTGATTTCCAGTATAAGTAAGATGGACTCTATCTCTGCGAAAAATGTATGTACTACAAAACATAATATTTTCATTGTGAAAAGAAGACATGCCAAAATCTCTTAGAAAGGCACAAACAGCCTTATTAACATTGCACCTTGCTTTTTCCATTTGTGGACCAAATGAAGAAGAACAAAGCCATATTTGTCCCTGCGCAATCCGTGAAAATATCACTTGAGAATTAGGAAACATGTCGATAACCTTCCTAAATCCTTCTTTCATAGCAAATTGCAAAAAAATTCCAGTCACATGTCCTAAACTGTTCCCTCCACAATGAATTACAATTATGCCTGGATGTTGCTCTGTCTCCAAAGTAGCACAGAGAGGTAGCAAGTCTAACCACTTCATTCCACATACTCCATGCCAGTGTACTTCCACATGTGGGAATCCAAGATCTACAGCTACTCCGCAGCTTTCTGCATGCACCTTCAACCAATGTATCCATGAATCTCCTAAAATCCAAACAATCTGTTTTCTGAAACACACAGCCATAGCTATCTTTTGTTCTCTCAGCAAAAAGAGTATCTGAGAAAATCTCTCCTGGCACAACACACCCACCAAACTTTCCTGACCAATACCTTTCAGTGCTTATTCTCATTTGCATGACTTCTGAACCCAAAAATCCCTGGATGTAACTCCTGATGTCCACGAACTACCGCCATGTCCGCTGACATATCGTAACATGAACAGCCCTTCTACCATTTCCACTACACTCTCTCTGCCATTCCCTCATTGGATGTACCTCAAAAATCACATGACCATGCACCAATCACATTCAAGACCTCTACATCTAACTGCATCATCATAGATCAGCACTGCAAATGTACTCTGAATCTCTCTGAGTACAAGTGTCATATCATTGGCAAGCACCATCTACCAGAAATACTGTACAAGTCTTCAAGATTTCTACTTGCAGCTCCATGCATATCCATATGCATGAACACACACTTCAGGTATGCATATTTTCTGTATAGTAGATGAACACATTTTCAAACAGACTTTTACCTTGTAAAATCTGTAAATTGCAGTGAAGACCAGTTTCCTGAAAAGAAGCAGCCACATTCGAAGAAAGACAAACTAAGAAGTTACCTGTTAATTTAAAAAAAAAGTAAGTAAAATATCACCATATTATTTGTATTATTAATCATATATACTATAACATTAATACGAGCTATTTTGGTTTCTAAAAATAGAGATTTTGTACCATTTTGTCCAAAAATGTCCATGTCTTAAACAGCGATTTACAGCCAGAATGGCCCACAAATTTCTATTTTTGGACACACAAATTACCCAACTAAACCACTACAATTTTCATATTATAGAACAAACAACTGTTTTAATTGTATACATTAGATTTACTATGTGTACTTTTCCACACCACTAGCTTACTTTTTTTTTGTCATCTGAACCCCAGTTTAGTAACACATATATTCAAGAATACCTTACTCAAACACTCATGCACACAGCACACATACATTCCAGAACACCCCAACCCATATCTTCTTTATTTTTTTCAACAGACCCTAAAGAATGCCTACCAAAAGTCTAGTCCGTAGAAAGCAACGCAAAAGTAGAGCAAATGAAAATAAAGGTGTCCAACATAAGCATCCATCTCTAGCAGAATTTGTAAAAAAAGTTGAAACAAAACAGCTAATACAATCATTTAGTGAAACACAAGAAGTTTCAAGTACCGCAACTTTGCTTCCTCTATCAAAATGTAAAACAAACCAAAAAACAATTAACAGAAAATCAGCTATCAGTACAGATAAAACTACTTCTTCAAATTTTAATATAGTGCAAAGTAAGCATACCAAAAAAAGAATTTAAGCCAAAATATACCGTCACAAAGTCCTTCAAAATCTTATAAAAACAGGAGAGAAATCAGGTTCAAAGCTTAAAACCTATCCGAGGAAATTAATCTTAGAAGCATTGATGGACAGTGCAATTCTTCTCAAAAGAAATGTATTTATTTTACTGTTAAACAAAATGAAACCACTAACAAAACTAATAACTAAATTACAAAAAAGACTTCTCAATAAGCGAAATGTCAACAGAAAGAACTTCTTAAGTATCTGCGGAGGTGAATGGAATCACACTACGAGCACAGAACCATATTTTAATGAAGAAGCGTACAAACAAAAGCAAACAAATACAATTGCCATAAATAGCAGTGGTCGAGGTTATGAAAAAGTGAATAATACCATAATGGAACAAGAAGTACTCCTCACAAAAATATGCCCTGAAAACTTAGAATTACCCCTCCATTCAACTGAATCAGAACGTCTAGTGTACAAATGGCCATGCACGTCAATGTGTAACATTCCCAAACAATGTTTCAAATCTTTACGCCAATTCCTCAATAAATATGTAAAAAGCAAAGACAAAATCAAAATTAAATTACTGCAAAATATAGATACCTTTCCAGTGCGCAAGTACACAGGACTACAAGGACATTCATTGGCCTGCATTACAGGACCTACTTGTAAAACCACTTTCCATGATATCAAAAGGATATCAACACATCATTCAACTATAAGAAATCTAGTTTATAAACTGTACTATGCTAAAAGTCCTGCTTTAGCACTAGCAAAGTTAAATAGCATCCTTCTACATGGTACAGCGAAAGACCTACTTGAAGAAATTCACTATATCCAGAAAAAATATTTTGGAAGTGAAAGCCATTTACAGAATGAAATAGCTTTAAACCAATTAAGCAACAATTCTACACATGGCAACCTTTTGCTAAACACATACAAAAAAGAAATACTAAAATTTAAAAGTACATCAGCTGAAGTACCAAACCATGTATGTGTATGTTGCCGTATAATTTTTTATAAAAGTAACACAAAAACTGTGGACCTATCATACAAAATAGAAGACAATGAAGATTCTAAATGGTATGAATTAGCTCTCTACCTTGTAGCAGAAAACAAATATGAAATAACTGAGCCCTTAATACTTTGCAGTTATTGCACTACAAAACATGACAACAACCAAACTCCTTCACGTTCTATCACAAAAAATTTGGAATTATACCCAGTAGCAAAACCTCTACAACAACTTAATTTATATGAGAGCATCATAATTCAAACAGAACACCCATTTCAAGCAATAATACGCCTTCAAACAAAAACAGCAAAATTACCTCCCTCTGAATTGGTAAAAGGCATTCGTGGAAAAGTAGTTTATTTACCATTAAATCTAAAAGAAAATGTGCATACTCTAGCAGTGCAACGTCCAATGCAGCAATCTTTAATTATATTAGTAAATGGAGTACCTACAAAAGACAAAAAAGTATAGCAACAGCTGGTAGATTTATATAAAGTTAGACAAGCCTTCCAATATCTTAAAGAGAATAATGAATGTTACAAAGAAATTAATATTGAAGAAAACTTGAAAGATACAACTGAAATAATTCAAGAAACACAAGAAGCTGGTCAATTTGAGCTACTAGATCCTGCTACAATATCAAATACTTTAGACCATTATACAATTCATCCTTTGCACTGTAATGACACCGTACAAGATGTACTGGAAACTTACCAAATGCGTCAAACAAAAGGATCGCCAATCAGTATTTGGGAAAAAAATATAAAGCACATGCTTTTTCTCTACTCTTTCCTACTGGCAAAGGAGGAAGGTATGATGATAGACCTATTCAAATATCAGCTCCAGAATACCGCTCATTACGGATGTATTCTGAAGATCCCAGATTTAGACAAAATGTGGAATACATATTCCACCTACTCTTTGAAAGTGAACTAGCAACTTTATGTTACAGAGTTGCACACATATTAAAATCAGGATCACACTTTCAAAATTTGACAGCTACACAATTATTAGAGAAAGTGCAACAAAAGGATGAGGTTTTACAATCAAATATTACAAATCTATTAGCAAATATGCGTGGTACTAAAGAGTACTGGTTTCGACGTCATGGAGATGTACGTTGTATGATCAGAAACCTTGGCCCACCCACTTGGTTTGTTACATTAAATTGTGCAGAGTATGCATGGGAAGATTTACATGATTTCCTACGCATATCAAATAAAAACAAAACAAACATAGATATTTTAACACCTGGAGAAGTATGTTCTTTGGATCCTGTTAATGTTTCAAGATATTTTCACCATCGCTTCATTGCTATGCTACATTTTATTTGTAATAAAACTGTTCCTCCCCTTGGAGAAGTGCAACACTTCTTTTGGAGAAAAGAATACCAAGCCAGAGGAGCACCACATATCCACATGCTTTTATGGATTAAAGATGCTCCTAAATTTGGTCAAGACAGGGATGCTACTGTTTTACAGTTTATTGAAAAATATGTCACTTGTGAAATTCCATCAGAAGCCACAAATAGTGATCTTCATGCACAAATTTTACAATTTCAAAGACACAAATGTGGAAAATATTGTTGTCGCAAATACAAAAACAAAGGCAAATACTACACCAAATGCCGATTTGGTTTCCCTAGACCAGTTACATAATACAGGTCAAGTAAACAACCTCATGTCTTCAGTTAGACATAGTGTTAAAGGTAAGCCACCTAAAAATACATATTACATAAAAAGAAAAGAAGAAGAAAAATATATCAATGATTATAATGCAATCATTGCCCACTTATGGAAGGCAAACATAGATGTGCAGTACATTGCAGACAATTCTACTGCAGTTGCACGATATGTCACAGCATACTTAACTAAAGCAGAAAAGACAGAGCTCCAAGACCTCTGGAATGATCTGTCATCAGGTAAAACAGTATCTCAGAAATTATACAGCTTGGGCATAAAAATGCTCACCCATAGAGAATGTGGATTTTATGAAGCAGCTGATCGTTTAACTGGTACTTCATTGTATGGTAAATCTGAAAATACAGTATGGCTAAGTCTTGGTCCAGCTAAATATAGAAAAAGAGTTCTAAAATCATATGAAGATATAGAAACAATAGCCAAACATGATCCCAACAGCCAAGACATTTTAAAAAACAATTTATTGGACACATACTACCCAAACAGAAGTAATACTTTGGAAAACATGTGTCTATACCAAATAGCCCAAAACTACACATACAAAAATAATATGAAACCTGATGAAAAAAAGGTAAATATAGAGTGACAGACTGTGAAGGCAGCTTAGTTAAACTCACTAAACCAAATTTAATTAATCATATCAAATTGTCATTGAAGACTCCTCAACATAAAGAAGTATATTACATGTCCCTGCTACAACTCTTCAAACCATGGAGAAAAGAAGAACAATTACTAGATAACTATGACTCATATGAGGATGCTTTCAAAGCAAATGAAAGCACTATAACTGATGTAAACTTTACACAGTACAAAACAATGTTGCACAATGAACAGCAACATGAAGAAGAACTCCAAGCCCAACTAGATAAGGATACTCCTGACAGTATTCAACCTTCTGTAACAGGAAGCCAAGAACCACTGGGAGAACCACTAATAACAAATGAGGAAGAATTAGCTATGATAGAAGTAGAAAACACCATGTGTCAGTATGAAGATAAGGAAGACTTAACTATACTACAATCAAAACTAAACAATGAGCAAAGTAGCATTTTTCAAGAAGTAACAAAACAAATTGCACATGGTGTAAAACATGAAAATAAAGAATGTTCCTGCCATAATTATAAACCTATACTACTGTACGTCAGTGGTGAAGCTGGTTCTGGCAAAACATTCCTAATCAAAATCATTAGTAAGTTCCTTCAACAATTGACAAACAACAAACTGTCAGCTGTTGTCACTGCCCCCACAGGTTTAGCTGCCTACAAAATAGGTGGTGTTACATTACACCGATTACTACTATTAACAGTAGAACACCAGAACAAATTAGACTATTACAAACGTTCTGCAGAAGCTGCAATGGAATTACGCAGAGTATTGAAACAAATGAAAATGCTACTAATAGATGAAGTGAGCATGGTCTCCAACCTGATGTTAGCTTTGATTCTCCTCAGATTACAAGAAGTACTCAAAACAGACTATGAAGAGCTCTTTGCAGGAAAACACATTATTGTTTTTGGAGATCTGCTTCAATTAACACCAGTAAAAGGTGAACCTATCTTTAAAACATTAGGGCACAAACTGCTGTAAAACTGTTGGCAGCATTGGAAATGTCAACCTTTGGCAACATTTCCAATACAGAGAATTAACAGAAAACATGCGCCAATCTGCAGATCTAACTTATGCCAACATTTTAAAAAGTTTGAGAGTTGGTATATTTTCTAAAGAAGCAGAAGCAACATTGAAAACCCGGCACATTAATGCACTTTATGGCGATAATGCATGTGCTACAGATGTTATGGAACAATTAGCCCACAAAAATGTCAATTGTATGGCCTTAATGCCAACTCTTGCAAGCTGTCTCAAATTCAATGAAATAATGTTAAGTAAAGAAATGCAACCAATAATGGAAATTAGCGCCACAGACAAACTAGATGTACATGGTATGACACTACACATGTGTGACCAAGCCACAACAAGACTAAATAATTTAGAAAAATTAATCTCAAACACAGCAGGCTTAGAAAAGATGTTAAAATTATCCTTAAATTGCAGAGTAATGCTTAAACGTAGCCTTGACGTGGACCAAGGACTAGTTAATGCAGCACTGGGTACAGTTGTTGGCTTTCAAACATACCCACGTGACAACAAAATTCAGTTTGTCAATATACTCTTTGACAAACTTTCAGAAGTAAAACGGATAGGACGCTCAACAGCTAGATTCCTTCTCTTCAAAGATATGTATGTACGCAGAGAACAATTTTCTCTAACTCTTGCATACGCAGTCACGATTCATAAATCACAAGGTCTTACCCTAGACAAAGCAATGATAGATATTGGTAACACAGTCTTTAAAGAAGGCATGAGCTACGTAGCACTATCACGCTTACGTACACTTGACGGTCTATTTCTAATCAACTTTGATGCAAGTAAAGTAAACGCTGATATTCCTTGCATTTTAGAATATAATAGACTTCGCTCACTATACACTCCCCATCTAAACACATATTCTGTTCCACAAAAACTAAAACGTTGTAAAAGAAAACTAAATCAAAAAGAAATGCAACAGGACGTCACTGCAAATCCTCCAAAGAGAGTAAAAGAAACTAATACTTCATCAAATACCACAAACAAAAAAGAATCAATTAGAGAAAGTAAACCAGGTACTTCTTTAAAGAAGGAAGACAAACTCCAAAAAAGCAGTTAGATACAGAACTATCTGGACCATTTAAATTCTCAAATATAGTTGGTGTAAGTTGCTATGCAAATGTTGCAATGAATATTCTATTTCAATTACCACCAATTGTTGACAACATTTACTTACACAGTACAGACCCTTTTCTGTTTGCAAATGTTAGTACTTCACAGAAATGCAGCAAACAATCCTGACAACACATATAGTGTTTTTGGAATAAGACAACAATTGGACTACTGTGCTGGAATGGTAAAATTCACTATAAACTCACAGCAACATCCACAAGAATTTCTAATGTACTTACTATTAGTACTGGAAAACAAAAACATACCTATAAATGAAATCTTCCAGATTTCATACATGTGGAAACATACATGCACTCTGTGCAACAATGTGACACAAGAAGAAATTCCCAATGAACGCTTCATATATATATCAATACCAAATTGTGAATCCATTCCATTTCAGCAACTTGTACAAAATGCAAACCATGGTAGATTATGCTCTACCTGAAATTCAGATAATCGCTCCACGTTGGTAATACAAACACATAGTAAATACGTAATACTAATGCTTCTACGTTACAATGCAGATGGTACCAAAAACAACTGCAAGCTGACTGGATTCACACATAGTCAAATATCACTTGGTAAGAAAACCTTCACAACAATAGGTATAATCTACCATGCAGGAGCCACAACCAATTCAGGGCACTACACGGCATATATAAAAAAGAAATGTGGATGGTTTGAATGTAATGATAGTACCATTACTCTAAAACATAGATTACCAGCAAATCTTACAAACGCTTATTTGATGTTCTTAAAACCAAAATTTGATAAATAAACTGTATTTAAACCTTTAAGTAAATTTGTGTTAAAAAATATAAACTGTTAGAATACTCCAAAAGCTATCTAACTGCTCGAAGATTCTACAACAACTAATCAGATAAATGAATACCACTAAATTAGAACAAAAAATACACAGTTAGAATACGCCAATTGGTATCTAACTGTCCCAAAATGATAAATTTGTGTTAAAATAATATAAACTGTTAGAATATTCCAAAAGCTATCTAACAGCTCAAAGATTCTACAACAACTAATCAGATAAATGAATACCACTAAATTAGGCCAAAAAATACACAGTTAGAATACGCCAATTGGTATCTAACTGTCCCAATATTTAACAATATCCAAATAGATAAATCAAAACCACTAAAATATATTAAAAAAATAGACAGTTAGAATACGCCAATTGGTATCTAACTGCTCCAAAATTTTATAATATCAAAACAAATGAAGAATCTGTTACTGCTCCAAAAAAAAAATACAACAAAGCAAAGTGTAAAGCATTAGCCAGAAACAAAAAGTGAACATTGAAAACAAACAAACAAATAAACTGTAGCATAACAGAAAAAGTTTTTTTTTTAATCCAACATGGATTTTTCTTTTCTCCCACAGACCCAATGATTTTAGCAACAAATACAGAAACTGAGCAAATTGCACAGTACTCTGATTTGTACTCTACTAAATACGAGGGTCGAAAAAAAATAAAAGTATATTGCTTATGCAATGTAATAAGTCATTACAAAATACTAATATTAACATGCTATTTTCTTTTATCACAGAAATGAAGAAGAAAAACATGGACTCCCATTACTAGACCAAACAGTAAGTATACAATAATAAGGACAACCATAGCAGCATATCACATCCATAGTATCTAATACCTTTGTTCCTTATACATTTGTTTTTCACCCAAAGTTATAAGCAAATATGAATGTGATATGCTGCGGTGGTTGTTGCCAGGGCATAGAGTCTTGGGTGCATGGCCAAATGGCCATGCACCCAAGACTCTATGCCCTGGCAACAACCACCGCAGCATATCACATCCATAGAGTCACATTTCAACTATGATCTATGGGAAACTTTTAATGTCCGCGAATAATGTGAGTGTTCTTAGAACACTTTGAACTTGCAGCGAACAATACGGACACCGTTTTCAGGACACCCCCTACGAACATTTCAGAACGCGATAGTTCTTAGAACACTTTCAACTTAACAATGAACAATACGGACAGCGTCCTAAGGACACCCCCTACGAACATTCCAGGACACCAGGAGTGTTCTCAAAAACGTCTTCAGAACACCCCCATTTTGTTTATTTGCGAACATTTCAGGACGCCGCGGGTGTTCTTAGAACACATTCAACTTGACAGAGAACAATACGGACAGCGTCCTCAGGATATCCCCTACGAACACTCCCCGGACACCGCGAGTGTTCTTAGAAGCGTCTTCAGAACACCACCATCTTGTTTATTTGCGAACATTTCAGGACACCGCGAGTGTTCTTAGGACACATTCAACTTGACAGAGAACAATACGGACAGCGTCCTCAGGACACCCCCTACGAACATTCCAGGACACCGGGAGTGTTCGTAGAAGCTTCTTCAGAACACCACCATCTTGTTTATTTGCGAACATTTCAGGGCACCGCAAGTGTTCTTAGGACACATTCAACTTGACAGAGAACAATACGGAGAGCGTCCTCAGGACACCCCCTACGAACACTCCCCAGACACCGCGAGTGTTCTTAGAAGCGTCTTCAGAACACCACCATCTTGTTTATTTGCAAACATTTCAGGACACCGCAAGTGTTCTTAGGACACATTCAACTTGACAGAGAACAATACGGACAGCGTCCTCAGGACACCCCCTACGAACACTCCCCGGACACCGCGAGTGTTCTTAGAAGCGTCTTCAGAACACCCCCATTTTGTTTATTTGCGAACATTTCAGGACACCGCAAGTGTTCTTAGGACACATTCAACTTGACAGAGAACAATACGGACAGCGTCCTCAGGACACCCCCTACCAACATCTCAGGACACCGGGAGTGTTCTCAAAAACGTCTTCAGAACACCCCCATTTTGTTTATTTGCGAACATTTCAGGACACCGCGGGTGTTCTTAGAACACATTCAACTTGACAGAGAACAATACGGACAGCGTCCTCAGGACACCCCCTACGAACATTTCAGGACACCGGGAGTGTTCTCAAAAATGTCTTCAGAACACCCCCATTTTGTTTATTTGCGAACATTTCAGGACACCGCGGGTGTTCTTAGAACACATTCAACTTGACAGAGAACAATACGGACAGCGTCCTCAGGACACCCCCTACGAACACTCCCCGGACACCGCAAGTGTTCTTAGAACAGTTTCACTTTGCGTGCGAACAAAACGGACACATATTGAGTCCTTAGAACACCCCCCAGTCAGTTTATTTAGAACATTTCAGAACACCCGTGATGTCCGCAAACAAATCGAACACCAAAAGAACGTCTAACACATAAAAAACACAACTTTCATCCTATCTCATACACTCCCACCCTCTCCAAACACTCCTACACACCAACACACTCTACAAAATACACATTTTGAACAAAGTTTCACCGCGCTGTCCGCGGATGTCCGCGAATCCAAGATGGCGGGCGCTACCGAAAAATCTGACGCGCTTCACTCTCCACGCCGTCCAATCAGCGAACACGTTGCATGTCCGCGAACATCACGCAAGTCGATTGGCCAATCAGGACACTGTCCGTGGAGCGAACAGGGAAGTGTGTCCGCGAACCGAACACAGATATCACTCATTTTTTTTTACCTACTTTTTGGTCATTTAAAAAAAAACTACTGGACGGATTTTCACCAAATTTGCAAAAGCACGCTTTCGGGACCAAGCCGCTGCTCCTGGTCCAAATTTGGTGGAAATCCGTCCAGCGGTTTGGGCTGTAGGCGCGAGCAACATTTTTTTCCCATTCAGTCTATGGGAATAAAAAAAGTTTTGGGACCCCCCCTATAACTTTGCCCCCCCTGGACGAATCCTCACCAAACTTTGCAAAACAATTCAGAGTGACCCAAATACTTTTTTTGCAAGGTTTGGTGAGGATCCGTCCAGGGAGAGCAAGGTTATAAGCCACCCAAAAAGTGCTCTTCCTATGGAAACAGCATCTTAACCATAACTACATGGCCACTGCCGTGGCCATGTAATATATAGACCCTCCCACCTTGACTGGCCTGGTGTCTCATAATCTCCTTGGAAAGCGAAGCGGAGTGAAGTGGGATAAGTGGCAGTTCGCAGGAGGACACGCTGCTCTTGCTACATTTCGTTTTGTGGACACTGTTTATTGCTTTAAACAGCAACCTAACTTGGAGGCGCTGGAATTGCAAACTTGGCCCCTTTAAATTCCTGTGCCTGCTGGCAACAGACTGCGATCCCCTCCCACCTTGACTGGCCTGGTGTCTCTTAATCTCCTTGGAAAGCGGAGCAAAGTGGGATAAGTGGCAGCTAGCAGTTTGCAGGCTGCAGTTTGCAGGCTGCAGGTGCGGCGCGGCGCAGCTTTCCCATACCAAAATCATCTTGACTACTACTCGCAGCATGCTATACAACTTCAATGACAGCTCATTTGCGGTGAGCCCCAATGCATAGCCAGATTTTGAATTTGTGGTCAGTGGAACTTTAGTAAAAGTAGTAAAAGTACCAAATTACTCATTTAAAGCCCTTCAATAAAACATTCCATGTGAATTATTTTAGAAACTGACCTGCTCCACGAATGAACTTTGGCAGTTTTGTTTGTCATACTAGAGAAGTGCTCAGAAAGACGTCTCAATCCGGCATCTGTTTGAATAGTAAGATACATAGACGGTTGGCCTGCAACTGCGAGGATAGTTCCTTTTCAGCAGTCCACCGTGGGTCAAATTTGCTAAACACATACGCGGTTGGACTGTGACTGCGGGGGGAATCCCTTTGCGCAGTCCACCGCAGGAAAAAAGTTCAAAGCACACCTGTAACTGTAGGACTAGTCCCTTTGAGCAGTCAACCGCATATTATAGTGATAAATAAGAACCATTGATTGTGCTACAGAGCAAGTCCCTTTACAACAAGAGAAGCACTGGGGGGAAAGGGCTGGTGCTGTTTGACTTTTCGCCGTGGATGGCTGTCGAGTGACAGAAAATATTAGTACGTCTCACAACTAATTGACAAGAAGTCTGTTGCAAGTAAGACCCACGGACTGCCTAAAATACAGCCATAATATACATTGATATTTCGACTTGTACTTCGAGACTTTGTGACACCGTACTCGTGCATAAAAGAGCACAGGGAAAATAAACTAAGGAGAACGACGGGACGCTTCACAACCTAATGGCAGATTCGTTCTCTATTTTACTTCCTTCTACCAGACACCGTGGGGCTTGCATTCAAGTTATTTCTTTTGCAAGCCATCTGATCTGGTCTGAACTCTCCCCTGCTAAAGAACAGGTCTTGTGACTACGTTTCAACCTTGGGCCTGCCTTCCTTTGATACAATCTCCCCAGAGACTGTGAGGCTCGTACTCTACCTTTTTCTATGAGCCCTTTAATCTGGGGTTTGGGTCCCGCTATAATACCTGCCTTAAGGTCTACTGTACCTACCAACTGGTGACAGCTATGAGGGCTGGCCTACAAAGCCAAAAAGGAATGCCCTCTTATCCGGATCCCATTTTACCAGATTGTAAGTGATTTCTATCTGGCACTTCACCTAACTCAAAGCCTAGCATGTAGTGCACAACTGAAATCCATATTTATTTGTGTCTAAAAGTTCTTTGAATGATGTACCACTCATATCACGCTCTCCTCCTGAAACCCCCACGGTCCCACTGAACCAGGAATCAGGCTGGTTTGCAAAGTTAAAATATTTATTTATGTAGTTACAGTTCAATCACACTATGATTAATGGGTATACAATAATCACCAATGGGGTGATGTAACACTAAGCAATCTATTTAATCACAAGGAGCAATAGTGAACAAAATAATTCAGCACAGAAATAATAGTTTTGTGTGTGTGTTCAGAACATATAGCAGTGTGGTTACTATTTCCCCCTGCACACCCCTCAACCCCCAACAGGCAATGTAAAGAGACGAGAAGAGAAAGCAGGTTTCAGGAATGATAAAATTCAAACAAAATAACAATCCCACTTTCCCCCCAGCAACACAAGAGAAAAACAGAATTGATTGGCAAGCAGTCAAAATGGTTTTAAAGTTATCTGAGAATGGAATGGGTAGAAACACTAAATATGGTCTAAATTACTGAAATTGTTTAAATTCTTATGGGAGCCGCTTTAGATAGTTACAGACAAACACTAGCAATGATTTAATACTAAGAGGTAATGTGAAATCTTAAAACTGTGGTCGGAAGCAATCAAAAGCTGTTTTACACATTTTGCAACCTCGCGCAAGATTTCTACTGTCGTATGAAAACCCCGATGACCGGCTGTGGCCACATCATGGGCGTGACTTAGCATCAGGCTTCAGAATGAGGTGGGGATCACCCACTGGTCATGGCCAGCTATGGATCTACTCACCAACAAACCGTCTTGGATTCAGAACATTTTTGGACATTTCATCAACACTCTGAGGTCCTCTTTCCCTGTGTAATCGGTATCTGTCAGGGGAAAGTTCTTAGGGTCCTCAATGTGTTGATAAAACTTACCAATTATTGGATCCCCTTTTTGAGCTGTAATCAAATCAGCATCTGGGGTCTCCTTACTCCATTGTGAAGTCGAGAGTTCATTGTGAGCATTTGTCTGGGACCTAGTGATAGCAGTGACCTGAATTTCCCCCAACTGGGACTCAATCTCAAGTGGATCCCCTTGGATGGCTCCGGTTTTGGCCAGATGATAAGCTAGGTCATTTGCAGTTTTGTCTGGACCCTCTACTTTAGAATGACCCTTAATCTTTTTCCAGTAGATGGTCATCCCATTTGAGGTGACCAGATCATCGATATTTTGGATTAATTTTCCATGTTTCAATGGTTTGTTATCAGCACATAACATGCCTCTGGTTTTCCAATTAACCAGGTGCTCCACGAACCCGTTCCGTACATAATCTGAGTCTGTGATTATGACTAGTTTGTGGAGTTGGTGTTGAACAGCAGTTAGGATGGCTTGATGCACAGCCATCAACTCTGCAACCTGACTACTTCGGGGAAAATCTTGTACCCAGCGGAGAGTTCTGGGGCATCATACATCCATGCATTCCCTACACCGGCCACAAGTTATTTTTTCCCGTTGTTGTTAACATGGTAGCAGCATCCATCCACATAGACAGTGGGCATTCCCTCACACTTGTCTTCTTCATAGCCTTTGTGTGGGGAATTCAGGTATGCCTCCATGTTGTCCTTGATTTTAAGACTTTAAGACTTTCGACCTCGAGACAGTTTTCTTTGGCACAATCATGCAAGTCAGCCAGACCTTGCGCGAGGGGACTCTTCTTGTTTTTGCCATATGTGACCTCCACAAGAAAGCTTTGACATTGACAGAATCCAGGAAGTAATTCGGGAATTACTCAAATTTCCAGCCCGGATTCTGTCACTCTGAAGATATTGCAAAGGTTGGTGTGGAGTCTCCACTATGATGTGTTCCCCCTGGATAAATGGGCAGTAATTCTTCAATGCCCACTCCGTTGCCAGGAGTGCCTTCTCACAATCATTGAATTTTTCCTCTACAGAGGAAAAGTCTTACTCGCATAGGAGATTACTTTATTGACCTTGTCATGCTTTTGATATAATACTGCAGTCAAGCATGTATTTGAGAACTCTGTCTCCCAGAAGAACTCCTTGTTTTTGACAGGGTAAGCTAGGCAAGGCGCTTGTGAGAGGCTTATTTTGAGCTGTCTTACTGCCTCGGTTTGTTCTGGTCCCCACTCCCACTTGATCCCCCCCTTCAAAAGATGGATCAGGGGTCTTCTGATCTCTGCGTAGTCCTCAATGAACTTTCTGCTGTAATTAGTTAGTCCAAGGAGGCTCCTTAGTTCCCACAGAGTTGTGGGGTCTTTTAATTTCTGGAGTGCTTACACTTTCTTTTCCTGGGGACAGAGATCCTGAGGAGTAATCTCATGCCCCAAGAAATTGAAATGTGTTCTGTACCACTGTGCCTTTAGAAAGGAGAGTTTTGCTCCGGCAGCCCTCAACTGTGTGAGAACATAACGGATCTCCGCTATGTGTTCCTCCACAGTTGAGCTTTTGACTAGAACATCGTCTACATAGGCCAGGTTATCCCTTTCAACCAGGTCAGGCACGGCCTTGTGTAGAAAGATATTAAATTAATTGCCGGAGTTGATGTATCCGAAGGGAATCCTGGTCCATGTGTGCTGCTGGCCCCAAAGGTAAAGGCCAGCTTGTATTGGTCCTCCTTACTGACAGGTACAGTCCAGTATCCATTGGTCAGGTCAATGGCAGTGAATACCTTTGACCCCTGGATCTGGGCTAGCCCTTGGTCAATGTAGGGAAGAGGCCATCGGGAAGTGTGGACCCGTTTGTTGAGCTCCCTTAGGTCAGCACAGGGTCTCCACTGGCCGTTTGGTTTCAAAATCCCCAGCACCAGATTATTGAAGGTGCTGTGGACTGGACGAATTATCCCACGGGACTCAAGGTTCTTAATTATTTCAGTAAGGGACTCCATTGATGCGAGAGGCAAGCAATATTGCTTCACAAACACTGGAGTCATGCCAGGGTCCATGGGAATTGATGTTGTGTGGATGTCAGTGCGACCACAGTCATATGAGTTCACCGCAAAGAGATCTTGAGAATCTAAGAAAACTTGTTTCAATTCTTTCTTTTGCTCCAGAGTCCCGCAGGCATCAGATAGGTTGACTTTCTCTTCAACCATCTGCCTGAAGCCTGGAAAGACTTCCCATTTTGCTATCTCAGCGGCCTCTTCCAGCTGGGTGGAGAAGTCCCTGGTCAAAGTGCTGATTTGGACTAATGACTTCAGGTGGGGAAGGCAGTCCTCGTGAACCCGAAAGATCACCTCATCCCTCCTGAAGTCACAGGTCACATCTTCCTTACCATAAGGGCAGGAAGAGTACACCAGTAAATTCTTCCCATGCCGGGTGAAAATCCTGTCTGGTGCTGCGTCATCATCGTTATCACTGTCAAAACAGTCCTTGGGGATTGGTCCTAACAGTTAATTACCTAAATCTATGAAAAAGTGTCGGACATCAACCGCCATTCCAATAATGGTGCCTGTGACCAGAGTGATACTCTTTAGGTTGCTGTTATCCACCTCTATTGGAATGGTGTTGTGTTCTATGTTAACTATGGTGTTGGGTTTACCCCCAAACCTTGCTGTTGGAAGTGAGCCTTGAGATGGACATAGGCGTCAGGGTTTTTCAGTTTTTGTCCTCTTTTAACTTTTACTTCCAGTGAGAATTGTCGGGTCCATTCTGGGATGGTGACTTCCTCTCCAATATGAATTTCAAATGCATATGGCAGCAGTTGTGCGGAACGAAATGCTTTCTCTGGGTCATCAAAGTCCATGGGATTACCCGCTAATCGGGACCAAGCTTTGAAGTTTATTCGGTCCAACTAATGGCAAAGCGATTGAGAATGTCACTGCCTAAATAAAATGGAGCAGGGACATCTCGCACGACCCAACAATTATGGACTATGCTCTTGTTGCCTATGGAAATTTTGAGCATACACCTGCTTAGCAGCAGATGTTTGGAATTGGGTGTTTCCAGGTCCATTTCCCATTTATCTAACAGTTCAAATGTGGGAATGGCTGGATCTTTTGGGAGTTTGCAGAACATGGCCTCATGGATGAAGCTCTTACCGTTGTTCACACATACTCAGGCTGGAACAGAGTCCTTCCCTTCATTTAACTGAATAGGGATGAACAACTGCGCTCCAATATTCTTAATATCAGCCAAGCTTTGAGATGATTGCTCATCTTTTTGGACTATAGGAATGGGATTTTCTGATTGTAAATTTGTAAAGAATTTCAGAGTGTTTACTCTCCATCAACAGTTTGTTGTCCTACTGCAATTACAGTCACGTCTGGGATTTGATTAGTCTGGAAGTGAAATTCTGGTTGGTCAGGTTTTTGTTCAACCATGTGGCATGTGCCATTTAAACTAACATGGTTGACACTATGTTTCAATTTTATTGGTCGGCTAGTCTGGGTCCATAGGACCTTGTGTACACAATCTATGAGGGGAGACAACCTACGCAGGATGTCATTCCCCAGTAAACAAGGTGTGCCCTCTAGAGTCACAACTATGACCTAGTGCTTCCCCTTGCGTCGCCCAATTTTAATGTCCAAATCCACAGTCCCCTCGATGGGAATTTCCTTCCCATCGAAGTTCTGAAGTTGTCCAGGAAGAGGGGTGAGAGGAATTTAGTATTTCTCCCCCCTTCCCGAATTCAGTTGATCAATGCCCTTTTTGACAGAAGGGTAGCTTGGGATCCAGTGCCCACCAGTGCCAAAATTGTACATTGCCCCTGTATTAGGACCGGGACATAAAATCCTCCCTCCTTTTCCTCAAGGGGGCAAAGATAATGCACATTTTTGGCCAACTGGTGGGTTAATTTCCTTGCTTTGGATACTGACAGAGAGGTGATTTGGGCAGGATTCTGTTTGGGGTCTTAAGAATCTGTAAGGAAAAGGTGACAGCTAGATATGGGGGAAGTGTTGGGTTCCCCTGGTTCTGATTCTGGGCTGACACCCCCTTTTTGGAGGCAGTTACCAGGATGGGTTTGAACCAGGGGATTTTCATGCTGATTATTCTGGGGTTTGATGATGGGTGGTTCTAACTCAGTCCACACATCTACCCAGTCTGGATTTGCATCCTTTGGGACCCATTTCTCTTTGGGAGGAGTTCCCCCATCCCTGAAGGAGAACATACTTTTCTCAGCATCCTCTGAGGATCCCTCTCCTTTAAACTGGAAGAGTTGTACCTCCTCCACAAAATGGGTCTTTTTGGACTCTTTATTTCTCCTACCCGCCCTCTGCTCCTTGGGTTGCAGACTTTCGGGGGCAGGAGATTTTGGTTCTGGTTCCTGGGTTTCCAGGGGCTTTCCACAAGTGGGGAAGGAAGCTTCCTCCAAGGCTTTACACCCCACTTCCCCTTGTGCCTCATATTAGGGAACCGGTGGGTTGTCGGGGTTCTTCCCCTGTCATTGTTCTGGAGCACCAGACCCTGGATTCGAGGTGTTCTGAGCTGCCATGTTCATCTGAGGGTTCTGTTGAGCCCTCAGCATGCGACCCAGATCCTGTGCCATGTTCTGGACCTGGCGCTCTAGTTGGGACACCCGTTCTTGCTGGTACGGGGTCCTCAGGTCTCCCCTGGGTTCATCCCGGGAAGGGTAACTATCCCTTCTTACAAAATACCCCTGGTTAGGGAAGTTTTGGTACCCCTCCACCCTTGGCCTCCCCTCACCCGGATTGGGCTGTCTGGGCTCAGGAAAGTGGGGAAAGAAGCATGGGCTGTTTTGGGGGTTGAAATTTGGCGGGTACCTGGTAAAGAACTTTGGTCTGGTATTTGGGGGATTGCTGCCCTCCTGGGGAAAGTGAGGAGGGAAGTTCCCTGGGCTTCCTGCTGTCTGGTTGGACCCCCCCCCCTTGGGCTGGAGGAGTCCACACATAACCCAGGATGGGTCTATTTTCTTTGTAGCATGGGCTGATATAGTCAGGGGAGTTAGGGGTCCCATTTGTGGGGTTACCTCCCTGGCTCCCTGTTTGTGATTGGCCCAAGGGCCTTCTGGGTTTGGGGTTTGTCTGATTCTGCGTGGGAAGGTTTTTAGGCCCCCCCCATCTCCAGATCTAAAAAGGGGGCTACCTTCTCCTCCGCCACCTTAGCAGCAGCAGCAGGGGTGTTGGTTGTCTTGGGGTTTTTGCTACTATTTTTATTTTCCAACGGCTTCTGTACCTCATAGATGCGCGTTGCTTGTTCAATGACCCAGTCTAGTTATCTTTTCTTGTGAAAGTCCCTCACTGGCTGGGTCATAATATACTTAGGGTGAGCATGAAAGAAGATGTTCACAAATTCTTTACAGTCAGTGCGCACCCTTCTAGTGGTCTGCTCAAAGGCACGTTTTAATTCCTGAACAAATTCTTGTGGGGCCTAGTCTTCCCCACATTGTAAGTTATAGGCTGCCTTGCGGGCCTCTTGAGGGTTTCTATGGATGGAAACCTTGTTTCAGGATTGCCGCCCTTTAGGTGGACCATCCGGAATGATTCTAATCCTCCAGCCCCGCAAAGAAGTTCGAGTACTCAGTAGAAAATGTCCACTTTACATACTGTATACAGCTTTGGCTGTCCTTCAGATGGAAAGTTTCCATCATCTGTTCAAATAACTCAAGGTGCTCCCAAACTGAATATTTTGCATTCTTGTGGTAGGGCGTAATGACGCTCCTAATGGTTTTTATTTGTTTCAGGGGATCCTTGAGAAAAGCCCTCTTGACTTTGTTGGCTTTTTTAGTTCGGGTCAACATCGCCCACTCATCCTCTGACTCAAAGGCACTGCTACCAGAGGTGGCTGTCTGGTCTTCTAGGCTCTCCCGGATTCTGCGAGCTTGTGAGTGGCTGGCAGAATGTGGGGGCCTAGTTTCTTGGGACCTGTGGCGCTCAGAAGAGTCTTCTGACTCTTCCTTGCTCCCAGGATTGGCTGAGTACCCCTCCTCACTGTCCTAGATGGGAAGAGGTTTTTAGTATGCTCTTAGTGGGCCTACCCTCATGGAATTCCCCACCAAATGTTACCGTCTGATCTCTGGGTAAGTTATCTTTCTGAGAATCCATTTCTCTGATCCTCCCCTCATTGGAGTCTCCATGATCAGAGAAGATGGCCCTAGCACTTGGGAACGTATACACATACACCCGCCCATCCATTTCTGGGAGGTGCTGGCCTATTATCCCCATATTCCCCCTTGTGTTGAAGTCTACCATCCCCATGGCCCTTGGCTCATGTGAGCCAGTGGACATGGGGGTGGCAGAGTCCATGGAATTGAAGAGATTGAGGTCTCTGGTGCCAGGGTTCCTGAGGTTATGCTAAAGGGTTTCCCTCCCCCATCTAACCTCATCTCTCTCAGCCCCTTCTCCCTGTTGCCATGCAAGAACCTGACCCTTTTGTTCTTCTATAAAGGCCTTACTGGTCTCTATTAATTGTTCCTGCATGGCTACCTGTCTACGGAGCCTATCATTTTTCTCACAGAGAGCATCATTGTCTCTCTGTGCTTCCTGTCTAAATTTGGAGTATTCAGCCAATTTTTGCTGCAGGAGGGTCACCTCCTGAGTCTGATACTTACTGGCCTTGTCATTCTTTGCTAGCGCATCTTCCACCCTCCTGGTGTGCTCTAACAGTTTTTCGTAGTCCATCTTGAGCTCACCCAGTCCCTGAAGGGCCAGGTGATTTTCTTCCACCATGGTTTTTTAATAGTTGACTTCCTGGCCTAAGGCGTCCCTTTCCTGAATTAGAGTACCCCTCTGTTCAGCCAGGTCGTCCCTTTGTTTTTTGACCGCACCAGCTTTCTGGCGCTCTTCATCAAATTCTGGTTGGGATTCAAGGTCTTTAAGAATTAATTTATAATTTTCTTCTTTTATCTCATCAATCTGATTTTCCAGGGCGATTATCTGCCGTGTGCAGGCCCTATTATCATTTAATTGCTGTTCCAGCTTTTGTTGGCTCTGTAGTAGAGAATCTAATATTTCTTGGCACTCTTTTTGCAGTGTCAGTAATTTGGTATCCTGCTCTACCCTCTCTTGCTGCAGGGATCCAAATCTTCTTTTACTTTTGTCAAGTACTGCCTGGTTTCACTCTCTGATTCTTGGCTCTTTTGTAGTCTTTGCTCTGCAGAGTCCAAATCAGTTTGAGCCTTCTCTAAGGGTTGTACTTGCCTTTTTGACAGGTCTAGGTTTTCGGCATATTTTTCCTGTATTACTCCAATGTGGAGGTACAGGTACGCCGCTTTTTTGGCAATTTTACTTTGCTCTTCTTTTACCTTAGCGGCCATGTACAATTCACTAAGTGCCATGTGTAATGGACCCTGATCCTGCAATATATCTAATCCTGTGGCAGTGGCTTGTTCTTTGATTTCCTGCAACGAAACATTCTGATCCTGCTCTGTCCATACACCCCTGACAAATAATTTGTGCAATAGGTGTTCTTTTGCCATATTAATTTCTACTGTGGTCACCATTCCGGAAATATTAATTTCCTTTCCGACTTACAGGAGTTATTTTATTTTTGCAAAACAGGCCAACTCCTTAGAGTGTTTCTATTGAAGAGTGCTTTTACAGTGTAGCACAGTGTGGTAGCCCAACAGGTTTTATGTACCCCGTCAGTTAGCACGCTGTATTAGACTGTCACAAGTGGTATGTCTAATTCAGAAATCTCGTGATGAGCCCCCAATTTGTAAGTGATTTCAATCCGGCACTTCACCTAGGTCAACGCCTAGCATGTAATGCACAACTGAAATCCTTATTTATTTATTTTTGTCTAAAATTTCTCTTGGAACCCCCTCCCCCCCCGGTCACACTGAACAAGGAATCAGGCTGGTTTGCAAAGTTAAAATATTTATTTATGTAGTTCACAATATAATCACACTATGTTTAATGGTTATACACTACTCACCAATGGGGTGAGGTAACACTAAGCAATCTCTTTAATTACAAGGAGTAATAATGAGTAAAAACAATGCAACACAGCAATAATACTTTTGTGGATGTGTGTTCAAATTGAATAGCAATGTGGTCACTCTTTTCCCCTTCACACCCCTCAACCTCCAATATGCAATGCAGAGAGATAAGAGGAGCGAGAACAGGTTTCAGGAATGCATGATTCAAGCAAATAGATCAATCCCAATTTCCCCCCAGCAAACCCAAGAGAGGAACAGAATTGATTGGCAAACTGTCAAAATGGTTTTTAAAGTTATCTGAGAATGGATTGGATAAAACACTATTGGCCCCAGAAGCAGCACCAGTTGTTTGCAGGCCCTTCTAGAGACAGTTGCCTTCCCCTGTGTGCATTAGGTCATCCATTGTCTACGCTTTAATTCTGAGGTAAGTTCTATATGAGTGTTCATCAAGGATCCCTTCTGTCCTTCAGTATGTAAATACGGGCTACAATTCATTAATCCAAGGAAATGCGGCACAGCTGTGCCATGTAGGGGGTAATTCATAGAATTTAGCGCACAAGTGGCACACGCGGCTGGCACACAGAGTGCGCATGTGGCAGTCTGCGCCAGCTGCGTGCGCCAAAACCCATTTCGGCGCACAGCATATTCATGGATTTATACATCCATAAGCAGCCATGGTGCAGAGTGGCACTGCGACCCTGTAGCAGTGCCAGTTACGCCCTCAACCACACCCCGTGCGCCAAAAACATTGCACAAATCCAGTACATAGCCCAGTGGACCAGCATACAGCCCCCCAACCACGAATTGCGTGTATAAATCCACACGCACCCCTTGAAATACACGTACCCTGCTTGCGCCAGCGAAATCGCATGTAAAAATCCACGTGCACCCCTTGGAATACACGTACCCCGCTCGCAGCAGCGAAATCGCATGTATAAATCCACGCGCATCCCTCAGAATACATGTACCCTGCTCACGGCAGTGAAATCGCGTTTATAAATCCACACGCCCCCCTCTGAATACACGTACCCTGCTCGCGCCAGCGAAAACACGTGGAAAAAGTCCCCCCTGTGGAGTGGACTGCCTGCGGAGCATCGTCATGGTGGATGGGCTGCCTGCGGGGCATGGGGAGGGTGGATGGGCTGCCTGCGCATAGTCCAGGGGTGCGTGTGGATTTTTACACACGATTTGCTTGCGTGAGCGCGGTACATATATTCCGAGGGGTGACGGTGCATTTAAACATGCAATTTGGCAGTGTGTGCCCTCCCGGGTGTGCCTCCTCCTCCCCATGCCCGCAGGCAGCCCACAGCACAGGGGACCACCCCACACCCCTGGGCATGCCCTGCAGGCAGCCCATCACCCCTGGGCATGCCCCGCAGGCAGCCCATCACCCCTGGGCATGCCCCGCAGGCAGGCCACATGGCACCATGCACCTGGAAGCCCCGACTCATGTCCCCCCCACACCTCCACCCACCCCTATTGATGGGCACCTGCCAGCAAGCCCCGACTCATGTCCTCCTACCCCCCACCCACCCCCATTGATGGGCACCTGCTAGCAGGCCCTGGCTCATGTCCCCCCACCCCCTCACCCACCCCCATTGACGGGCATCTGCCAGCAGGCCCCGAATCATGTCCCCCCCACCTCCATTGACGGCACCTGCCAGCAGGCCCTGATTCATGTCCCTCGCCCAACACGTCATCACAATGCAGACCCACGGCCCTTATGGCCACCCAAATCCCACCCCACGCCACCCCAGTCCAAGCACCCAACCAAGCATTCCATCCACTCCACATTGAAAACTCCATGTGAGACAGATCCCAACCAACCAGTATGGCCATGAATACATGTCCGTCAGACCCACACAATGGCGACACGTGACTGAGAAAACCCACATTGTGACATGCACGAAACCAATGAGAGAAGACCACACAAATTAATTAAAAAATAAAAATGTATTCTATACAAAACGGAACAATGAAATGAAATCACACAAGTAAAAAATAAAAAAACAAAAGTCTGGATGTCGAAAATAAAGGAAAAAAAATGAATGCAGAAATCAATGAAATCCAAAGTAAAATGGCTGCAAAGCATCCGCCTATAAACCAAATTCCAAAGTTCGAAAAAATAGAAAACCATTCCTCCATGGAAAAAATAATACAGTAAAATCAGGTCCACAACTATGTACAAATATAAAATCAAGGGTCCCTGAGCCTGACAATCCAAATAAAACCTAACAAAAAACCTACCTAACAAACAACTATTTACAAAAAGGCTGGGCATAGTCCATGCGCCCCAAAGAAAAATAAGAAAGAAAGGAAACCTACACCTACTAAACTATTTACAAAGGCGGTGGGCCAGTCCCACGGCTCATTTAGTGATGTCCCGTGCCAGAGCATCATCAAACTCCACGTCGATGTTTTGGAGGCGGGCCTGTTCTCTGGCCTCGAGGTCTCGCAGGGATGCAGCCATGGAATCCCTCAACTCCCTGCGAGTCTCCTCGAGGCCCTCTGCCCGCCTCAAAGCCCGGTGCATGGAGTTCTCCACCCTGATCATCCTGAGCCGTGCCCTCTCCGCCTGCTGCCTCTCTGCATCTATTTGCCAGCCCAACTGCTGCCACATGGAAGACACTCCCACTTTGGGGCCCTCCTGCCCCTCGGCCGATGCCTGCCCCCGGGGTGTTGATGGCCCTGAGCAATGATGCCTCCCACACTGAGCCTGCCACTGCCTCTGACGCAACTGGCTCTGGCACCACGACAGCATACGGGCTGATGGAATCCACCGGCGGCGTCATGCATGCGCCCTGCCCGATGATGCTGGCACATCCTCCATCTGCTGGGGTCCAGTTGGTGGGGTGGCCACCCCTGCTGGACCTCCGACTCCCGACTGTGGCAGGGATAGGATCTCCACCAGGCTGGCTGCGTTGGTTGGGACAGATCCACAGGGGGTCCTGGTGGCATCTGGGCCGGAAGACGGCATGGAGAACGACTGGCGTATAATGTGCACAGAGGAGGAGAGGGCCGCAATACTGGCCGACACATGGAGGAAACCCCCGACCATGGTCCCTCCCAACTGGGCCATGTTGGCACACAGCTCTTCGTGATGATGTGCGTGGTCTCCCCAGGAAGCACGCATGTCATCACGAATGTCACATGTGCGCAACCTGACACCAATCAGGATGGACTCAAACCAGTCACGGGTCCCCTCATCTGCAGGTAGGGGAGTGCCAGATGACGTGGACTTCCCCCCTACCTGCGGACAGGCCTGGGACGGGGAATCCCTGCTGGTGCATGGTGATTCAGTCACAGTGTCAGGGACAGAGACATGCACAGGCACCTCCGTTGTGACCTGTGCTGCCTCCTGCCCCTGGACTGCACCACTTGTACCAGTGGTAACACCCCCACCAGGTCCCATGTGCGGCTCTGTAGTGGCCTCCTCCTCCTCTATACACACCAGCAACCTGAATGGCTCTGCACCGTCTTCCACCGTTGCAAGCCCCTGTGGGTCTCATCCGCCCCTTTCGCTGCAGCCGTAGTGGCAGACGTGGCACCAGTCCCCTCGCTCCCGGATGATGGAATTTCCTGGGTGGGTGACTGGGCCTTGCGTCGCCGGCCAGTGAAGGCATCCCTGCTGCTTTCCTCCACAGCACCATGTCCGCCCTCTTATTCACTCGCCGCTGTGTAAAGGGAGACATTGAACACAAGCATCAGGGTACTAAACTATAGTCCCATAGACACAAAGCAATAGCACATGAGTGCACTGTCAAACATCACTTCCATCATGTCCCGCCACAACACATGGGTCAGTTCAGGCAACACACATGCAGGAACAGGCATGGCACATGGAACATACATTGGCATCCATCTCCAAGGCACTGTAGATTCATCCAATGGTGGGCTGATACTCACATGCATAATGGGACATGCTGGTCACATGCACACACATCACCGGAGGGTCATGCATCTGGCCCGATATACCCCAGACACAGTGGATACAAGGATGATTAGGCTGTATCAATGAATCAACAGATTTTCACGGACATGTGTCATGCATCCATGGTGCACACACTACTCCGACACATGGGCATGTACATCATGCATGTCCATGACAGAAGCACACATCTCTCACACCGCAAACATGTCAAAGTACAGACACAGGCATGCATACATGTGTGCATTCCGCATGCTGCTCCGCATGATGCATTGTGACACATACACCATCCATGTGGGTCAAGCCTGACTGGACTCACATGCAGCACCATCATGTCCCTGCACACACACATCCAAACATGACCCATGTCACACATGCAGCCAAGTAGCTAATTACAAGCACACTGCAACATGCACGGTTTTAAACGTGAATGCATGGCCACTTACCGCTAAACTCCAGATGGGCCTGCATCCTGAGAATCTGGTGGTGAAGCACAGGGCGAATTTGCTCCAGGACCCTCATCTGCTGGGTGGTAAGCTCGACCTGGCGCACCACTGCATCCGTTGCTTCCAAGAGGCGCCGGGCCTTCTTGAGGGTCATGGATTTGTAGTCCTCCCAGCGCTTCTGGACGTGTTTGATGTCACGGGGTGCCACCCCCTCTGCGTTGATGGCACCCACTATGTCCCTCCAGATCCTCTTCCGTCATAATGCCCCAGAACTTGCTCCACCAGTATACCAAATTCCTTTTCACTGAAGCTGGTAGCCCTCTGCCTCTCTGCTGGGGGTTTGCCACTGGTGACGGAAGGTGTTGTGTCGGACATGCAACCCACGAGGCAGGTGTGGGTGGGCAACTGGGTCCTGGGGCTGGGCTGTGGAGTGATGGAACACCAGTCAGGAGTCTTCTGTTCCAGCAGGGGTGGACACAGCAACTGGACCCCTGCAGATGGCAGATGTGCAGGCACCAAATGGTAGGGCACGGTGGTAGCAGGCAGGCAGGCAACAGCAGATGGCTCATGGGAGGCTGCTCGGGGCTCTGGGGGGCAGTAATTTCGGCCTTCTGGGCAGGAGCGTGGGATTCCGTGTGTTGTCGCGTGGCCAGCTTGATATGGAGTGATTTGGCACGTGAAAAACAGCATGTTTGCGTGAATTCCGATGAAAGGCCCTTAGCACGTAAGCGCATAGGTGATGTAACGTGCACGGGGCATTTCCCTCGGCACGGGTTGAAGGTCCCACGTGGGTTTCCATCGCTCTGTACGTGCTTTTCGTGGAAAGCAGTGTCTGTGTTTTCCAGACGTTGGGGTTCACACGCGATGACTTCACAGCGGCTACAGTGCATACTTCTTCTTTTGCCATGGTTGTTGGCTACACGTTCTTCTTCTACACACAAGGCAGACGGTGAGTCGCACATGCTATTTCTCCCAATGCAGGTGTCCCTGTTAGTCACGTACCCCTTTTTTGGGCATACTAGCCTGCGTGTTGATCCCGTACACATTTTTTGTGTTCCTGGCTGCCACAGCGTACTGCGTGTGTTTTTTTACACGCACATGGCCTACAGGGGTCGTGGATCTTTTTATCTTGCTTTTTTGGGATGCCTGAGCATTGCGTGACACATGATTTCTCCGAAGGGGCCACAGAATGGGACATTCATCGTAGCTGTATATACGTGCTTTATTGTCCCGGGAGGATAGCTCAGTGGCAGCGTGCGCATCTTGGAAGCAAGACGACACGAAGCAACAACAACAGGTTCGATCCCCAGATCCGCGCTTAGAAACCTCTGGGTGTTTAAGCGCGTTATAAATACGTAACTAAGACAAAAAAAAAAGAATTACGCAACCAAGAAAAACAAACAATTCCTGTAACACCGCCTCGATGCCTGCGGGCTGTGTGAGCACTTTATAAATGTAAAATAAATAAATAAATAAAATAAATAAAATTGTTTGTGCACCCTTTCATACTGCATGTGGATGCTTCTGCCTGCCTGCCTGCCTGCCTTTGGTTGGCGGACGTGTTTAGGCCTGTGCATGTCTTTTGGCATGCAAATGTTTCCCTTATTCGAATGCATGAATACGTGTGGTTCGCGTGCGTGTGGGCGTTCCGTGTATTTCACAGCAGTACTTCCCCAGTTACGCACTTATTTTCACACATTGTTCCCCATTACGTGTGTTCCGCGCCCTTTTTGGTGGATATGTTAACGTTTTGCACTTTCGCTGTGCGCGTTGCGCACGGCGTTCGGGATGTTGCAGTGACTTGTGCGCCCGTGTGGGGCCTTCCATGAATCGCACGCGTGCGTGTGCGCTTGCTTTTTTATGCTTGCGCCAGCTTGCGCAATGGATTTTGGTGCACATTTGTTCCATGAATCGACCCCGTTGGGGGCATTCATTTAAAATCTTCGCTTTAGATATTATGAATAATATGCAAAGCTGTATTTTCAAGGATGATAATTCTACGTTCTGTCTTGATTTTTATATTGTTGCTAGCGCATCAAATCTTAGGGCCTCATTACACGGTAGGCGGTAAGGGTTTACCGGTACCAGTATTTTACCGGTACCGGTAAATCCTTACCACCTTACTACGAGGTCCCTTTGCGGGTTGGGGAATTTAACGCCTGCTTTTTGCAGGTGTTAAAAACCAACCCGCAAAGGGACCCAGGGAGCAATTTGCCGGGCCGTAATTAGCACCTTCCCCTTTCCCATTATGCCCTATGGGGCAAAAATGGGAATGGGGAAGTGCAATGGTGGAAGGGGGAATTACCACCCCGCCAACCTTGGAATGGGGCGTTAATTCCCCTTTCCACCAAGGCGGTGCCGGTATTTTACCGGCATGAACCATGGCGCTAATTGCGCCATGGTTCTCCGCCTACCGTGTAATGAGGCCCTAAGTGTCGGCTTGTTAATCTTTAAAGTGGAGGGTGTACATTTACCCCACGATTTGGGTGCATTTTCAAGCTCAATCTCTTGGAGTAAAAACTGTTTTGTTGGGGAACACATGAAATATTCCAAAACGCCTGACATCAGGTCACACTGACAAATGGTTTGCTCCCATGGCACTCTCACTGCCTCAGCATGGCTCTTTTGCAGCTATCACTACCAGAGTTCTGCCCCATGCTACTCTGACTGCCTCAGTTCTACCCCAGGTTTTCTCAAGGACCATGTTATGCTCCACATTGCTTTCACCACACCAGTGCTGTCCCAGTTGGCTTTCACTGCATCAATTCTGTCCCATTCCACTCTCACTGCCTCCGCTCGGCTCTATGTGGCTGTCACTACCATAGTTCTGCCCCACGCTACTCTCACTGCCTCAGTCATGCTTTATTTGGATGAGCACGTCTGCCAGCAAATCTCCATTAGTCAAACAGGGATTTGCGGGCAGAATGGCATGCAAAACCCTGTTTTAGAAGCAAATAATTCCATAAATCAGGATTTCAGTATGATGTTGGGGTGTTCTCCCACAAAGAATTATAAATAATTCGTTGAAATGGTGCATTTTATACGGTAAACATTTCTGTAAATTCAGATAAAAAGCCATATAATTTACTATCGTCACCAACTGTACATCAGAGGATTTCTAGTTCTTGATTTCTGGGGGTCTTGCAAGGACTGAATCCAGGGCTTATTTCTGAGTATCAGCACTTGATTTCTCAGACAACTTGTTAACTGTCAGTCAGTCTAAAACCACAATCAATGACAGTGCGAGTCATGCCAAGTCAAGTTCAAGTTTGTTCGATTGTAATGCAACATTCATAAACAGACAATAATAAAGTGCAATCAACAAAGTCACAATACACATATTAAAATGTGTTCCCTTAACTTCAAATACAAGACAATTGGGCCAAGAAGCCAATTTGCCTTAAAAACAGTAATTTCCAACAACACATGCATTAAAACAGAATTTAAAATTGCAGTCACAAATGAATAAGGAAGTGAAGGCCTTATCTTATTAAATAGACACAGTTAATGAGACCCAAATATTGAGCACATTTTACTAGTTCCTGCCAAAGTCCTTCAGAGTGATTTCCCCTAAGCCTGGAGCTCTCTTCATGAACAACTGCAGTGCCCAGAAAATAACATTGTCTTGCAGCAGAAAGCACTGAAGAAGGGATGGATTAGACTGCGTGAATCCTCCGTTTCTTAGCGCTGGTATTATGCTTCTTTTCCTTATGCACTTATAGGCCAGGCAGAGGAGGAGAAAGTGGCCCAAGGTTTCCACTTTAGTTAAGCACAAGGGCTACCCACCATCATCAGCCCCAACCCCCTTCCAGATACACGAGTTGAGTTCAATGAGGTGAAATCTCACTAGCAATAGATGTTCGGTGCTGTGTGGAATATGGGCTCCATTCAAAGGGATGCTCCAGTCTTTTAGGAGAGGAAATTATGAGATGAGCCCTATTTGCTGTTTTTTTTTTCCATAGCAATCGCTTTTCTAGTGTCTTTTAGCCTATAAATTAGCAGGGTATTCACCTTTCATTTGGAGTATTTATCTAATAACTCCATCCTCCCATACCAGTGGGAGGTATTAATTACCTTAAACGGCCTTTCTCACGTGAGATATGCACCGCATTTTTCTGGCCCCCTGATGTTGTAGAATATCCGAGATTTTTTCTCTTGAAAGGGAGGCATGAGGATTAACCCATTTTGATACCCACAATAATGGTTCAGTCATTGTGCACTGATCGTCATTGTAGCCTATCCCAAGCTCCTTATGCACCACCAGTGTTGAGGCACCCTGTGGTAAGGTAAGCAGCCTTCTGAAAAAGGTATTTTCAATTGTTTGGAGTTCATAAACAGACTCAAACCCCCATATTTCATCCCCATATGCCCCAAGCATGACGGGCTTAGCTTTATAAACATTGATTAGCAGCAACATTGGTTGATGGAGTTAGCAAAACAGAAAACTGCGGCCGTAGCCTGGGGCATTTTAGCTGCTTGCTTCTCTGTATGAACCTTACCACCCCTCCACCCCCTGGTTGACAAACTGATCGCAAGATAGTCAAAGACTTCAGTAAGAATGATGACAATTGTTTCCCGTCGCCATTGTACACAATTCTTTTACATTCACTACTAAATACCTACTTGTAATAAAGCCCTTCATCTGCATATCCCAGGCGAGGGACGATGCTTGTAACTCATTTATATATAAGTTAAACAAGATTGAGGTCAGCACACACGCCTGTCGTAATCCTCTTGTTGACTTAAATGATTGTGTGCAGGCACCCCCAATCCTGTATCTGACCACACAATCTGTGTCAGAATATAGCAATTGTATCACTTTTAGTACCCCGCCGGAATGCCCAGGTCTACAAGGATTGCCCAGAACTGCTCTCTATACACCAGGTCGAAAGCAGTTGAGAAACCCATATGCCAAATAGATGGGTGAGTCTGACAATATTACATATTGTTTTATCAGTAACAAAGGGTTAAGTGCCTAATTCATAACGTGTGAGTTATGCTGGTGTTGCTGTGCTTCTTATCTAATTTCATGACTAACAAACAGCTGGAAGGCGACAGCTTTGGGGGCTCTACTGGTTATTATTGCCCAATACATAGTCAGCCAACATGGCATTATTGCCACTGCCCTACTGTAATAACTGGAAGCACTGTCAAAGCAGGGTGTTTGGCTAAGTTATGCGGTGCGGGCAGTAGCCAGGCAACCATGGCAGCTTGATTGCAGCTGGCAGGTGGGCATGCAGATGGACATGTGTAGTGCCAGTTTAACGATGGATTTGATGCAAATCTGCAGGTGTGGGCATGAACAAGGGTATTGAATCTGTTAATCATATTGATCTGGGCATTTCCCCATTTTCGTCTGGTATGTAGCCAGCATGGGGTGACCCAGTACACAGGCTCATCCTAAGCACAGAGTGGAACATGATTGTGATCAGTGTCATTACTAGGGCCCAGGGAAAAACACAGTAGTCACCAGACAACAGCACTAACAGAGAGGGAAAGCAAAGGGAAAAAACTACTGCCAATGAGGAGGTGTGCCTGTACTGACTGTTGACATATAGACTATTTTCCTGAGGTGTTTAAGAGTCAAGTTCACCTGTTTATAGATGATTCTGTCTGCATTTTTCCACCATGTTACTAAATGAATGAAGCTCTCATAGAATCAGAGGAAATAGTTAACAACCACAATGTCTTAAAGAAAAAAGTTAACATTTTCTGTTTCATTTCAAGACACAACTTCTATGCTATACTTTGTTAATTAGATGGTGTCTGTAATTTGCACATTTGCCATGGGTTATTCAGACATCACCCCCAATGAGCCAGGGAATGGTAGAGCTACATTCCCAAATATGTTAAAAACAGTGAGTGGTGGCAGCAGTGGGCGACAAACTGTCTATCTAGTGTGCAGAGGTGTGAAAGAAAATATTGGGTTCCAGCACTTATTTATTTACAAATTAAGCAATGAGCATTTCACAGCACGTTTTCATGCTGCTACACCCAAAGCAAATCGAAAACAACATGAGGTCTGTCTACACCACAGATGAGGTTTATCATTTTGGAAGATGTGAAGTTACTTAAATGAGGAGGGGATATTTTGAATTTACTTTGTCAAAAAGAGGTTTTTTGGAAAGAGTGGTTGGACGCTTTAAATCCAAAAGGTATGAATCAGGAATTTGATTTAACATTTTTTTGTAAATTTGGTAATATCTTGTCCCACTGAATACCAGGCCATTATTCATAATAATATAAAAAGTATGTAAATTGGTTTAGATCTTGTGGATTTAAGATATGACAGTAGAGCCATGAAGTGCTTAGATTTGACTAATGAATGACCAAATCCTAGGCTATTGTACTTAAGTGACCATGTACTTCATGAAAGATTGACATTATTGGGATTATGACTGTCGCATTTAACATGATGTTAACTGTGGAGAAGTGAACATCAATCGAGGTGTTTTTTTCTGTTAAGCGACTTCAATTCAGCAATCCCACTAAGTCAGTGCCTCGTCTGGGACGCCCAAGGGAAGCCCTTATTTATATATTTTAATGACAAGTTATACTCAGGATGATAAACCCTTATATAACGCCCCTCTCTTAGAATCCCCTTGACCTCACTGAGCCAAGGTTTGTTTTGCAAATTACAAAGGTTTATTTGAAAAATTAAACAATAGATATATATCACACTTTTATAATAAATTAATATTTGATATCACGCTTAGACAAATGACAGTGAGTGATCAGCAATGGATGATGTGATGCACACTGGTTTAATTACTTAGGAGTAGTATAGAGGATAAGGTAGCTGAGAATGCTTTATATGGTACAAGGAAATGCAAGGTGGAAAAGAAGCAACACAGCAATAAACTTGATATGATTTCAGCAAAACATAATATAATCACTTTTCCCCTTTTGGCAATTCACCCCCCCTCTATGCAATGTAAGGAGGTGGAAGTGACACACACAGTCTTCAGGAATACAATCACAGTACAATACGAATTCAGTTCCCCCCTAGCAAGCTTAGAGAAACCGGGATGATTTTAAACACAGGCAAAGTACTTTAAAGGTGGTATGCAAAGAAGGGAAAAATATGCTAAACATGATTTTAATTCCCTCTAGAGGTTCAGGGTGAGTGAGAGATACTTTAAATCAGTTCAGGCCAGTCCTATCAATGATTCAGGGATGGTTACCAGGTTGAAACGGAATTCCGTAATGGAAGCAAAAGACAAATGTTTTTTACACGTGGCTGGAATGAAGCAAAATGTCAAATCGCGGCAATTTCGGGGACTGGGAGAGGTGGAGGCCTCTGGTACTAGGGCTCCTGAGGTTATGCTCAGGGGTTTCCCTTTCCCAGCGAACTTCATCTCTATCAGCCCCTGCTCCCTGTTGCAATGCAAGAGCCTGGGCTTTCAGTTCCTCAGTCAAGGCCTTACTAGTCTCTATCAGTCTCTCCTGCATGGCTACCTGTTGCTGGAGCCTATAATTGTGTTGACAGAGAGCCTCATTTTCCCTCTGTGCTTCCTGATTGGTCCTGGAGCACTGGGTCAGTCTTTGCTGCAGTGTGGTTACCTCCTTGGCACCGTCCCTACTGACCTGCTCCTTTCTTGTCAGGGCATCTTCCACCCTCCCGGTGAGCTCTAACAAGTTCTGATGCTCTTTTTGGAGGTAACCCAGTCCCTGGAGTGCCAAGTGATTTTCTTGAATTTTTCTTTTTAAGTGGCAGACTTCCTGGCCTAAGGTATCCCTTTCCTGAGTAAGAGCCTGCATCTGTGCCACCAGGTCGTCCCTCTGCCGTTGAAGGGCACCAGCTTTCTGGCGCTCTTGATCAAACTCTGCCTGGGTATCCAGGTCTTTAAAAATCAATGTATTGCTTTCCTCTTTCTCTCTGTCTAGTCGAATTTGCAGGGTGGCTACCTGCTCTGTGCATGCCCTTTTAAAGTCTAGTTGTTGCTCCAGCTTTTTCTGGCTCTGCAGTAGGGCGTCCAAACCGTCTTGGTACTCCTTCTGCAAGGCCAGAAATCTGTTATCCTGGTCAGACTTTTCCTGTTGCAGGATATCCATATCCTCCTTTATTTTGATAATATACTGCCTACTATCATTTTCTGACTCCTGGCTCCTCTGCAGCCTCTGCTCAGAAGAGACCAGGTCAGATTGGGTCTTCTCTAATGCCATCAGTTGCCTATTTGCCAGATCTTGGCCTTCAGCACATTTGTCCTGTATGGCTCCCATATGTAAATATAAATATGCTGCTACCATGGCAATCTTGTTGTGCTCATCCTTGGCCTTAGGGGCCATATATAGTTCACTCAGGGCCACATGTAAGGGACCCTGATCTCTCCATCTATCTGACCCTGTTTCAGTGATCTGGGGTGCGATTGCCTGTAACCAGACCGCCTGGTCCTGATGAGCCCACTCACCTCTCACAAATAGCTTATGTAAGAGGTGTTCTCTGGCTATTTTGATATCTACCAAGGTCGTCATTCTGGAACTTGATTTCCTTCCTGACTTACAGAAGTTTGTATTTTATTTTGCAAAACAGACCGTTTCCTTAGAGCGTTCCTTTGAGGGGTGTTTTTACAGTGTAACACGGCGTGGTGATCCAACAGAATTTATACATTCTGTCAGTTAGCAAACTGTATTAATCTGCACAAGTGATAGATCTAATCCAGAATCCACGGCTACGAGCCCCCACTCTGTTAAGCGACTTCAATTCAGCAATCCCACTAAGTCAGTGCCTCGTCTGGGACGCCCAAGGGAAGCCCTTATTTATATATTTTTATGACAAGTTATACTCTGGATGATAAACTCTTATATAACGCCCCTCTCTTAGAATCCCTCAGACCCCACATAGCCAAGAAGTAGGTTTGTTTTGCAAATTAAAAAGGTTTATTTGAAAAATTAAACAATAGATATATGTCACACTTTTATAATAAATTAATATTTGATATCACGCTTAGACAAATGACAGTGAGTGATCAACAATGGATGATGTGATACTAGCACACTGGTTTAATTACTTAGGAGTAGTATAGAGGATAAGGTAGCTGAGAATGCTTTATATGGTACAAGGAAATGCAAGGTGGAAAAGAAGCAACAAAGGAATAAACTTGATATGATTTCAGCAAAACATAATTTAATCACTTTTCCCCTTTTGGCAATTCACCCCCCCTCTATGCAATGTAAGGAGGTGGAAGTAACACACACAGTCTTCAGGAATACAATCACAGTACAATACAAATTCAGTTCCCTCCTAGCAAGCTTAGAGAAACAGGGATGATTTTAAACACAGGCAAAGTACTTTAAAGGTGGTATGCAAAGAAGGGAAAAATATGCTAAAAATGATTTTAATTCCATCTAGAGGTTCAGGGTGAGTGAGAGATACTTTAAATCAGTTCCGGCCAGCCCTATCAATGATTCAGGGATGGTTACCAGGTTGAAACGGAATTCCGTAATGGAAGCAAAAGACAAATGTTTTTACACGTGGCTGGAATGAAGCAAAATGTCAAATTGCGGAAATTTAGTCACGTGCGTCGAGCGCAATTATGGAGGAATTATAAGGAGTAGCAAGTCTTTAGAGCTTGTTGGAAAGCTTACAATCTCAGCTTTAAAATAAAAGTTAAATCACGCTTCTATCACAAACGGTTCAAGAGATACAGACGGTTTTGTGAAGGTAGATTCTCAAAATAAAAGTAAAGGTCAGAATGACAGATGACAGTTTTGCAGCTTTGAATCAACAGGAGGGACACGATTTCTATGATGCAGTTCTCAATAGGTTAAAATAGTTTGAATTAGATTATTTTAAACTAAGAGATTGGTTTTGCACAGTTCTGGCTGAGTACCCACACTATATTTTGGACAGGAATGCGACTTCGTCACGGATCTGGTCAAAAGGTTGAACTGGACTTCTGGGTGGTTTCTGGTACTGGTTCTCTGGTTCCGGATCTCTGGTTCTGTTCTGGTAGGGTCGGGATCTCTGGTCCTGCTCACTGCGATCTGGTCTGAGTCCGGTCTCTCTGGATCTCTGGTCTCTCTGGATACAGCACTGCTTTCTGGGTCTGCTACCGGTTCTGGCAAAAGTTCTTGGCAAAGAATTCAAACAGCTCGCCCGGCTGTTGAATAATTTGCAAATGATTTTGAGGCCTGATGAAAAAGGATTCAGCTTGTGGATTCTGCTACAAGTTCTGGAGTCTGGGTTCAAAGTTCTGGTCTCTGGAGATTGATGGATTTGAAGTCTGGAGTCTCTGTCAGCGTGCTGCGCAGGAATTCAGTTGAAGGTTGGAAAATGAATGTCCCTGCCTGGGTTCCAGTGGCTCTTTTTGTGTCTTTTGAAAATGGGTGTGGATGCTAACTTTCTTTGCCCAACCCACTCACGATTTGATAGGTCAAGGATTTCTCTTTGACCTGATTTGAGAAGGGAACAGTGAGTCAGAGTGATGAGGTAGGTTTATGGTCAGAGGATACTCCCCTTGTCAAATTGCACACAAATCTATTTCTGATCCAAATACCCAATTATCAATGTACCATTTTTCTAATATTATATGTCCAGTTAACATATTTTCTGTAGCACCAAACCATCCGATCCCTGTCTTTGTAAGATGTCGTGTCCACTTTTGACAGAATTCTGCCCTTTTCATCCAGATAACGACCTCTAAACTTTTCCAGATTTTACACAAATGTGCACAAGGGATATGGGTTTCAGATGATAAAGTGTCAGATTTTTAACATGCATACATTTGGAGTAACAACCTTATTTTCCGCTACTACTCCCCAGAACATACCACAGAGTCCTGACACCTCTTAAAATGTGTACAGAAAAATCACAAGAATGATGATATTATTTATATAATTTTTACAAGTCCGCACTATGAATTATCCATCTTTTTAAAATTATGCTCTGGCCCCAAAGGGGTGTGGTTTTCCTAAGCACATGGTGGAATTTCTGGTTTGTCCACTTCCCCCAAGCTCAGCTTGCTCACAGAGGGACTTCTACTCCCACTTCTCCCAAGAAGAAGCTATTTTACGACCCCCCCCAATATAACATTTGCCTGAGCCCAGTTTCCTGCAGTCCCTAGGTGCCACTCCCCTAATTCAATCAGAGAGGTGTCATCTCCTTTTGGCAGGGGCAGCAGAATGCACCAGGCCTGGGAACACAGCTGCTGATCAAGTTTCAACTCCTGTCGGGGGTAGTTGTCAGGCAGAATTCAATCTCTTTAAGCCAGGCTTCAGCTAAATGTCACTTTGGTTCCCACGTTTCTACATTCAAACCAAACTTGCAATTTTTACACATGCAGCTAGAACACTGATTCTAAGTTCAAAACTATGACATTTAAACAATTGCAACCTATGTGACACTCAAAAGTAGGTCACTCATTTATTCTAAACATTTCGATTTTAGTGGCTTTAAACCCAAATTCACTTAAGCTGCTGACATCCCCAGCTATTTTCAATACATACATTAGACAATGACTTCCTTAATGGCATTTCAGAATATAGTTTTACATTGTATCCACCTCTTAGTAAGTCTTTCTTTGGCCTGGTTTGGTTCATTTGTTCAGTTTTACACAAGTGTCTGGTGGTTTTAAAACGCTGGCTTTCTGGTAGTGGTGAGCACCAGTACTGCACCCATTTTTGACATTAATAACAACAGCTTTTGAACAGCACCATATTCCTTAGCACTGATTTTGCCCATGGCGCTTCTGGCCCCTCACGCTCACACTGGTGGGTGGCAGGTCAGGCGACCATTTTGTTGTGCGCAAAGACTGTGCGGTTCTCCAGGATTCTGGCGCAAATGTGGGCTTTTCCAACCTCTTGGATTTCCTAAGCCCACAGCACCAAGTGTTGCAGCATAATAGTCCAAACGTGGGTCAGGACACCCAACAAGCCCCCCCACCCGACTGCGCTTTTATTTCGAGTCGCGGGGGAGTCGGTTTCAAAAGATGTTTTGATTCACGCGTTGGTATGTCCGCATCATCTTCTTCTAATTCCGCAGATGGCACAGTTCAGCATCTTTTCCTCCATCTGGTTGGATCGATCGGTTCTCCTCGCCTGTCCTGATGGGAATATTGGGCGGTACCCTGGGCCCCTCGGATCTTTGCTCCCGTTTTCCGGGTCGTTCTCCTTGGTCAGTCTCCAAGGTTTCCTCTCTCCTAGGATGATAAAGCAAAGCGGCAATACACATTCCTAATCATTTTTCCACCACTATTAACGGTGTGGCGAACATATACATTTTATACATCCGGATACATTTTGCAGTCTTATTTTAAAAACAAGATGTAACAGGATACATTGGCATTTAAGAATCATAATATTTTAGAGACTGTATGTGGGATATTTTAGGGTTGGTACTGAATTACTCTGGAGCGGCCCCCTCTGGGATTGCAGAGGACTCCTCCAGTTGCTGCAGAGTGTGCCTGGGATGGCAACACTTTAGCTGATTGATGTGGACCCACTTGTCTTCCCCCTCTTTTGGAGAGGCGCCCGGTGTGTGAGGGATGTTGGCAGAAATTGTGCACACACAAGACACCCCTTCAAGTATTGGTCGAGGTCCTGCCCCATGTGTGGCCAGTAAGCAACTTCTCTTAAGATCTCAAGTGTTGTATGAAACCCCCTATGACCGGCGGTGGCCACATCATGGGCATGACTTAACATCAGGCTTCGGAATGAGGTAGGAACCACCCACTGATCATGGCCAGCTGGGGATTTCCTTACCAACAAACCGTCTTGGATTCGAAACATTTTTGGACATTTCATCAACACTCTTAGGTCCTCTTTCCCAACGTAGTCGGTATCCGTCAGAGGAAAGTTCTCAGGGTCCTCAATGTGTTGGTAAAACTTACCAATTATTGGATCCCCCTTCTGAACCGTAATTAAATCAGCATCAGGGGTCTCCTTACTCCATTGTGCAGTTGAAAGATCGTTGTGAGCATTTGTCTGGGACCTAGTGATAGCAGTAAACTGGATTTCCCCCAACAGGGACTCTATTTCTATTAGATCCCCTTGGATGGCCCTGATTTTGGCCAGCTGATCAGCTAAGTCATTTCCAGTTTTGTCTGGTCCCTCTACTTTGGAATGACCCTTGATCTTCTTCCAATAAATGGTCATCCAATTTAAGGTGACCAGATCATCAATGTTTCAGATCAACTTCCCATGTTTCAAGGGTTTGTTGTTAGCACATAGCATGCCTCTGGTTTTCCAATTAACCAGGTGCTCCACGAACCCGTTCCGTACATAATCTGAATCTGTGATTATGAGCAGTTCGTGGAGTTGATGTTGGACAGCAGTGAGGATGGCTTGATACACAGCCATCAATTCTGCCACCTGACTACTTCGGGGACCAATTTTGTACCCTGCAGAGGGTTCTGGGGACTCGTTTACCCATGCATTCCCTACGCCGACCACCAGTTCTTTTTCCCTGTTGTTGTCAACATGGTAAGAGCATCCATCCACATAGACAGTGGGCATCCCCTCACACTTGTCTTCTTCAAAGACTTTGTGTGGGGAATTAAGGTATGCCTCCATGTTGTCCTTGATTTTTAGCCTTTCGTCCTCGAGACAGTTTTCTCTGGCACAATCATGCCAGTCAGCCAGACCTTGCGCGAGGGGACTCTTCTTGTTTTGGCCATATCTAACCTCCACAGGAAAGCCTTGCATTGACAGGAATTACTCACATTTCCGGCTCGGATTCTGTCACTTTGGAGGTATTGCAGAGGCTGGTGTGGAGTCTCCACTATGATGTGTTCCCCCTGGATGAACGGGCGGTAATTCTTCAATGCCCATACCGTTGCCAGGAGTGCCTTCTCACAATCGTTGAATTTTTCCTCCACAAGGATAAAGTTTTTCTCACATAGGAGATTACTTTATTGACCTTGTCATGCTTTTGGTATAATACTGCCGTCAAGCACGTATTAGAGAACCCTGTCTCCAGGAAGAACTCCTTGTTTCTGACAGGGTAAGCTAGGCAAGGTGCTTGTGAGAGGCTTCTTTTGAGTTGTCTTACTGCCTCATATTGTTCTGGACCCCATTCCCACTTAACCCCCCCCCTTCAAGAGATGAATCAGGGGTCTGGTGATCTCTGCGTAGCCCTCAATGAACTTTCTGCTGTAATAAGTCAGTCCAAGGAGGCTCCTTAGTTCCTGCAGAGTTGTGGGGTCTTTCAGTTTCTGAAGTGCTTCCTCTTTCTTTTGTTGGGGACAGAGACCCTGAGGAGTAATCTCATGCGCTAAGAAATTAACACAGGTTCTACACCACTGTGATTTTTGAAAGGAAAGTTTTGTTCTGGCTGCCCTCAACTATGTCAGAACATAACTGATCTCCGCTATGTGTTCTTCCACAGATGAACTTTTGATGAGGACATCATCTACATAAGCCAGGTTACCCCTCGCACCCAGGTCGGGCATGGCCTTATGTAGGAAAATATTGAATTAATTGCCGGAGTTGAGGTATCTGAAGGGAGTTCGGGTCCATGTGTACTGCTGGCCCCCAAAGGTAAAAGCCAGTTTGTATTGGTCCTCCCTACTGACAGGCACAGTCCAGTATCCATTGGTCAGGTCTATTGCAGTGAATACCTGTGACCCCTGAATCTTGCCAGCCCTTGGTCAATGTAGGGCAGAGGCCATCGGGAAGTATGGACCCGTTTGTTGAGCTCCCTAAGGTCGGCGCAGAGTCTCCACTGGCTGTTTGGCTTCAATAGTCCCAGCACCGGATTATTGAAGGTGCTGTGTACTGGACGGATTATTCCCCGGCACTCAAGGTTCTTAATTATTTCTGTAAGGGACTCCATGGATGCGAGAGGCAAGCGATATTGCTTCACAAACACTGGAGTCATTCCAGGGTCCGTGGGAATTGTTGTGGTGTGGATGTCGGTGCGACCACAGTCATATGAGTCTACTGCAAAGAGATCCTGGAAATCCAAGAAAACTTGTTTCAACTTTTGCTTCTGTTCCAGAGTCACACATGCATCAGCTAGGTTGCCTATCTCTTCCACCATCTGCCTGAAGCCTGGAAAGACTTCTGGTTTTGCTATTTTAGCGGCCTCCTCCAGCTGGGTGGAGAAGTCCCTGGTCAGAGTGCTGATTTGGACCAGAGGCTTCAGGTGGGAAAGGCAGCCCTCATGGACCTGGAAAATCACCTCATCCCCTCTGAAGTCACAAGTCACATCTTCCTTACCATAAGGGCAAGAGGTTATCCTGTCTGGTGTTGTATTGTCATCACTGTCACTGTCAAAACAGTCCTTGGGATTGGTCCTAACAGTTAATTTCCTAAATCAATGGAGAATTGTCAGTCATCAACCGCCATTCCAATAATGGTGCCTGCGGCTAGAGTAATACTCTTTAAGTCGCTGTTATCCACCTCTATTGGAATGGTGTCATGTTCTATGTTGACTAATGGTGTTGGGTTTACCCCTAACCCTTGCTGTTGGAGAGAAGCATTTAGATGAATATAAGCATCAGGGTTTTTCAATTTTTGTCCTCTTTTAACTTTCACTTCCAGGGAGAATTGTCGGGTCCTTTCTGGGATGGTGACTTCCTCCTTAATCTGAATTTCAACTGCATAAGGTAGCAATTGAGCTGACCTAAATGCTTTTTCTGGATCATCAAAGCCCATGGGATTATCTGCTAATCGGGACCAAGCTTTGAAGTTTATTAGGTCCAAACTAATGGCAAAGCGATTGAGAATGTCACTGCCTAAGTAAAAGGCGGCAGTGACATCTCGCACGACCCAACAATTATGGACTATGCTCTTGTTGCCAATGGAATTTTGAGCATACACCTGTTTGGAATTGGGTGTTTCCAGATCCATTTCCCATTTGTCTATCAGTTTGAATGTGGGAATGGCTGGATCTTTTGGGAGTTGGCGGAACATGGCTTCGCTGATGAAGCTCTTACCATTGTTCACACACACTCGAGTGAGGACAGAGTACTTCCCATCATTTAACTGAACAGGGATGAACACCTGCTCTCCAATCTGCTGAATATCAGCCAGGCTCTGAGCTGATTACAAATCTTCCTGGTCTATCAGAGTGGGAATGTCTGATTGTGGATTAGTAAAGAATTTCAGAGTATTTCCTTCCAGTGTGGAATACCACCGTAAACTGGAAGGAAGGCTGATTTTCAGAAATAGAGAGGACCCCCCATCACCAGTCTGTTGTGCTACTGCTATTACTGTCACGTCTGGAATTTGGTTGTTCTGGAAGTGAAATTCTACTTGGTCAGATTTTTGTTCAACCATGTGGCAGGTGCCGTTTAAACTAACATGGTTGACACTCTGTTTTAATTTTATTGGTCGGCTAGTCTGGGTCTAGAGGACCTTGTTTACGCAATCTATTAGGGGTGACAACCTTCTCAGGAGGTCATTCCCTAGTAAACAAGGGGTGCCCGCTGGAGTCACTACTATGACCGGGTGTTTCACCTTGTGTCGCCCAATTTTGACATCCAAATCTGCAGTCTCCTCGACGGGAATTTCCTTCCTGTCAAAGTTCTGCAGTTGTCCAGGAAGAGAGGTGAGAGGAATCTGGTATTTCTCCCCCTTCCTGCATTTAGTTCATCAAAGGCCCTTCTGGACAGAAGGGTAGCTTGGGATCCAGTGTCCACCAGTGCCAAAATTGTACCCTGCCCCTGTACTGGCATAATATCTTCCCTCCTTCTCCTCAAGGGGGCACAGATAATGCAAATTTTTGGACAACTGGTGGGCTAATTTTCTGGTTTTGGACATTGGGAGAGAAGAGATTTGGACAGAATTCTGTGGAGAGTCGTGGGAATCTGCAAGAAAAAGTTGGCAACTGGTAATGGTTTTGGGTTCCCCTGGTTCCGGTTCTGGGCCGCTCCTTGTGATGCTGGAAATGCATCAGAGGGACAGGGCCTCTGAATCCTTGTCCTTTCCTTTTTTTATCGTGTGTTCTGTCGTGTTTACTGCCCAGGAGTCCATGTGGGACTCCTGGCAGTGCAGCTCTCTCTTTTGGTTTGGTGAACAGACCCATGGGATACCCTTATGGCACCCATGGGTAGGGGTACAACCCTGTACCCTTAGTGTATGTTTTTGGGCACCTGTGGGTGGCCCACAGAGCAGGGTATGGGCTGGTGGCAGCTCCATGCTGAATTTGACAGGTGCTCTGGGTGTCCTCCATTTTGGGATACCCAGGCCCTGCCATTGGGATCAGTTGATTCCTGATAGGAAACAAGATGGCCCCTGTGGCCTCTTGCTTTCTATTGCCTGTTACCTTGTTTTCCCAAAGTCCTGGGAAGCCCTGACTCTGTCCCTTCCCCCTGACTGGCTGTTGGGTGGAAGTTCCGTATATGGTGTTGTTGTGAAGGCCCAGCTAGACTGACTGGAGCCTTCCCAGTGACTGTATGTTGTGGGTACCGCCTGTGGGTGGGACCTGGGTGAATGGAGTGTGTGACCAATATACACGCCTTGTTGTGGTTGTCTGGCATGAGAGACAAAGACTGAGACAGCCCTGCCCGAAACTGGCCTGAATGCAGTGTGTAGTGTTGAATGGCTGGGTACTTGTCCCAATCCACATTCCTTGTTGTGAGTGTCTGAAAGGGAGGAGTGTGGCCTGAATGCACTGTGTGCCTGATTGGCTGACTGACTGCATGAATGCCCTTCTGTATGATTGGCTGCTGAGTGTGTGCCAGCAGTGTGGATGAGAGACAGAATAGTATATCTGGGGACCTCTCACCACTGGCAATTGTTCAGAAGCGTTCAGGAGCTGAGTCTCCACTCTAAGAGTAACTGGAACTGCTGATCCTCGACGCCCAGCTGGAAGAAGAAGACTTGCTGCTGCATTTGCTTCGACCGATCCAAAGGCTGCCGAAATCGTCGAAGACTGACCCGAGAGAGGACCTGGTAAGGCGCCCTCTTCCCGTGCTCCGAGGGACCATCGAGCACCGCTCCATCTTCGCCGAAGCGCCCTGGAAGTCAGACCCTCGAAAGGCTGCCGACCCGAGATGGGACCGCCGAGGAGATCGAAGTGAAGCACCCGGACATCGCCGCCGTCGAAGTCCATTGCCGTCGACCAGGGTTCGCAGGTCTGTGTAACCACTGGAGGCCCGTCGAAGTTGTGTTGCCCAGCCGTGGGAACCACTTGACGCTGTTCCGCCGACGACCGGAGCCGTCCGCTCCTTGCCTAAGAACATTTGAATCGAAGGACTCCCTCTTCCGCACCGTCGACCGCTTTATCCTGCCGGAGAAAGTCGAGGACGACCAACGCGCCGAGGAGAAACCTGCCGGTGGGTTTCCCGCCACCCGAAAACCACAAAGACTTGAACGACTCGACGCCCTTGCTGGGCCCCCGTTTCCACAATCTTTGCGGTCCAGAACAATTGTCATCGAGGTGCCCCGCATGCCTCTGCCTTGCAGGACGCCAACGCTCCGTCGTCGACGAGCACTGCTTGGATCGAAGCTGCCGCCTCATCGACGCCGTTCTACCCTGTTTGTTGTCGGACGTTCGACGCCCCGTGTCTCCTGCTTGAAAGGGAAGGCATTCAAGAAGGGCCGTCGATTCCCCGATGCCGAACGGCGAGTTCCTCGACGGACGTTCGACGCCCCGTGTCTCCCGCTTGAAAGGGAAGGCATTCCAGAAGGGCCGTCGATTCCCCGCCGCCGAACGCCGAGTTCCTCTACGCTTCTCGACGCCTCCCGACGATCCATGACTCCCGCTTGAAAGGGGGTCGCTCAAGAAGGATCTGTCAACGCCTCTTCGAAGAACTCGACTCCACCAGGTACATTGGGGGGGTTAAAAACATTATAGGAGGGAATAAGACTTGCAGAATAATATATGGACTGGGCTTGTGCTATATCTTTATTTTACAGGTTGCCCAGGTGGGGGGATCTCCACACAGAACTGTGTCTAGTGGTAGGGGCCAGTATTCTGCCTATTGCTCAACCATCTTATTTGCTCTCCTCTCTCTATTGCTGGTTTCACTCTGTTGATCTGTGTGACATTGTTACAGTATTGTTGATGCACTTTAATGAGATTTAATACAAAGGGTGGTACCATTTTAGAATTGTATATATTTGCCATTGTTGATTTTCCTAAGTACAAAGTGAGTTATTATGATAAGTGTACATAACCTTGAATATTGATTATATAAAGACTGTGTTCTAACCAATACAGTGTGTGGACATTCCTTTGTGGGGGCTTGAGGACTACACTGTACTTAAGAACCAGCCTGCATCACCTCCTGAGAAGCTAGGCCTTGATTGCTCGACCATAGCTACCGAATAGAGAATCTAGGCTGGGGTCCTCTGTGCCTCCCCTCTACCATATAGAGAGCAGAAGTACAGACCACCCCCTACCAGTCTTTACACCCCTCCCTTTTTGGAGGCAGTCATCAGGATGGGTTTGACCCATGGGATTTTGGTATTGTTGGTTCTGGGATAGAATGATGGGCGGCGATAGCTCAATCCCCACATATACCCAGTCTGGGTTGGAATCGCTTGGGACCCATTTTTCCTTGGGAGGAGTTCCCCCATCTCTGAAGGAGAAGATCCTTTTCCCAGGATCCTCTGAGGATCCCTCTCCCTCAAATTGGAAGACCTGTACCTCCTACACAAAATGGGTCTGTCTGGCTCCTTTGTTTCTCCTACCTCCTCTTTGCTCCTTGGGTGGCAGACTTTCAGGGGTAGGAGATTTTGTTTCCGGTTCCTGGTTTTCCAGGGGCTGTTTACAAGTTGGGAAGGAAGCTTCCTCCAAGGCTTTACACCCCCCTTCCCCTTGTGCCTCCTCCCTGGGAACCGGTGGGTTATCGGGGTGCTGCCCCGTCATTGTTCTGGAGCACCAGGCCCAGAGTTTGGGGCATTCTGCGGTGGCATGCTCATCTGAGGGTTCTGTTGAGCCCTCAGTTTGTGACCCAGATCCCGTGCCATATTTTGGACCTGGCGCTCAAGTTGGGAAACCCGCTCAGGCTGATACGGGGTTCTGTTTTCTCCCTTAGGCTGATCCCGGGAAGGGTAGCTTTCCCTTCTCTGGTAGTGCCCCGGGTTGGGAAGATTTGGGTACCCCTCCACCCTTGGCCTCCCCTCTCCCGGATTAGGTTGTCTGGGCTCAGGGAAGTGGGGGAAGAAGGATGGATGATTTTGGGGCTGGAAGTTGGGTGGATACCTGGGGAACAAGTTCTGCCCAGGATTTGGTGAATTTCTGCTCTCCTGGGGGAAGTGTGGACGGAAGTTCCCTGGGTTGGGCGCTTGGTTGGATCCCCCCCTTGGGCCGGAGGAGTCCACACATAACCCAGGATTGGACTGTTTCCCTTATAGCGGGGACTTACATAGTCAGCGGGGGACCCCATTTGTGGGACTACCTCCTTGACTCCCTGTCTGTGACTGGCTCGAGGGCCTTCTGGGCTGTGAATTATTTGGTGCAGGTCCCCCATCTCCAAATCTAAAACGGGGGCAACCTTTACCTCTGAAACCTTGGCAGCAGCAGGGGTGCTGTTGGTTTAGGGGTTTTTGGGCTGATTCTTATTTTCCACCGGTTTCTGCACCTCATAGATGCGGGTGGCTTACTTAATGATCCAGTCTAAAGATCTTTTCTCGTGAAAATCTCTCATGAGCTAGGTCATTATGTATTTGGGGAGAGCATGGAAAAATGTGTTGGATGAATTCTCTGCTGTCCGTGCGCACGCTTTTGGTAGTCTGCGCAAAAGCACCCTTTAACTCCTGCAAAAATTCTTGTGTGGCATGATCCACCCCACATTGCAAATTGTAGGCTGCCTTGCAAGCCTCTTGAGGATTTCTATGAACAGAAAAATGTTTCAAAATGGCCGCCCTATAGGTGGACCATCTTGAATGATTTTGGTCCTCCAGCCCGCAAAGAAACTCGAGTATTCTGGGGAGAATGTCCATTTGACGTCCTGGATGCAGCTACTGCTGTCCTTCAAATGGAAAGTCTCCATCATTTGCTGAAAGAGCTCTAAGTGTTCCCAAACAGAATACTTGGAGTTCTTGTGATAAGGGGTGATGACACTCCTTATTGCCTTGATCTGCTTTAAGGGGTCCTTAAGCAAGGCCCTTTTTTGCCTTATTGGCCTTTTTGGTTTGGGTAACCCTGGTCCACTCATCCTCTGACTCAGAGGCACTGCTCCCAGAGGTGCCTGTCTGATCTTCCAGGTTTTCCCAAGATTCTGCGAGCCTGGGAATGGCTGGCAGAATGTGGGGACCTGGTCGGCTATGTCCTGGGCCACTCAGAGGAGTCTTCAGATCCCTCCTTGCTGCCAGGATTTGATGGGTACCCCCCCCCCACTGACCTAACTGGGCGGAGGTATTCAGGATGCCCTTAGTGGGCCTACTCTCCTGGGGTTCCCCACTAAATTGCACTGAGCTTAGGTGCCCATACTCGGATGCCCCCCACTCCATTCCTGGGTGGTACTGGCCTATGAGCCCCATACTTTTGGTAGGATAGTAATCTGCCATCCCTGTGGCCCTGTGCTCATGTGCGCCAGGGGACATGGGGATGGCAGAGTCCAGGGACTGGGAGAGGTGGAGGCCTCTGGTACTAGGGCTCCTGAGGTTATGCTCAGGGGTTTCCCTTTCCCAGCGAACTTCATCTCTATCAGCCCCTGCTCCCTGTTGCAATGCAAGCGCCTGGGCTTTCAGTTCCTCAAGCAAGGCCTTACTAGTCTCTATCATTCTCTCCTGCATGGCTACCTGTTGTTGGAGCCTATAATTGTGTTGACAGAGAGCCTCATTTTCCCTCTGTGCTTCCTGATTGGTCTTGGAGCACTGGGTCAGTCTTTGCTGCAGGGTGGTTACTTCCTTGGCACCGTCCCTACTGGCCTGCTCCTTTCTTGTCAGGGCATCTTCCACCCTTCCTGTGTGCTCTAACAAGTTCTGATGCTCTTTTTGGAGGTAACCCAGTCCCTGGAGTGCCAAGTGATTTTCTTGAATTTTTCTTTTTAAGTGGCAGACTTCCTGGCCTAAGGTATCCCTTTCCTGAGTAAGAGCCTGCATCTGTGCCACCAGGTCGTCCCTCTGCCGTTGAAGGGCACCAGCTTTCTGGCGCTCTTGATCAAACTCTGCCTGGGTATCCAGGTCTTTCAAAATCAATTTATTGCTTTCCTCTTTCTCTCTGTCTAGTCGAATTTGCAGGGTGGCTACCTGCTCTGTGCATGCTCTTTTAAAGTCTAGTTGTTGCTCCAGATTTTTCTGGCTCTGCAGTAGGGCGTCCAAACCTTCTTGGTACTCCTTCTGCAAGGCCAGAAATCTGTTATCCTGGTCAGACTTTTCCTGTTGCAGGATATCCGTATCCTCCTTTATTTTAAAAATATACTGCCTACTATCATTTTCTGACTCCTGGCTCCTCTGCAGCCTCTGCTCAGAAGAGACCAGGTCAGATTGGGCCTTCTCTAATGCCATCAGTTGCCTATTTGCCAGATCTTGGCCTTCAGCACATTTGTCCTGTATGGCTCCCATATGTAAATATAAATATGCCGCTACCCTGGCAATCTTGTTGTGCTCATCCTTGGCCTTAGGGGCCAAATATAGTTCACTCAGGGCCACATGTAAGGGACCCTGATCTCTCCATCTATCTGACCCTGTTTCAGTGATCTGGGGTGCGATTGCCTGTAACCAGACTGCCTGGTCCTGATGAGCCCACTCACCTCTCACAAATAGCTTATGTAAGAGGTGTTCTCTGGCTATTTTGATATCTACCAAGGTCGTCATTCTGGAACTTGATTTCCTTCCTGACTTACAGAAGTTTGTATTTTATTTTGCAAAACAGACCGTTTCCTTAGAGCGTTCCTTTGAGGGGTGTTTTTACAGTGTAACACGGCGTGGTGATCCAACAGAATTTATACATTCTGTCAGTTAGCAAACTGTATTAATCTGCACAAGTGATAGATCTAATCCAGAATCCACGGCTACGAGCCCCCACTCTGTTAAGCGACTTCAATTCAGCAATCCCACTAAGTCAGTGCCTCGTCTGGGACACCCAAGGGAAGCCCTTATTTATATATTTTTATGACAAGTTATACTCTGGATGATAAACTCTTATATAACGCCCCTCTCTTAGAATCCCTCAGACCCCACATAGCCAAGAAGTAGGTTTGTTTTGCAAATTAAAAAGGTTTATTTGAAAAATTAAACAATAGATATATATCACACTTTTATAATAAATTAATATTTGATATCACGCTTAGACAAATGACAGTGAGTGATCAACAATGGATGATGTTATACTAGCACACTGGTTTAATTACTTAGGAGTAGTATAGAGGATAAGTTAGCTGAGAATGCTTTATATGGTACAAGGAAATGCAAGGTGGAAAAGAAGCAACAAAGGAATAAACTTGATATGATTTCAGCAAAACATAATTTAATCACTTTTCCCCTTTTGGCAATTCACCCCCCCTCTATGCAATGTAAGGAGGTGGAAGTTACACACACAGTCATCAGGAATACAATCACAGTACAATACGAATTCAGTTCCCCCCTAACAAGCTTAGAGAAACAGGGATGATTTTAAACACAGGCAAAGTTTTTTAAAGGTGGTATGCAAAGAAGGGAAAAATATGCCAAACATGATTTTAATTCCCTCTAGAGGTTCAGGGTGAGTGAGAGATACTTTAAATCAGTTCAGGCCAGCCCTATCAATGATTCAGGGATGGTTACCAGGTTGAAACGGAATTCCGTAATGGAAGCAAAAGACAAATGTTTTTACACGTGGCTGGAATGAAGCAAAATGTCAAATCACGGCAATTTAGTCGCGTGAGTCGAGCGCAATTACGGAGGAAGTATAAGGAGTAGCAAGTCGGTTTAGAGCATGTTGGAAAGCTTGGAAAGCTTAGAATCTCAGCTTTAAAATAAAAGTTAAATAACGCTTCTATCATGGTTCAAGAGATAAGGACGATTTTGTGAAGATAGATTCTCAAAATAAAAGTAAAACTCAGAATGACAGATGACAGTTTTGCAGCTTTGAATCAACAGGAGGGACACAATTTGTATGATGTAGTTCTCAATAGGTTAAAATAGTTTGAATTAGATTATTTTAAACTAAGAGATTGGTTTTGCACAGTTCTGGCTGAGTACTCACACTATATTTTGGACAGGAATGCGACTTCGTCACGGATCTGGTCAACAGGTTGGACTGGACTTCTGGGAGGTTTCTGGTACTGGTTCTCTGGTTCCGGATCTCTGGTTCTGGTCTGGTCGGGATCTCTGGTTCTGCTCACAGCGATCTGGTCTGGGTCCGGTCTCTCTGGATCTCTGGTCTCTCTGGATGCGCACTGCTTTCTGGGTCTGCTACCGGTTCTGGCAAAAGTTCTTGGCAAAGAATTCAAACAGCTCGCCCGGCTGTTGAATAGCTTGCAAATGATTTTGAGGCCTGCTGAAAAAGGATTCAGCTTGTGGATTCAGGCCTCTCTGCTACAAGTTCTGGAGTCTGGGTTCAAAGTTCTGGTCTCTGGAGATTGATGGATTTGAAGTCTGGAGTCTCCGTCAGCGTGCTGCGCAGGAATTCAGTTGAAGGTTGGAAAATGGATGTCCCTGCCCGGGTTCCAGTGGCTCTTTTTATGTCTTTTGAAAATGGGTGTGGATGCTAACTTTCTTTGTCCATCCCACTCACGATTTGATAGGTCATGGATTTCTCTTTGACCTGATTTGAGAAGGGAACAGTGAGTCAGAGTGATGAGGTAGGTTTATGGTCAGAGGATCCTCCCCTTGTCAAATTGCACACAAATCTATTTCTGATCCAAATACCCATTTATCTATATACCATTTTTCTAATATTATATGTCCAGTTAACATATTTTCTGTAGCACCAAACCATCCGATCCCTGTCTTTGTAAGATGTCGTGTCCACTTTTGACAGAATTCTGCCCTTTTCATCCAGATAACGGCCTCTAAACTTTTCCAGATTTTACACAAATGTGCACAAGGTATATGGGTTTCAGATGATAAAGTGTCAGATTTTTAACATGCATAAATTTTGAGTAACAACCTTATTTTCCGCTACTACTCCCCAGAACATACCACAGAGTCCTGACACCTCTTAAAATGTGCACAGAAAAATCACAAGAATGATGATATTATTTATATAAAGTCTGCACTATGAATTATCCATCTTTTTAAAATTATGCTCTGGCCCCAAAGGGGTGTGGTTTTCCAAAGCACATGGTGGAATTTCTGGTTTGTCCACTTCCCCCAAGCTCAGCTTGCTCACAGAGGCACTTCTCCTCCCACTTCTCCCAAGAGGAATCTATTTTACAAACCCCCCAATATAACATTTGGCTGAGCCCAAGACAGTGCTTTGTTCAGTTTCCTGCAGTCCCCAGGTGCCACTTCCCTAATTCAATCAGAGAGGTGTCATATCCTTTGGGCAGGGGCAGCAGAATGCAACCAGTCCTGGGAACACAGCTGGTGATCAAGTTTCAACTCCTGTCGGGGGTAGTTGTCAGGCAGAATTCAATCTCTTTAAGCCAGGCTTCAGCTAAATGTCACTTTGGTTCCCAGTTTTCTTCATTCAAACCAAACTTGCAATTTTTACACATGCAGCTAGAACACTGATTCTAGGTTCAAAACTATGACATTTAAACAATTGCAGCCTATGTGACACTCAAAAGTAGGTCACTAATTTATTCTAAACATTTCGATTTTAGTGGCTTTAAACCCAAATTCACTTAAGCTGCTGACATCCCCAGCTATTTTCAATACATACATTAGACAATAAATTCCTTCAAGTCATTTCAGAATATAGTTTTACATTATATCCACCTCTTAGTAAGTCTTTCTTTGGCCTGGTTTGGTTCATTTGTTCAGTTTTACACAAGTGTCTGGTGGTTTTAAAACGCTGGCTTTCTGGTAGTAGTGAGCACCAGTATTGCACCAATTTTTGTCATTAATAACAACAGATTTTGAACAGCACCATATTGCTTAGCACTGATTTAGCTCACGGCGCTTCTGGCCCCTCACGCTCATACTGGTGGGTGGCAGGTCAGGCAACCATTTTGTTGTGCGCAAAGACTATGCGGTTCTCCAGGATTCTGGCACAAATGTGGGCTTTTCCGCCCTCTTGGATTTCCTAAACCCACAGCACCAAGTGTTGCAGCATAATAGTCCAAACGTGGTTCAGGACACCCAACATTTCTTTAATAAGCCCACAATATGTATTTGAATCAAGATTTGAAATTGGTGATAGCGGCATGACATGTTATAGCTACCAGGCACCCTATGATTTACCAAGGTGACCTATTTATGACCTATAAGAGGTGGTTGTTAACAATTTCAAGCTCAAAATATGAGTTTCAGGACATTGTAAAACGGCCACCAGTAACATTGGATTTAAGGCTTCTTACCATCAGTCACATGAATTATAACAGGCACTAGTTGATCTGAAGTGAGTGATTAATGTCGATGCAGGATGGGAGGCTGTTTTATAAGCCATCTCCCAATTCCTGCATTGTGCATGGTTTTTACAAGTAGTAGAAATTGTAGTTTAAAATCATGTGTTTTGAAGACACTGAAAGATTGCTGCTGCAGTTTCATGGGATTTCACACCCGTTATAAATAATTGTGCATGTTTGTTGTAAGTATTAGCAATTGTGGTTTAAAATCATGTGTTTCGAAGATACTAGAAGATGGCTGGTGCAGTTTCATGGGATTTCAGGTCCATTTAAATCAGTCATGTGACACAGTGCGGATGACGCAACCATCACGTGACATCCATTATTAATGCTGATGCAGGACGGGAGACTTTCTTTGACTTGTATTTATGTAGAAGAGTCTGAATTTACAGTTGTGATGTGGCAATATAGATTGATGGTGATATTCTGTTTGGTTGCAGCACTGATTGTGGCAACGGATTAGAGAAGGAAAAGGTTAGTGGGATTACATGATGTATGTTTTCTACAGTCAAATTAAAGCTATATATGGATTGGTTGATTGATAAGATGACCTTTGTTCTTTGATGTCTCTTAACAGCTCTCCATTTTGATATTACGCTCGATAGCACGAGAAAACGAAGGTTAGTGTTAGTACTGGAGTTTATAACCTCATTTCAATATGTACATGGTTTTGGATATGCTTGATGGCATTACTCTATATCCATACCCTTTCTATTTCGATACCGCAGAAGAGACCGCATCCAATATTTTCAAGGAAGAAGTCACCAAATTGTTTTTTAAATTTTTTTACAGAAAAAAAGTTTGAAATAAAATACATTTGTGGGTGGGGTAAGGGATATTAATGAAGGTAGGGGGAAGGAGGGACGCTGCAGGGGGTCACTTCACTATTTCAAAAGCATGGATTTGGTCAAATCACCTACATACTTTCTATTCTATTAGATTTATTTGAAAAGATAACACTGTCACCTGATGAAGGGGCATGGAGTCCCGAAACGCGTAGTGAATATGTGAACATGTAAATGAGATATCATCTTGATTGATGTTGAATTGTTCCATGTGAGAAGGAGGCCCTAGCCGAAGACAGAGATCTACACCCAGCTTGTTTCTTTGAAAAACGGCTCACCCATAGGTAGAGGAGCAAAGAGCTCGAGAGGGGAGGTATTTGCGGAGGGATAGCTGAAGGTATTTTGGACCCAGGCCCCACAAAACCTTGTGGACAATGCAGAGGGTTTTGAATGTAATCCTTTCATCCACTGGGAGCCAATGGAGAGATTTCAGAGCTGGAGAGATGCGATCGCAGGGCTTGAGGACAAGGACAAGTCTTGCAGTCCTGTTCCGGATTAGTTGCAGAGGGCGGAGAGTAGATTTAGAAAGAGGCTGTTACAATAGTCCAATCTAGAGAGAACCAGAGCTTGGGAGACCATGAGCTTCTGGGGAAAGGATAGGAAAGGCGGAGTACCTTTGAGGAGGTGAAGTAGGAAGTTTGACTTTTTAGAGCCATCAGAGATGTGGGCGGAGAAGAGAAAGTGTTGAGTCAAAGATGACCTAAAGGTTCTTAGCCTCGCAGGTGGGGGTAGGAGGAGGTCAAAGGGAGGCCGGCCAGAGAGTGAGGGGAAAAGATGGTGAAAGTGTGCCAATGAGGAGGATCTCCGGCTTGCTGGCATTTAGACAAAGATCATTGGTCGGCACACCAATTTTAAATGGCAGCTAGGCAATCAGAGATGAGAGAGGGAGACAAGGTGGCTAAGGGCTGCCTGAAAATGTGTTGAGTGTCATCAGTGTAGCACTGGAAATGTGGGCAGAAAATGGCAATGCAGTGGCAGAGAGTTGCCAGGTATTGGTTAAAAAGCCAGGGCGAGAGGTTAGACCCCTGGGGAACACCTCAGATAGAGAGAAAGATGGATGATAGGAAGGACGCAAGTTGGACCTGGGAGGGTCGATCAGAGAGGAAAGAGGTCAGCCAGGCCAGAGCCTGATCAGTGATACCCAGGTTATCACGGAGACGGTTGAGCAGGATGGTATGGTTGACCGTTTCGAAGGCAGAAGAGAGATCGAGGAGGATGAGGACAGAGGGAATGTTAGAGTCAAGGTTGGAGAACCGATCTTCACAGATGTTCAGAAGAGCAGTTTCCATGCTTCTGGCAGCTCTGAAGCCAAACTGGTAGTCAAGGAGACAGCCAACAGAATCTGAATGAAGGTTAAGCTGAGAGATGGCCAGCGTTTCCAGGAGTTTGCCCAGGAGGGGGTAATGGAAATTGGGTTATAGTTAGCCGGACAGGAACGATCAGATGTGGATTTCTTGAGGAGAGGATGCACAAGGTAGTGCTTCAGAGGGGAGGGGAAGGATCCTGAGGCAAAGGAGTGGTTGCAAAAATCAGCAGGGGCCAGAACGAGGGTGTCAATGTGGTCCCTGATGGTTTTAGAAGACCAAGGATGAACCTGTTTTGACAAGGCTTTCATAGATCGGACTTGTCTAACGACCTAATCAGGGGAGAAAAGAGGAAAAGACTAGAAGGAGGGTAAGGGGGTGGCTGAAGGAGGGTCTGCAAGCACAGACGGAGAGGGGAGAGGAGGGTGAGGGGTGGAGAGGGTGGACAGGATGTCCTGGGTTTTTGAGATAAAGTGAGAGGCAAGGGCATTGCAAAGAGCCTGGGAGGAAACAGGAGGGGTAGAGACTGCAGCAGGGCTGGCCTGCTCCTTGCAGATATTAAAGAGTTTGGCTGAGTTGTTAGATGCCACAGAGACACGGCTTGCATTTGAACACAAGTACCTCTACGCTCTGGATACAGAACACCTAGCAACTGCCCTACATGCAGGTTGCTTCTGGTCTGCCCTCATTAATGCAACAGTGAAGCGATCTTGCACTTCTCATCTTTTTCCACTACCCTAAACTGTCCCTTTCTCTTACAGATCCATCAGAGTGGCTGGATACCATGCAGCTGGCAGCAAAGTACAGAAATCACAACATAACACTGTTTTTTTCTCACAGTATATTTTGCAAACTCCCAAAATTTGACACGTTTTCTCCATCTACACCAATGACAGCTTTTTTGCTAGCACCATTCATTCACGGATTAAACTTTCTGCATGTTCTCTTAGCACCTATAAATCATTGCATACATGTGTGCACATGAAGAAGTTCACATAAATACAGTTGTGCTGAAGAATAACCCCCTTTATGAGGTTGATTTATTTGCGTACATTCACCACCACAAAAACACACTTAACCACATTTGCAAACTATATTACTTGCAAAAGTTCACTTAGTTGAAAACAAAAGCATATATACTTTTGTGGAAGTTTGTTCATGCAAATAAAACATGGCAGCCGGATGTCTATGTAAACACGTAACCTCGTAAGACACTGAGATGAGCTTGGCTAGTGCTCTCTCTTGGTGACTTATTCTGAGAGTTTGGTCTTCCTGATTTTTGAGATGGCCCCTGTTAGGATCCCAAAGGAGATCCCTTTTTGTTTTAATGGTTGCCGGTAGCCTTAGAAACACGGGACCGCCCCACTTGATTGTGAATTTGTTGCGTACTGTGCCCCACTGTCCTTGGCTGAACTTGGAAGAAGGGGTTTGGGACCCTTCACATTTGCGCTAGGTACTTGTAATGGGATTGAGAGTGTATTCGCTCTAATAATGCACCCGACATCTTCATTCAGAGAGTGTACCAAGTGTTATTGACGAGCCTGACTGATTCTTTCCTGAATGCAGTGCGTCCGCCCGGCTAGTTGTAAAGGGTCAGATCAGGCTCTTCAATAATTCAGGGCTGTGGATTAACCACCTAATTAACTATTGGGGCAGCACCCCGGCTCAAAGCAAGACTTATCTACACTTCTAAAAATAACCATTCTGCCTTGAAAATGACCTCTGAAGATCGAAACACGTTTTGGCAACACTAATAAACACTTGTTACACTCTCCTAATCAAGATATCGGATGCATTATTAGAGAGAATACACTCTCAATTTAATTACAAGTTCCTAGTGCAAATATGAAGGGGGTCTCAAACCCCTCCTTCCCTTTTTGTTTTACACTTAACAATATTATGGTAATCACTTAACACTACTATGGCAATCACCCCCGCGTCAGGGGGCGGACATGGCCAGTAACGGTCTGCCGTCCTCGCCCAGGACCTGGCTGCGTATGTGCCTGCTTACGCTCGGGCTGGCGGGCCATTACCGGCCATGTCTGCCCCCCCGACACAGCGGTGATTTCAATGACATTAAGTGTAAAATTAAAAGTGGTCTTCCTTGGGATCCCTTAAAAAATCCACCTTGATGTCTTTGTTCATTTGTGGGGATAAGGTAAGAACTCAGGGTATATCCCGTCTGTTTGATTTCATATTTCTTTATTGCAGGTTCCTGTCCAGCTGGTCCTGGGAGTGAGGGTGGTTCCCGTGGGTTTCATCCCTGGACTGGGGAAAATGAATGTGCACCCTTGCCAAGGGCCATGGCCACAATACCTGGGGCTACATTGAAAACCATGCTGAGATGGGGTAGGCCATTAAGGTCCCCAGCGTGTTCTTGTGTCTCTGGGATTGGCATCCCCGGGTATGGGAATTTCCTGAAGGGGGAAGTAATGTAGCTCCTGGCCCAGTGTGGGCCCAGCTAGGACTGGCTACTTGCTTGCACCCTGATGGGAATAAAGAAATACAGATGCTAACACCAGGGTGGAGTAACACGTAGTTGGTGTTAGGGAGAATTCTCTGTTTAGGCTGAATTTCCTAACCTAATGAGTCCCCCAGCAGCTTTGCTGGATTTCTGGAGTTTTTTTTTCCATCCTGCCAAGAGTGAGACTCTTTTCTCCCACTCTTGGACATGAATATGGTTGATTCCTGTGAATGTCAATGTGTTCTATGGGCTATGGGGTCTTTTACTCCATAGGGTCTCATGTGTTTTACTATGTGTGTTACACCGCACTCTCCGTGCCGTAACACTGGGGCGTCCTAGAGGACCCCCACCATAGACTCCATACCCTGGGACTGACTACTGTCTCCCAGGGCATGTAAAGTCACCATTGGCTTTACTAGACCTAAATTCACTAACAGAACTGGTACAAACCATCCTATTGTGGATGTACTAGTAGGAGAAATTTGATTACCCCGGGGTCTGTTATTCGAGGGGGCACTGTCCCGTCCCCCCTCGTCGAGTTTTGGCTGGTGGCAGTGAAAACTACTTGTTATATTCGACCCCGAATATAACTCTATGGGATTCTTCCCATTGTTGGGGGCTAATACTTTTTTCCGTTAGTCTCTAACATACCGCCGGTTTATTTGTCTTAAATAAATCTACCGGTCGGTATTTTCTGCCAGAACTCAGTTTTTAAAATGGCGTCTGTGTTCACCTCTGTAACTCCGAACCAAAGGTTGAGCCCTTTGTTCCACTTTTGGCGGGCTTCTGCACAGAAGCTCTCCAGAGTGGTGCCATTCTGTCTGGGTACCACAGGGGGTGTGGGAGGGGGTTTAGGCACCCTGGACTAAGTTGCCTTGCCAACTCAAGTCGCACTCTGGTGTGATTGGCCCAAGTGGTGAGCCACCCCACTCACCACTTAGCGTGTTTTGATGGACAGCTAGGCTGAATGAATGGGGGTTTGCTGCATAAAAGCAGGGCTTTTGGGGCTGGATCTTCAGAAGTCGCCACAGGACCTAAGAATCCGACGAGGGTAAAGCTGAGCCGACCTGCAATGACGACACCTCCGATGGAGCCCTGCTGAACCGACTCACCACTTCCCAACGACAGAGGAGATCACCCCGCTGGAAGTCTTCTCCCTCTGACTGGTGGGAACAACCAGTCCCTTTGCTTTTTCTTCTCTTCCAGGGCATAGTGGTCGAATTGCCCGTGCTGAGCACCCCGGCAACCGGATAGCCACTAGCCCATACCGCGACCAAAAGGTGTTGCCTTGTGACAGAGCACTCCGCGGCTGGTCTCTTCCCTGGTGGTGCAACGATCTTCAACTTTCCTTCGACGACGAGATCATCTCATCTTTTGGCAAAGCCCCGACTTGCATCCACCACCAGGAACAACTGCCCCCGCGGAACTGTCTCTACACTTACAAGGTACCGTGTCCACCTGGCCTCCATTGTGATGGTTAGCGTGAGGTGTCTTAAATCCTAACCTTTCCATTGGGTCGCCTCCAGACCTTCTTAACTTTTTGTTCTAAACTGGTCCAACCTTTCTGTGACAATTTGCTACAAAGACTCGAAGTGCGTTTCCACTGCGATACTTGTTGGGACATATCGCCTTGCCTCTCTCTGAGTGGGACCGGCCTCTGAACTTTGTAATCCACAGTAGACCCTGCCTTGCGGGCCTTGCATTTGCTTCGAAAAAGTGTTGGTACCGAGTTGGTTTCATACCCTGCCTTTTCTCTCCCGTTCTAACAAATATTAGAGTGCCATCTAGGTTAAAGCATTCACCTCTGTCTGCAAATAAGTGGTGCCGTTGAACCTAGACTTGTCGAAATATTGTTAGGGGATTGATATACTTATAGTAATTGTAATTGAAGTTGTTTGCCGTATTAGTGCCAGAGTGTTTTCATAGATGTGTCCTTAAAATAAATAATTATATATCTTTACACCCAAGCTCTGTTCCGTGTCTGCTTGTTCTACTGTGTAAATTGCCCTATCTTCTTGAGGGAAGTCTGACTGCTCAGCCACAGATACCAGGTGAACCTGTGTGGTACAGACTGCTACCAAGTGGGTTTACTGCCAAACACCTGTAAGCCTAAATCTTTTGCAGTGGTCCCAGAGGGAACTGCACAGGTTTCTGCTTAACAGTTCGTTTGATGTATGTGTGCGTGTGTTTAACTACATGATTTACCTGTTTCTTGTGGACTGTATATTCCATGATATTTTGGTGTGACAATTTGTTTTTGGTTGAACATGTTTTTATTGGTAATGTGGAAGAGGATGATGCTGCAACAGATGAGGCTGCACTTGGTATCGATTGACGCCATGTCAGACATGCTGCCAAGATGGCCTGGCACTGGTGCACAGCAGGAGCCAGAAGAAGGGTACTCTGGCATCTGGGTCACAGATGGAATGGTGAGGGCCGCAGAGCAAGTGAGGGATAAGCGGCACCATTGGAGAGGAGCACCGCGCCATGGAGTCTTCTGGTTGGCCCAGCTGGGCAAAATAAAAGATTCCATGCAAATACCAATTATTAGTATCTGGAATTTGAATGGAATCCTCATTTCTGAATAGCTGTGCAGGCAGAAAGTTTCCTTCAAGGCTGCTAATGTGCATTCTGCACAGCTGAACTTTGCTTAAGAAGCTGAAACTATGCAGCAAAGATATTTCCTTTTATTGTAATATTTTTTAGAGGTGTTTTGTTAAAAATTGCATGTACATTTTAAAATGATGACTATGTTGGGTAACCTATGATCCATGAAATGGAACACATGTTGTAGGTTATACATCAAATTAATAAATAACCATTGTACATATAGCATGGTTTATCATATAGTATAGTTATTAAATCATCTGGTGAAGAGTTTTATGGAATATTGTGATGTGGTCCCAAATAACACATTACTATTTTACAAAATGGGCACTTGGGGAGAATTAGGGCCAGAAATGGGCATGCAGGTAGACATTAGGAAGATTAAGGTGGAACACAGGGGCAGAGGTAGGGCATATCGTTCAACATGATTGAATAACTAGGGCAACAAGCGGTATGAAATGTGTTTTAAAGTGGCAGTGCTTACTTATATGTTTGCTACTAGCCTCATCGTTTTTCACTGATTATAACAAGAATGAAGGGAAGGAACCATTTGTGTAGAACGGTTGGACCAGACTAATACATTTCTTTGGGCATAAGAAATATACAATCAAGTTGTACAGTGTCAATGCAGGTATACATTGTAGAATATATGACATGATAAGTCATTTATAACGCGCCTGTACACAAGTGTTTGTAGGCATGACAAGACAAGGAAGGGGAGACAGAGGGAGGACAAAATAAATGATCTTGCTAGGCCTTTAATCATACGGATCATGCAAGTGCAGGGGGGAGGACGAAAAGTGCCAAGGTGAGGGAAAGGGAGAGTGCAATAAGCAAAGCTGAAGTAAGTGCTGCCGGGGTGGCCGGTTCTAAGTAAGTGCAAGGAGGCAGATACAGTCCCTAGTGCACAGTAGGCCCGGAAGCTTTGCATGGGGCTACTGTTCGTGAAGGAGCCTGGTCCCCATATGGTTCATAGGAAGGCCAGGTAACCATTTAGTGCAGCAGACAAGAACATCAGCAGAGGGGAGAGAGAGAGAGAGAGAGAGAGAGAGAGAGAGAGAGGTAGAGAGAGAGAGAGAGAGAGAGAGAGAGAGAGAGAGAGAGAGAGAGAGAGAGAGAGAGAGAGAAGAAGCAAAAAGGAAGGTCTTGAGTTGCTTCCGGAACCTGAGGTGGTCCTGCTCAAAATTGAGAGAGGCAGGGACGATGTTCCAGAGGGAGACACCAGCCGAGGAGACAGATCTACGCCCCCACTGACCCTCAGACAGTTGGAGGTGGATGAGCGGAGGGCCCGAGAAGGAAAGTGCTTAGGAAGAGAGAGTAGGATGTAGTGTGGTCCCTGGCCCCAGAAAGACTCTTGGGCAGTTCAGAGGGTCTTGCATTTGATTCTTGCAGCCACTGGGAGCCAGTGGAGAGATTTCAGGGCTGGAGAGATACTACCCCTGGGCTTGAGACCAAAGGCAAGTCTTGCAGTCCTGTTCCGGATTAGTTGCAGAGGGTGAAGAGTAGAGGCAGGCAGATTTAGAAAGAGGCTGTTGCAGTAGTCCAGACTAAAGAGAACCACGACTCTGGAGAAAGTGAGCTTCTGAAGGAAAGAGAGAAAGGAAGAATACCTCTGAGGAGGTTCAGCTGATAGTGGACTTCTTAGAGACATCCGTGATGTGAGGAGAGAAGGAGAGGGTGAAGTCAAAGATGACACTAAGTTTTTTTGCGCGCAGGAAGGTGCAGGTGGAGGGCTCAACAAGGGCAGCCAGAGTGAAAGAGAGAAAGTGGAAGCTGGGTTCCCAATGAGAAGGATCTCAGTTTACTGGCGTTCCGGTACAGATTGTTATGGCTTATGGTTTTCTTTGAGCACAAGCATAATTAAAATATGTTTACAAGTTTATCATGTCAGCATTTATTTCTGATTCCATCATCGTGACTTCTTTAGGCACAGGCCACGAAATAATATGGGGGGAAATGCTTTTGTGTGCTGTTGGTGACCTTCACATTAAAAAACATTGGGACTCATGTTCGATGTGAAGTGACATAAAATAAATCTGTAGAATCAATGCAGAAACATTTTACACATTGAGTATATGTTACTACTAATGTTCATGCCTCTGGCGTGGATAGGCCACACATCGTATTATGATTCACCCACCCCCATGCTGTCCGCCATAAAGCAGCAGCATTTATGCCAGCATGACATATCCATGCTGATGTTAATGCTGTTGATTCCTACTAAGTCCACATCCTTTTTACACCATTAAAAAACATGTGAAATCCATAGGAATCCATTGTAAACTCTATCTGCTATGCATACATGACAGGTGGAGTTTAATCAATTTGGAGTGCAAATTGTAGGCATGAATATGATTGCACCTTCACTTTAGACCTCCCTTTTGCACTCTGAAGTGCACATGTTGAAAATTGCACTAAGGGGACTGTCTGCAACTATGTAAAAATGTAACAGGTCCCATCAGGGTAATTTATAGGGATATGTACTTTTCTAAAATATTTAACAAATGTTCATCAAAAATGATACATATTTTTACACAAATGTACTTGAGCAAGAAATAATATGGCTAACATCAATCCTGCATGTTCCTGTCCACTCCTTATAGATTGAGAAATAGTTTTCTTGGAAACACACTACTACAGCTCCATCCCATCAGTACAGGAAAACCATACCACATGTCAAAAATGCAAAATGTCTGCACATACAGTAAACACTGCACAAAAAGTAATTTTGCATATGTACTGTGAGAAACCAGGGGGTGTTTCACAACCTAGTCCCCAGGAATCCCATACTCAGCTGGCCAGGGAAAGACAATCACAGTTGGATCCCGACCCTGTGATTGGACAAGTGAGGGAAGATCACTTGGGTAGGGGGACTTTGGGGTGGGGAGAAACACAAAATGGTGAGACATGGTATCCCCCTTTTTCCACAACCCATCTAACCCCTATCCCTGCTTATTTTATAGGAAACTACAGCTCCCATAATTCCTCCACACTTTACTTTGACAACACTACTGAGCTGAGGACAATGAGGAATACGGTCAGAAAGGTTACCACCACTGACTTGCATTGGCTCTATCCCTGTAATGAAGCTAGGCAGAGTCAGGCATGTAGTCCTAACAATGCACACCTGCCACCTGTTAGCACTCCCTGTGAGAATAAAAGGTGGCGTAGAGAGGCACACGGCTGGGCATGATAAGGAACAGCTCTTTCAGGGCTTGTGTGACCAGGCTGTGGAAGTTGGAAGGCCAACAGGCTGATCAGCAGTTGTGCGGATCGAGAGAGATTGAGAGAGAGCCAGCGAGAGATCCACACTTTCGGGAAGCCGTAAGCTTTCCAAGTCTGAAACCGAGTAAGCAGAGGAAAGAAACCTTCAAAGTGCATGAAAGTGGTCCACTACCTTCTCGGAGGAACAGAGGAGGCATTGGTAATGGCCTTGACTGCTGCATGAATAAAATGAAAGAAGACTAACACGGCCAGTTATTGAAAACAACAAAAATCTGATATGATTTAAAAGCAAAAGTGAATGTAAACTGAAAGCTGAAGGTTGCGCGTTTGCCGATAAAACAAGAATGAAAAGGAAAATTGCTGAATTGTAAAAGGAAAGGACATAAAGTAACAGAGTGATTGCGAAGCGAATTCGCACATTTGAAAGTCTCTGTGTAATGTTATGACAGATGAAAGATGTTACAGTGGGAACCAAAGGAAAGAAAGTAACCACAATAAGAAAGGAAAGTTGAATAAGAGGAAAGTGAAGTATGTGAACTCTGAATATGCCAAGAGGGCAAACTAAAGAGAATAAGAATTATAAATACCAAGAGGGATTGTTGTTACAAGATGAGAAAAAGGAATGAATTGCAGAACTGTTGAAAGAGAGGTCGAAGTGGTCATGCAGAGGTCTATGTAAAATCCTTGCAGTTTCAAAAGTCTTTGACAGTGAAAAGATACCTAAGATAAAATGTGCGGAAGGGAACCTCCACAAAGAGACAGGCTCGAGCCCGACAGAGAGAAGCCTGTGCAGAACTATCTGATAATGTGATAAGAGATGGGCTCGAGCCCATCAGAGGGAAGCCTGTGCAGAACTGTGAAGCGAACAGAGTATTGATGACAAGGCGGTCGAAGCCAATCAAAGTGATTGAAATACCAGAAGTTTGAACTGTTGAATTGTGCCACTAAGCCAAAGTAGTCAAGACTGATAGAACTGTGCCATCCACCTATTCTTTATAAGAAACTCTCTAGATCCCGTGGGGCTGAACGTGGGGAAGGGAGTTGTTACTTAATCCATTCTAACATTTCTTTTGAGACACTGTTTTCCTTTTGTATTCCCTTAGCACATTTGTCATTTTGAGAAGGAGGGCATGGTTAAGTTTTCTAAGTATATGCCTTTTTATTTTGACTAGACTGACTTGGACTTATTTTGTTATTTATTTAATGGTCAAGAATTCTCCCATTCTAGAGTTAGGGCAAGTTAGGAATTCTACCAACCCAACCAAAATACTAATTAAAGGTTTTAAAAACTTGTAACCATTATGTCAGTGTCTACTGCTCGTTGCCATGCCTTCCTTACAGTACCCATCTTGTTACAGAGCTGCACTTCAGGGTTTATAGTTAAAGTTTCGAATACATAGTTTCGAAATGCAATACTTTCGAAACAAAAGGATAAAAAAAAAACAGGCAGTTTCTTTTTTGGGGGGGGGGGTCCTCCACCAAACCCCCTTTTTTTGGGGAAAAAACGCTTTTTTTCCTATACCAAACCCAAAAAAAAAGACGTTAAAAAAAGCATTCAAACATTTTTTTCCGATCCTTTTGTTTCGAAAGTATTAAACTATGGATTTGAAAATTTGACTAGACACCCACTTTGGTTTATAGTTAAAGTTTCAAATACATAGTTTCAAAATGCAATACTTTTCAAACAAAAGGATCGAAAAAAAATCAAATGTATGTTTTTTTTTTTGGGGCGGGTCCCCCCCTCAAACCCTGGTTTTTGGCGGAAAAAACACTTTTTTTTACTATACCAAATTGACTGGACACCCACTTTGGTTTATAATTAAAGTTTCGAATACATAGTTTCGAAATGCAGTGCTTTCGAAAGAAAAGGATAGAGAAAAAAAAAATCGAATGCAGGTTTTTTTATTGGGCGGGTCCCCTGTAAACCATAGTTTTTTGGGGGAAAACCACTTTTTTTTCCTATACCAACCCCAAAAAAAAAAATACATTAAAAAAAAAGCATTCAAACATTTTTTTTTCGATCCTTTTGTTTTCGAAAGTATTGCATTTCGAAACTAGGATTCAAAACTTTGACTGGACACCCACTTCAGTTCCCCAGGACTATACGACTCCCCGTAAACACACTATTGCTGTACTCTACATACTACAGTACTGCAACATGGAGGCCTCTGTTATTGAAGGAGTCTAAGCAGGAACCAGGTTGGACACCTTAGTATGCAAAAGGTGTGTTTTATTGCGGTACAGCATACAGGTAAGTGGAGATGGTCGAAGAGCCAATATAAGGCAACCATCAGATCCATGTTCCCATCCTGCCTAGCCCAATCGACAATGATATGATATGATATGGCATTTTTAACTCGGCTAAGTGTTTCAAGACAAGAGCAGAACCTTCACCATTATTCACTCCATGTTCCATCAGAAATATTCCACAATCACCTATACTCTAAGCAATCTAGCAGGATGCTACTTAGCTACCTCCCAAAAGTACATACGATGTAACCTTGCACTCAAAGTATATCATATCCCAACCACAGGAAGACCATATAGATCCATAAAGTGTATACTGAAGCCACAAGGATACATGCAGACCACTGAACATTCACTGGAAAACAGCACAACTACTGTACTGTAAACTTTCACCACCACAACTAAGAGAAAAGCACTTCAGAAAATATAACCACTAGAAGGCATGATAAAAATCCCAAAACACAGTCTGTCAAACGGGCTCACTCACATGGATACCAATCAACAGATCAGCTGACAACCAACCATAGCAACTGTACTAGTTAGTAAAACTCCACGTCATTATGCAAATGGCGGTCTGCTGAGTCATGTGACCACACGTTATGTGGAGGGTGGAATCCAGAAAATAAAGCAGTTAATGTTACCTTGTGAAGCTGTGCTGCTAGGCCTTATTGTCTGACCACGTCCCGCAGAAAAGGCGGACGTCACAGTGACTATGCGGCGGTAAGTATTGGACCCCACATATGCCTAGCATGATGTACCTGGAGCACGACAGCCACGAAGCTCTGACCATCGATGGACCCGATGCAGCGAGGAAGCACCCACAACTGGTAGTGTGAACAGTAACATGCACGCGAGGTGAGGAATAAGGGAGGAGACTCGGCAGCGCACAAGCACCTTGGGGCAGGGTTAGCCAGGAACGCACAGCACAACCCAGGAGAGGGCCGGCAGCCCAAGAATTCTCTGATAAGGCACAGGCCATGCATGACATGAGCTCGGTAGCAGTGGTTAACTGATAACGAGGAGCCAAACAACCACTAGCGGGCAGGATTAACCCAAAAACGACATAATACATGGTCAAAGAAAATAAAACACTGCCTCAGGTAACATGATGCTCTCACGTGACACCAGGTCAGGTTGAAAAAAGAAGGGTGACCCCACCTGACAAGTTAAGGTGGTAGACCAGGCACAAGAGAGAGAAGACCTGGAACCAGAGCCAGGAGAGCTGGCACAACAGATGGCACAACAAGCAAGAGATACACTCCCCATACCACACTGCTGCCATTTGGCATGACAGATACGGTGAAGGTAGGGCCCAGATGGTCTAGATGGATTACAGAATTTGATGTATACCTGGAAGCCTTGACCCCCAAGAAGATAAAAGAGTGAAAGGACTTTTCGATTACATGTGATTTCATCGAATGAAAAAACAACTAATGACATTTTAAAGAATAAAAAAAACGAATACCAAAATAACTAATTTCTTTTTAGTTGTTTTTTGAGAGTTCCCCTCCAAAGCCCCCCTTGTTTTAGTAATACTTTCCCCCCACCCCCAAAACCACTATTCACACTCCCACCCCAATTTTTAGTTTTTTCCAAAATTAGTTATTTTGGTATTGTGTTTTCATTCGTTAAAATTTGATGAGCTATTTTCTATTCGATATAATCGCTGCATACTGACTTTTCACACTAACAGCAAGCCCCAAAGTGAGAGACATCATATTTGAGTTGCCTGAAGACATAGAATACTCCTATATAGCATTGAAACGTATTCTCAATGAGCATTTTGCAATACACAAAAATGTAGACTACGAGAGTCCCATCTTCCACATCATCATGCATATGCAGTGAAACTACATACAATTTGTAACGCGTCCAAAGGCCAACGTACAAAATTGCAACTTCCACCTGCACTCCAATGAGGAGGCAATTAAATCGCAAATTATAGCAGTGTTGGGGGTCGCCTGCCATGGACATCCGGCAGGCGCCCCTGGGTGCTCTTCCTTTGAGCACATCACAGGCACACTATGTGTGAGGGTTGGGGCCTCCCCTGGACATCCGTCAGGCCCCTAGGCGGTATGGACATCAACGTCATTGGGGTGGGGCACAGCCTGCCAGGCCCCTGACCGTGCGGACCTCGGCCACCATCCTGGCATGCGGGTCCCACGGCATCAGGGCATGCAGGCCTGTGCCTCCACGTGTAGGCCTGTGGCCTACATCATTAATGAGACACGGACTCAGTCGTTCCTCTTTGGGAGTCTGCAGCCGTTCTGTCTCACGTGCCTGCTGGAGCTCCTTTTATTACCTTGGGCCATGACACAGTAATGGCCCATCTTAAAGGGGCAACACACATCGGAGGGTCACCCATCACACTCCTCCTTTTTCATAACCAACAAACAAATGTGGCTAAAACATACATGCATCCCACCTGTTACAGAACAACAAACTACTTCTCACTCCGGACCGTGCTGAATAACCAACTACTAAAATATAACGCTTACACATACCTAGCTAACTCAAAATAGTTACACGCATGACACATGCCAACCAATTCTAAACAAGCTCCGCGGGTGACAGTCGTGGTGGGTGAGCTGCCGGTGGAATGTAGGCATTTCTCCCACAGTTTACAAAAACCCTTTATTAACCTGGGGTTCGGACCTGCAACTCCTGACAACACGCCATGGCCCACGACTGGCTCTATGCACACCTCCCAACTGCAGGGCTACCGCTTAACCCTGTTGTTCTCTACTGAGACCACTCTAAGCATGTGACTAATAGGCAGGTTCACAGCAGCACACGCACAGGATTACAGAGTCCTCTTTAAGCAATTGCAGGACTGCAGGATACCAGTTCGTCCACCATCGGCGTCCCCTCAGGAGTCGCTTCCCAGGTCCAGTGATGGTATAGCCCGTGCCGGCAAAGCTGCACCTGGCGGGTGCCAGGGGCCACATCGGCCTCGTTCCTTGATGTTCAGAGCAGAGCAGCGGGACACCGGTCGCCGGGCATCCACGCTCCTCCACGTGCTGTTGGTGGAGCATGCCGCTGTTGATCGGGCACGGGGTGACAGGACATCACCTGCCCCCTCTCCGGCGATGTTCCCCAGTCCGGATTGTCTCCTTCCAGCAGGAGCGCACAAGGGCGTACAAGCACTCATGTTGAGCTGCAACCCATTTCTAGCCTGATGCACTGATTCCTGGGGTTGGTGTGCAGGGTTGCCTCGTCTGCTGGTCAGTCACACGTTGTCTGAACTCCGGGGTCCCGCTGGTATCTCTCCACCCCCCAACCCCGCTTAGTCTGGTCATTCGATGTCGTGGCATGCAGAGTGTCCTTGGTGACCCGCAGTTGGGGGAAGGGCACCAGTTTGGCAGGCAGGGTGGCTCGTGTTCTGCTGGCATGGTGCCGGGAAGCGACTACATAACCGCTGGTTGGCCTTCCTTTCTGCTTGCTGTTACAGTGCACCCTTCCTTGTCTGGCTGGCAACGCTGAGCTGTGTTAGCATCACCGGTGCATGGTGGGAGCCACCCTTTCGAATCACCTGACAGCACCTAGCGCCCCTTTCTCGGAGTTGGGGCCCTACACTTTGTTCAGCCCTGCGACACCCAGACCACTGGTTGTCCTGGTACTCATAACTATGACCCGTGAGTTGGTGAGGGTGAGAATCCCACGTTGGCCATGATGAGGCCATGGTTGGTGCTGGGTTGATGACATACTTCAATTGTACAGGGCTGTCATTGGTGCACAGAGTCATTCGTACCTTCCGCGCAGCATTCTGGGCACTGCACTAGTAATGAGATACCTGATGTGCAGAGTGCAGCAAGCCCAGGTGCACTATGCTTGGAGCAATGCTGGAGGATTAATTCTGCACTGTGTCATGTGTTGACATGGAATGGGTGGTTGCTCATATTCCCCTGGATGGATCAAACTCACCCCAATCTGCCATCCGTGTTGGTGCCTGTGGATCACACTTGCCTCTTGATTCCTGCTCTGGAGCACCTTCTTGTTGCCCCTTTTCCCTCTACACACCTTCCTGGAGTGCCGGGGTATGTTTGCTCTCACTGTACGACTGGAGCACATCATCACTTTCTTGGCAAGTGGCGGGCAGGGTGACTGTAGTGGCTTGGTGGTGGGGGCCACCTAACAAACAGGTAGTCAGGGTAGCTGGCCTCTGTGGCATTGTGTTGACAGGGAATGTGTGATCCCCCATATTCATCTGGACTGAACAGACTCGTCCCGACCTGTCCAGTGCGCCCCCTCTTCATGGTAGTATCAGTGCCACTCGTGTTCGCTGGTCAGACCCCCTGGTGGTTGAACTCAGGGGCCGGTAGGTGTCTCCCCAAGCCCATGTTAGCCTGGTCCTTTGACCTGACGGCACCGTCATTGAGGCGTGCAGGGCGTGGGATTCTGAAATGTCCTTGCTCAGGGTTCCGATGATCATGAGGATGGAGGTCCGCTGTTGAGCATAATGTGTCCATTACTGGTGCTGATGCACTGCCACCCTTGATCGACAAGTTGCTGCTTTTTGTGCGCCAAGGCCATTTCTTCTTCATGCAGGAGCCCACCCCCATGGTAGTGTGACGCTGATGGTGGGGTTCTGCTAATGGTGTGAGCAGACACCTGCTTGTTCCCCAGGTAGGCTTCCACGCTTTAGATGCATTTGGGGCACACATGCACTGCCACACAGCCACAACATCACTTCCCCTTTTATTTTATTTTTTTCTTCTGGTGGCCCTGTGCAGGGAGGTGATCATCGGTGCAGTGTGCAGCCCTTCACATCATTGCCCGTGTTTCCATAGTTCCATTGGGCATCTTTGCCATCCGACCTGGAATGCCTCAGCATCGCTGGGGGCCAAGGATCACTGTTGGGCTGCATGCACTGAATGTTTGGAGCATGTCGCTTGTCCTCAGTCCCAGCCAGCCGGGCTCATGATTGCAGAAGGGCCCTCACTTTGCTGCCTGTCTGCTCTGAAGACAGGCACTGCGGTTGTCACCACCGGCGGCCCAGGATCTTCGTCCCAAGCTGGATCCTGTGTCACTCACCCCGTCCAGCAGCCCGGGATTTCCTGCTGTCGCTTTCGTTTCCTCGAGGGGCGCGGTGTGGCAAACACAGCCTCCCCTTTCGCGGCAGATGCCGCATATCACTTTCTTCATGGGAGTGGGGCCAGCAAGGCCTCCCCCTTCGCGGCGGATACCGCCAGAGATAACAGTTTGGCCCGCAGAGGTGGGCACCCCACCGCCGCCGCACCGCTTCCCGCTCGCTCCCGACTGGAGCAGTATTGCACCCACCGGGCAGGCTGACCACGGTGGCCCCGGCATGTTCTCCTCTGCAGCGATTGGCGCGCCGGGGCACAGGCGCGAAACGGCGGCCTTGCACAGCGTGTGCCGCAGGGGATTGCGATCGGCCTCTCCCCTCATGGTGGATGCCACCGATTGCTCCCCCGGGGACACACGCATAGATCACCATCACTCTACCCACGGCAGGGGTGCCGGGGACAAACCCACAGCATGATCCACCCCAGCGGGAGGGAACCACTCTCTCCTTCTCGCAGCAGACATCGCAGGGGGGCCACCTTGCTCTGATCCCAGCCACACGAGCACCCCCATTACTGAGGGCTGTGGCTGGGGCGAAGCACGCCAGGGCTCCCCCACACCTCTCCACAACGGCAAAGAGCCGCCGCTCCTCCTCCATCTTCTTTGTGGCGAACGCCGCGGGGAGTGCGCCCCATCGCGGGGCAGCCTGGGCCCCCACCACCCACACAGCGACAGTGAGGCGCAGGCCACGCTAGATCCGCGGTGGGGTCGAATGTTCCTCTTCCCCCCCAAACCAATCACTGGCAGCGGGGGGGGCCACGTGGACTCGACCTCGTCACCATTGTTGGGGGTCGCCAGCCATGGAGCTTGTGAGATGTTTTTACCCATGCATCCAAGCCCTACCATAAAAATGTGCAGTACTGGCATGGAAAACATCATGATGTCCAGAACTCCCCAGAGAGTGCACAGGGAAAACATGAAGAATAGGCTGCCACCCATTTTTTCCTATGTTGTGAGCACAGGAGGGCACTGCCTAAAACCACCATTGGGCTACACACACAGTAGCCTGAAACCATTGGGAATGGCAATGCTGATTGCCAAAAAAGCAACTCAGAACTGTGGGGAATTCATTTTCTTAATCCCAAAAATGGTTGCATTACCAGTACTCACCACTATCAGAAAGCCGGCGTTTTAAAACCACCAGACTTTTGTGTAAAACTGAACAAATGAAACAAAACCAGACCAAGGAAAGACTTGCTAAGAGGTGGATACAATGTAAAACTATATTCTGAAATGACTTGAAGGAAGTAATTATTTAATGTATAGGTAAAAATTGTCAGTTTGATTTGAATGTAGAAAACTGAGAACAAAAAGTGACATTTAGCTGAAACCTGGCTTAATGAAACTGAATTCTGCCTGACAACTACCCCCGACAGGAGTTGAAACTGGATGCTCAGCCACTCTGCCCCTGGCCAAAAGGAGTTAACACCTCTCTGATTAGATTAGGGGTGGAGCAGCTGGGGACTACAGGGAGTTGAACAAAGGCCTGTCCTGGACTCAGGCAAATGTTATATTGGGGGCGTCGTAAAATAGCTTCCTCTTGGGAGAAACTGGGGGGCAGCTGTGCCTCTGTGAACAAGCTGGCTTGGGGGAAGTGGATAAGCCAGTTATTCCACCATGTGATGTGGGAAGCCACACCCCTGTTTGACCAGGGCATAATTTTAAAAAGATAGATAACTCATAGTGCGGACTTGTCAGAATTATATAAGTAATATCATTATTTTTGTGATTTTTCTGTGAACATTTTAAGAGGCGTTAGGACCCTGTGGTGTATTCTGGGGGGTTGCTAGCGGAAAATAGGGTCTCACTCCAAATGTCTGCATGTTAAAAATCTGACACTTTATCATCTGAAACCCATTTCCCTGGTGCACATTTGTGTAAAATCTGGAAAGGTTTAGAGGTTGTTATCTGGATGAAAAGGGGAGAATTCTGTCATCAGTGGACACGACATCGTACAAAGACAGGGATCGGATGGTTTGGTGCTACAGAAAACATGTTAACTGGACCTATAATATTAGAAAAATGGTACATAGATAAACATGTATTTGGGTCAGAAATAGATTTGTGTGCAATCTGACAAGGGGAGGTTCCTCTGACCATAAAACCTACAGCATCACTCTGACTCACATTTCCTTCCCCCAATCAAGGGAGAGAGGAGGAATTGGCCAATGATAAGTGAGAGGGGCAGGTTTAGTTATGACCAACACACACCCACTTTCCAAAACACATAAAAAGAGACTGCTGGGACAGGTAGAGACATTCAATTCCATTTGCTGCGGAGCATGCTGACCGACGACTTCACATCCAGAGATCCAGACATCAAATCCATCAATCTCCAGAACCTGTAGCAGAAATTAACTCCAGAATTTGTAGCAGAGAGGCCTGAATCCACCAGCTGAATCCTCTTCAGCAGGCCTCACAACTAACCAAACTATTCAACAGCTGGACGAGCTGTTTGAATTTCTGCCGAGAATTTTTGCAAGAACCTGTAGCAGTACCCAGAAAGCAGTGTTACATCCAGAATCCAGAGAGGCTAGACCAGCAGAGCAGAGCTGACCCAGATCGCTGTGAGCAGAACCGGTGCCTGATTGACCCGCCGAGCAGACAGAACCGCAGCCGGACGTGTTGACCAGATCCGTAACGAGGCCTAGTTCAAATTTATATTGTGAGTACCTAGCAGAACTGTGTAGAACCAATCTCTTAGTTAAAATAATCTAATCCAAACTATTTTAGCCTAAGTAGAACAGCCTCCTAGAAATCGTGTCAACTGTCATTTGAAGAACCGACTTCCTACTCCTTATACTTTTACCGAAATCGTGATTCACGCACTTGCATAATTTACCGCGATTTGCGATTTTGGCTCAATTTCTCCACTTGTCAAAATAGCAGCTCCATTCTTTCTTTTGTTAAAATCCGTTTGCAACTTGGTAATAACTCATAGAGCATTGCTAAAGTGAGCCTGAACTAATACCAACACGCATCTCCCACTCACCCTGAATCTCTAGAGGGAATTAAAATCAGTTGGCACATTTTCCCATCCATTGCCATCACATTTAAAAAGCATTTTGAGCCTGTGTTTCAAACTCCTAGCTGTTTCCTCTAAGCTTGCTGGGGGGGAATTGAATTTCGTATTGTATTTGATTGCATTCCTGAGAACTGTGTGCTCCTCTTTCCATTTCCTTTCATTTCTTACATTGCATAGGGGAGGGGGGTGAATTGCCAGAGAAAAAGTGATTATCTTATCTTTTGCTAAAATCATATCAAGTATTTCTGTACTGCATTTTATTCCTCATTGCTTTTCCCTTGAAATCATAAAAGTATTTTTGCTACTTTATCCATCCTATACTAACTCCTCATTGATTGTAAAGAAGTGTGCTAGTGCCAGATTACCCATTGTTGATCAACATCATATGTCTAAGTGTACTATCAGATATTAATTTATTATAAAGTGTGATATATATATATATATATATTGTTTAAATTCTCAAATAAACCTTTTAATTTGCAAAACAAACCTACTTCTTGGCTCAGTGGGGTCAGGGGGATTCTAAGAGGGGGGTGTCATACAAGGGTGGTCATCCAGAGTACTGAACTAGACATAACAATACATTAATAAGGGTTTTCCTCAGCATCCCAGACTAGGCATTGACTTGGCTGTAGTGTTGATTGAATATCGCTTACAACATCCGGCAGGCGCCCTGGGTGCTCTTCCTTTGAGCACATCACAGGCCCACTATGTGTGGGGGTTGGGGCCTGCCCTGGACATCCGGCAGGCCCCTAGGCGGTATGGACATCAACGCTATCGGGTGTGGCAGAGCCTGTCAGGCCCCTGACCGTGCGGACCTCGGCCACCATCCTGGCAGGCGGGTCCCACGGCATCAGGGCATGCAGGCCTGTGCCTCCACGTGTAGGCCTGCGGCCTACATCATTAATAAGACATGGACTCAGTCATTCCTCTTTGGGAGTCTGCAGCCATTCTGTCTCACATGCATGCAGGAGCTCCTTTTATTACCCTGGCCCATGACACAGTCATGGCCCATCTTAAAGGGGCAATACACATGGGAGGGATACATCCCCTTAAAGGGGCAACACACATGGGAGGGTCACCCATCACAAGCAGGATGTGAATCCATAGCTTTATAAAAGAAATTCCTGCAGAAGGCTTACACACACGCAGAAATATTGATTCTACCCAGGACGACTGTTGCCTTAGAATGCCAGGTAACAACAATGAGCAAGCTCCAAATAACACCAACAACAACAGTCAAGGAAGAAGCACTGGCCAAGCTCATAACACAACCTACGCGGGCGAATGAAGAAAAGCATGAGAAGCGGAAATGCTTTCATTGAGGATATGACTTCCCACGCAAGGGTACATGCCCAGCAATAGTACAAGAGTGCTGAGCATGTGGGGGTGAGGATAATTTTAATTTCTTGTGCCGGTCAACCAGAAAATCAAGACCGCATAACAAGGACCACAGACCTCACAGTAACAAGTCACCATCACGAAACACAAGAGGCACAGACACACAGAAAAGAAATACTATACCTGTGAGCGATGTTGCACCAGATCAAGATGCTGACCATCACCAGAAACCCGCAAAATAGGATGTAGGCACATACACCACGTGCGTACGATGAAGCCATCGACAAGTGAGTCAGGCACAATATCAAGCACAGAAAGGAGAAAAGGATACCCTTAAGTGTTAGGGAATCCCACAACAACTGCTAACAGCCCAACACAACCACTCATTATACAAGGGAAAGCACATGAATTTCTAATAGACTCCGGTGACAAAGTGAATGTGATTCCAGAGAAAGAATTCATGAATATTTGGGCCCCCATGCCTCAAAAGGTCCCAAATAGAAATATTAACCTATGGTGCGAAACAACCACTACAGTGCAAAAGGGATTCACCACCACTTGCAGACTGCATCACAATATACATAATAGATGCAGAAACCACTTAGGGATGCATACTAAGTTTCTAATCGACCATCCAATCCTCTACCGCATCATGGCTGATAAATTTATCACACCGGACGCAAAATTGGAAGCAACATTTCCATCCCTGTTGAAGTGGATTGGCAAGCTAATGAAGCTAGATACAACTGGACATTGATCAATCATTTAAACTGGTAGACCAACACTTCAGGGGCATACCCTTCAATATACAACACCAGGTAGATAAGGATTAACACATTCTCATTTAACCAGACGTGATCTAGCCTGCAGTGGACCCACCCCATGAATATCTCCGATGCTACCTTGGCCAAAAAGGTTACAGAAGGACAAATCAGGTTATGCATTGAAATGTGAGTACCCACCGAAGCCGTCCTTAGTGAACAACACCAGATGCCACGCATCACTGACATGATGCACCTCCTGATTTGAGCCACTGTCTTCTCCTGACTGGAACTGAATAAGGGATACCACCAGATTGAGATGAACAAGGAATCACTCTATATTACAACATTCACCACACACTTGGGGCTGTTCCCCTATAAAAGGCTGAACTTCAGAATATCCTCAACACCATAGATATTCCAAGAAGAAATCAGAAAGGTCTGATGCTGCATTCTGAACTGCCTGAATTATTACAATGACATTTTAATATATGGGAAATCACAAGAATCACACAACACCACGTTGCTGAGAGTATGCAAAGTGCTTGAAGAACCAAATCTGGCCCTCAACAAAGAGAAATGTGCTTTCAACAAGTCCACTCTAACGTTTTTTGGGCACATATTCTCAGCAAGAGCAATAGAGCGAGATCAGACAAAACGATGTCTCTGATGGTGGCCCCATGTCCAAGAAATGTAGCTCAAGCCGAGCCATTCCTGGGCCTTGCGTGCTACTGCACCCTTCTCTCCGAGACTGAGTTTTCATCAGCTCTTCAATGCAGGCTCTCACGAAAAAGGACCACCATTTTAGAAGAAACCATCTCGTGAAAAGGCATTTGACAAAACTAGAAATGAAATCACGTCAGCTGTGTTCATGTCATACTTTGACCCAAACCTACTTAGAGAAGTCACCATGTACACCAGCCCTGTGCGACTAGAAGCCATTCATGTTCAACACTCGGACAGCATCCAGACCCCAAGGAGAATAATATTGTATGCCAGAAAGAGCCTGAAGGACGCAGATCAACATCACTCCCAGACAGAAAAGGAAAGTCTTGCTGTCATGTGGGTGTGCGAACACATCCACTTCTTTCTATACGGCAAACCCTTGACCATTCTAACATACCGCCAGGCTCTCATCACAATATAAGGGAAGCCGATGGCCCAGATGCCACACTGCGTGCGTTGCCGGCTGGGGTTTGTCTTTACAGGAATGCAGATTTAACATCATCCTCTAACCTGGAAAAGAGACCAACCCGGCACCCACTGTCGAGCACAAACTCATCGAGTGATCGGGCCGAAGTGTATGTCAACTACATGGTGCCTTACGCCCGACCTCCCACAGTCACACTAGAAGAGCTTGCATGATGCAAAACATGTTGGAACTGGTGTCATCATGCATCCAGGGATGATGGCGATCAGCTGAAGGGACAGCATCCTCAGATCCAACCATCGATGTAAAACTCCTCAGAATGCTGGCTTGAGTGCAAGATGAACTCGCAATATCTCAGCCCAATGTAATACTAAAAGGAAATAGAGTGGGGATTCCGTCACCATTACAATAGGTGATAGACATGGCACATGATGGACACTGAGTAATTGTGTGCCTCAAAAGATTACTCAGACAGAAGGTGCAGTTCCCGGTATGGACAGCTTGATGGTAAGCCCCCTCAAATCGGGTCACATTTGCCTCAGCCTAAAATCTCACACAGTTTTGGAGCCACTGCAGACGACACCATTACTTTAACATGCGTGGAAAGAAGTAGCAATACAATTCTTTGACCCCCTCCAATCTGGAATCTGTACTCTATGAATACTCAAGGTACCCTGACCTGCAACTGCTACAATTCGCAGCGGCCACATCTGTAATTTCAGTGCTTGGCAAAATAGTTACAATATACGGCATCCCGAAAACGGTTACATTTTTTCGCATGAAGCAGATTCAAGATCCTAGCCCACTAAATTGGTTTCCACCACAGGAGGGTCACCCTGCTGTGGCCGCAGGATAATGGATCGGTGGAGCAGTTCATGGCCCACCTCATACGAGCAATACAGGTGTCCAACCTAACCCGCATAGCACTTGAACAGACCATTTATCAAGTTGTGCACAGCTACAGAAACATGTCACACAGTTCCACAGGGATATGCCCATCAGAGTTGATGTTCAGTTGATCAGTGCACACAAGACTAACCCCACACTCCACACATTTGAGGGAGAAATGACAGTGATCGAGAAGTGAGAGAGAATGATGAGGGGTCGAATAGGAAGATGAAAGAATATGAAGAATGGTGTTGCAGGACATGTGTGTCTGACATTCAGGACAGCGGGAGTGTCATGGTGAGACAGTCTGTCACTCACAAAGGTCTACTGCCCTTTGACCCTCGACCCCTAATGGTCAGCATCAAGGGCCAACAAGAGGGTGACGAGAAATGCATCCTTCTTTCAAAGAGCTACCTGGGAGCAACAGGATGAACACAGTGAAAGTGATGCAGACCAGGAAGAAAGGGATGAAGAGCAGGATACACAGGTGATGAAGAGGAGTCCAATGACGAGAGGACAGGGCATCAGGAGAAGCACATGGAAGAGGCAGTCCCGAGGACAGATGCGAGATCCCGCAGAGCAATAACACGCCTGATGCATTGGATTGAGGGGATGGGTGAGACTGCTATTTTGAGGGAAGGTTATAGTGTCGTGGTTAGTAGCACTCCCTGTCATTATGCGAATGGCCATCTGCCCAGTCATCTGACCACACATTATGCGGTGGGTGGAATGGGGAAAATCAAGCAGTTGATGTTAACCCGCCAAGCTGTGCAGTTGTGCTTTATTGTGTGACCATGCCCCGCCCAAAAGGGGGGCGTCATAACAACCACAACCATCCAACTACAATGTCTTACAGAAAAACAGGGTAGAACAAAGTATGAAATGATAGGAAAACTACAAACACGACCAAAGAACACACCCAAGATAAAGTTCACTGCAAGGGAGAGGACACAAAAAACATGCAGCTGTGAGTTAATAACTCCCAAGGAAACATGTTGATGATAAGAGAATCCATGAATATGAACAAGCAGAGTTTTTAAAAAACGAGCACCTCTGTGCATGAGTAGGTGACAAATCGGGCTCCTTTAAAACATGCCCGCTAAAATGGAATGGGCCTGATTCATGGAAGTGTTTCATAATGGCGCAATTCCATAGGAAAATGTTCTATGAATCAGCCCCAATGAGTCATTCATGCCCCTTCAGTGAAATTATGCATGTGCATACTAATTTGTAAAATAAACATTACAACAATGTGCTGTAAGGGGAACATGTAATCTATATTAACCTCCAAATGTGACAGGTCACTCCAGATACATCCATGTATTAAATGTAATACTACGGAAAGAAAATGAGTAAAGATGTAACCATCTGCACGAGTAATGGCATGTAGAGTTATTAATGTGCGCCCATGCAGACAAGCATTAACTAACAACTATGCATTCTATGCATATAAATGCAATTAACATAGAGCCATTTCGGATTGAAATATCAGCTGCCCATGCCTGCACACACGTGTAAAAGTACGCCTGCATGATCATGTGTAAGAAAAACCGACTCCTTGTAAAGAGGCGAGCAGACGTGGATGCCTGGGGTTACATAAAGTCCGATTTTGAACGAGAAAGCTCTTTGGAAGCTAAACAAATCTCTTAGCAAGAGCCCCTGGAACCTTTGCCTGTGTACCCATGCAGAGCTCTCACGTTTCACGTTGCTGCACGTGAGGAAATCACCCACTCATCTTTTCTCTTAGGATTCTGAGGCTTTCAGTTTACATACAAAACTACAAGTCCCAGAGTTCAAAACGAAAACAAGGGTCTGGATGATCATCTCACGCACAGCAAAGGGTAACGTGAGAGGTCTGTCCATGTACAGATGATAAAATAGCTATTAGAGGCCAGGCAACAACATTAGCGCCAATGGCACACAGTGATTTCATTACATCATTTTCACTGCACATATGTTTCAGTACAGAGAAATGTAAACCACTGACTGCATATTAAAAAAACAAAAAACAAAAAACAAAAACGAATAGTATGTTTGATAAAGAGCACACTGATTTGAGAGAGGTGGTGGAGTATAGTTGCAAACATGACCCAGTCCAATCTGTAGGTGCTTCGCCAGTCCTGTTTTTTTCTTTGCATTCTGGTTCTTGTAGTTCAACTTTTCCCATGATAAAATTCACACTACAAGTCCCAGAATGCAAAGAAAAAAAACAGGACTGGATAATCACCTACAGTTTGGAATGGGTCATGTCGGCAACTATGGTGGAGTGAAGGGTTAATGGGGCCACAGGGCACAGGGGTGTCGCCCCCTCATTTTGCAGCTGCGTAAGAAAAGAGTGGAAAGAAATGTGGTGGCAAAAACACATGGCAATTTGTTCAAATGACCAAACAAATATGAAAGGAACAAAGTTAGGACAGGACTGACGTCTGAAGAACCTGCAAGAGAATGGAAATGCCTCCCTGAATAGGAAGAGTGCATTTAAGGTGACACCTAGTTAACGGTTTAGTCACTGCTGAAAATGTCCAGCTGTAAAGCAAGGAATAATTAGTGAGAGAGTTCGAGGTGATTAAAACCCCAGTCAATAATTATACCGGTTACCAGTTATTAGTGAAGTGTTATGCAATACATGTATTGTTTCTATATACCACCTTGTGCACACTCCGCAACCCTGTAAAAATAATTACTTGGCATGGTCACAAGTACAGGAAAAGTGACCCCAAGGCAAATACTTGGGTCCACATAGACTTGCCACCATGAATAAGCAACTTACTGCGAAAATATATTTGAGTATTCTGTGCAAATGTTCACCTGAAGAGGAAACTGTTACTACATGCGAACGACACATGCTCGCACTCTTTGAGCATAGGAACGTTTGTTGAAAGATACACTATGACAGAACACAGTGGCATATGCAGCGAGGAGCTTTACATGGATTCATCAGAAGACCTACATCAGCATGGGTATTGGCCTAGTAAGAACAGTATTCACTCCAAATACATCACTTGACCACCATAAAATAAAAGCAACCATGTTCAGAAGAGTGAAATTAACAAAACACCACTCTCAAACACACCCACACACAGGAACCCAACCACACACAATAACACCTTTCTATCTAGACAGCAGTGGTGTGTTTTAATGTGCAAAGATGATGCTTCAAAAGAATTAGCAGGTAAGCAAGTCACTTGTGTCCCATGTGACGAGAAGTTAGTGCCATTTATAGATTGTGGAAAATTAGCAGTATTCCTCGCATGGAACATGGAGGCAAGCATGTTCAGCGTGTAAGGGAATGGAGCGTCATGCGAACAACCAACGATGCCACCTTCCAATATGGGCTGCATTCCAGCAACCATCATGCTGGCAGGCAAGAACACCGGTGGCCAAGAGACCAATTGGGGCTGGTAAGAGGGGAATATGAGAGGTGTAAGGGTCGAGTATGTAGGCCCCCTCTGCTGGCATCTCTGATAAGGTCCTGCATGGCTGACAGAAGATGAACACTATAAATATGCCATTGCCTCCGCACATGTCCGTGCAGCCTGCTTTCTCCCACAAGATAGGGAGCGACACCTTAAGTGTTAAAATGCACCACACACCCTTTTGGGCTTGCTCCTTGTCTCCAGAAGCACTCCTGGACCAAAAATGAACCTGGAAGCCTCACGTTCAGCGCCGCTCCACCTTGAAATTACACCACAAAACTGGCACAATGGCACCACGCATCTTCCCTGCAACACCCACTGCTATCGATTACATTCTGACTCTCTCCATCATATAGGGGCGCAGGGCACAGTGGAAAAATAAGGTCACCCACAAAAAGCACCTGGAAGCAGTTGGAGCACAGGTACAACATGTCCGTGCAAAATGGCCACCAAGGGACTTTGGAGCTAAGCGCTGCTTCCTGCTTCAATTAGCATGGTTTGATGCATGGTCAACATGTTTTACATATCTCGAGGTCATTGGTTGCATAGAATGAGCTATCCCTGCACACAGCAGGCTCAAAGTTCAAGACCCAGCTCTCTGACAAAATCTGGCATGGGTCCCTCTGGTAAAGAAAGAATGGAATCAGGAACCAGACTGGAGTGCGCAGACTGAAAAAGATGTGGGTTTATTGAGCTGTATGTAGCATACAGCTAAATGAAGATGGCTGGCGAGTCAACATAAGGCACACACCGGTTCTATGTTCTCATCCTGTGTCATATAACCAGCAAAAATCACACCCTCACCAGTATTCACTCATTCTCCCCCAGAAACATTCTGTAAACACTTAGTCAGCAGTCAGGCAGGATGCCATGAAAACAAAAGGAATGTGACCCACCCTCCCCCCTCAGTCCACCAGGAAATCTGTAAAATCCGACTCGCCTTGCAGTCCACCATTTCACAGTGAAGGCCTTGTGATTTGAACGCCGTGAAATGATGATAGCAGAGATCTGAGATGAGTTATAGTTCTTTCATCATTCCCTTGATGCAGGGAGACAATTAAATGATGCAGGTGTCTACAATCACGACAAAGGAGAGGGGATGTTACTCGAGTGATTAGAACCACGCAAACACCACAAAAGATATTGGACTTCCCATTCACATGCACAAAAAACAGTACATTACAAAACAGGCAATGACCTTCACCTCCTACAGTGTACTGTACAACATCTCACAGCACCCCAACACATGTACGTGTCCTGATGCTTAATTATCATCTTCCACTGGTGCCTTTCCCACAGTGTGGCAGTAGTTTTCATTATTATTTCATGAATGGTATGCCCAGCGCTGAAAAGCGCATTCCGTTTGTCTTTCATTTTGTTGCGTATGATTGTAGGCATGTTGCAGTGTCAGAAAAGTGGAGAGTACAGCAGGTGAGGTAGCTCAGCATTTGCAATAGACACAGAATGTAGTCTTCTAAGGGGTCATTTAAATGGGTAGGAGGGAGAGGATGTCACCCAACATGCTCAAAGGTATGGTGTTTTGCTCTTCTGTAGAGTTCCAGCTTCAGTATAACTTTAAAAGGCTTAATGCCAATTGACCTTTGCATCCCAGTTGGGCAGAATTTGCCCTTTTGAAAATCACCATCTTGCAAGATGAAAGGACCCAAAGTATATGTGTAATTAGTAACCGGGCAAGAGCGAAGCAGAATGCAACAAGCTTCGCTCGGGCCTATAACTATGGGCCCCGGGGCATTACCTGAGTCAGTAATGCCCCCGCCGCGAGGGTCATATTGCTATTAGTACCCCGGCCCGCATTATATGCGTGACCGGGGCACTAAAAGCATTTTTTTCTCTCCCTAAAAGCTCGAAACGAACAAGAAAATGGCCGCCGCCATGGAAAGGGAAAACGGAGTCTGTCTTCCCTTTCCATGGCGGCCATCGGGAGCGGACACAAGTGTTTCCAGCGTGTCCACTCCCGAAAGAAAAAAAAGAAGCAGAAGGTAAGTGGGGTTGGGACGCTCGGGTTCTATTGCTTAATTAGTGCTTTGCATGAGGTGGCACTTGATTCCATATCAGCTGGATGACCCAGTCAGTATTGGAGCAGCATGGTTATGTCCGAGGGGTTGGACACAGCTCTCATGGTTAATTGCAGGCCATTATATAAGTAGCTTCTTTTTCTCCTACCTTCTAGCCCTCACTGCTCCCTGTGTGCAAAACATAATTTTACATCTTGTTTTATTTTGATTTTTGCTAATTTGTTTACAAACAAGAGGACACAATTCAATCCATCAGTACCTTAGCCAGTCTTGATATACAGTGAACCCTGGTTTTCGTGGCAGCAAGTAACTGCTAATCTCTCCAAACAATCAATAGAGTACGGTGGAGTTTCATGTCTGTGCTCAATGCCTTCTAGGATGAATAGACTTAATTAACTCACATGATAGACATCCAACAGTCATGATGGAAATGTAAACGTAAACATGTAACATTTTCACTGCTTGATGATGGGTGGCGATACAATTAGCTTTCCTTGATTTGCTCAACTGACAAAGCACACACCTTAATCATGATATGATAGGTTATTTATAACGCAATTAATACCCAGAGTTTTCTAAGAGCGACCCATGTATCGAACTTGTGTTGCTCCGTGTCGTCTTGCTTCCAAGGCGAGCATGTTGCCCCCTGAGATATCCTCCCAAGACAAGACGTTCTGTGTTTTAATTGTGGTAATTAAAATGTGGGCTACTGTTTGTACAGAAAAAAACTAAAATAAAAAATAAAAAAACACAATTGGTCATTAAAGGGGGACAAACTTGGGGATTTTGATGCAAGATGTTAGGGAGAATTCTCCAAAATGGCTAATTTCCCTTACCTACTGAGTCCCTCAGCAGCTTTGATGGATTTCTATGATTTTTGTTTTTCACCTGGTAAGTGTGTGAGCCTTTTTCCCATTCTTGCATGTGTTTTGTTGTGTGTGTTTTAACATTTTTTGTGTTCATAGACTGTGGAGCCTCACCTACTCCATGGGCATCATCTTTTTACCGTGTGTTATACAGCACCTTCAGTGCAGTGACACAGGGTTGTCTTTTCGACTTCAACTCAGACTCCATTTTCTGGGACTGACTACTGTCTCCTAGAACGTGTAAAGTTGCCATTGACTTTATTAGCTTTTCTAAATCCATAGACCCAGTACAAACTATCTTACATAGAGTACTGGAAAGGGTTACTAGTTATCACTTTTTGTCTGTTTCTCATGGAACATTGTTTCATTCCCTTTCCATTAAGATTTGGCTGGTGGAAGTGGTAACTACTCTATTTTTCCTACCGCAGTTATTTTAAATAGCCTTGGTATTGTTTTAGGCTACCTTAGTAGCTTCGAACTTAAACCCGCTAGACCATATTTACTTTTATACGGTTCCGGCTGGGTTTATTCGCCATTTCTTTCTGTAAAAGTATTTCTTGGGTTTTACTCTGCGCACCAAAACAGGTTTAGTTCCTTTGTTCGCCGACCTTTGGTGGGCTTCTATACAGAAGCCTTCCTTAGGCACCTGCATGTCTGAGAGGGACAGGATGTGTGTGAGGGGATTGAGACTCCCTGCACAGGGTCTCCTTGGAGACCCATGTCGCACTCTGGTATGATTGGCTGTGGTGACTGTTCCGGCGGGGAAAACTGTTAAAAAAAGCATGTCTCTGGGACTGAGAAGGCATAGTGGCCACTGGATCGAGAGAATCGAAGAGAAGCTGACAGAAGTGGACCTCTACCATAACTGAACCTCCCTGTGAAGCCCTACTGTGGGTCTGAATCTTCAAACTTCGTCGACAGGGAAGATCTGCAAGGAATCTTCTTCCCTTGAGCTGGTGGGAACAACCAGTTCGCCAAACTGCAAGCCAGGCCTCCCTCCTCTGGTCGAATTTGTTGTGCTCTGCTACAGTGAACCGGATAGCCAGGCAGGTCGGACCCTGCTTGGGGTTTAAGGAGCGCACCTTTTATTTGTCGCTTTGCTCCGTTGCTGGTTTCTTCCCTGTGCAGTGCAGGACCCTCCAGTCTTCCTCCGTCTTGTCAGTCCAACAGTCGCTTCAGGAACCGTGAGGGTGCAGGACCTCCCAGGAATGTTTGCCGCAGTTACAGCATTCTTCTGCTCTAAAGGTACTGTGCTAACCTGGTTGTTCGTTTCGGCCAGCCGCGGTGAAAGTGTGTGAAATCTTTCTCCAATCTGAGGGCTTGTCCTTCTCTATTCTTTAAAGTAACTTTTCATAAAACCAACTTCGTTCTGAACTATTGGCAAAGACTTGACCGTGAACTACCCTGAACTGTGTGATCCTCTGCAAAGACTTTGGTCCATTGACTTTGGGCCAGGCCCCTTGAATTTGATTTCCTCGCTGTAGTTCCTTTTTCTAGATTGCCCTGCTTACTCACTTGTTGGTGCTGCTCAACATCTGCCTAACTTTGTCTTTCCCTCCCTTTTAAATTACTGGAGTGCCATTTTGCACACACTACATTTTGAGCCTAACTTGTCCAGAATCTTTTGGGTGTGGTGTGGTGTATTAAGATTGTCATTTCTCAACTGCTTGATAATAGTGAAATGTTTAATAACTGATGTGTAAATAAATGTATATTCTTTTATTCAAAAACCTTGAGTCAGTGTTTGTTTGAATCATAGTAATTGCTGTCCTTTGTTTAACTATTGATACTGCTCACTTTACCCCTGAGATAAATCAGGCTGCTCAGCCATCGCTATCACTTTACTGAGTAGTAAAGGCTTGTACCAAAGGTGAATTTGTACTGTCACTTGTAGTCCTAATTGTGTGTGGTGTTCACAAAGGGTACTGCATATAATTCTGCCTAACACTGGTGTACAGTGGTGAGGATCAAGTATAGTAATTACACTTAGAGTGCTGCTATTACCTTGGATCAACTAACCACAAGGCTAAACATCACTAAAATGCAATATTAATCATGTCTGATATGGAAAGCTACAGTCAGGAGAACCTCCTTAGTTACACTGTGGATTATCTGAAAAATCTGTGTAGAGAAAGGAATCTCTCTATTAAAGGCAACAAGTATGAATTGATTGAAAGGTTGTAAGAGAAACAAAGTCTGGAGGGTGGGTCTGAAATACCTAACCCCTCAGCAAATGTGGAATATATTGAGGATTATAATGTGTCTATTATTGATGAGTTAGATGAAACAGGTGTGCCCCACAATGTAGGCCTTACTGCTCCTTTACCTGCTCAGCAACCTCAACATTTGTCCACTGGGACCCCTAAAGGTCCTACACTCAGTCCTGAATTCATTGCTCTAGAAAAGATGAGGCTTGAATTGGAATTTAAACGTTTAAATGATCAAACTGAACAAAAGCATCAAGAACTTAAGCTCAGAGAAATGGAGATGAACCATGCCTTAGAAATGAAAAAGTTGTCTTTTGAAATGATTCTCTCCCAGAGTCTTCTAGGTCTTCCAGTTCTAAGAGACCCCATACACCTAAAGGCATTGTGGGTATGTATGAGGCTAAGCTTTATATTTTGGATTGGTTGGCAATGTTTGAATATAACCATGGGATTCAAGACATTACAGGGAATCAGTTGCTTCCTTGGCTCTTCTCTAGGCTACCCAATGTTGCATCTGATGTTGTGATGGAGTTGCGGGAGGTGGTGTGGGATGTTTTAACACCACTAGTGCATGCCCTGCAACATCAATGTGCATTGCTTGCATCAGAAACATCAGAAATGGCTGCCGGAAAGCATTCTGCGCGCTAAAAATCACCCAGAAGTGCGCAGGAGAACCTGAAAAATAGGCCGCCAATCCACTTTTGCCAATGTCAGTGGTAACACAGAAGACCACTGCCAAAACTCATCATTTGGCTGCCCACAGAGCAAAATCATTGCAATGGAAACACTGAGCTGCTTTAAAAATCAGTTTTTCCTTGGCTGTGAAAAATGCAAAAATCATGGTTCTGAAACATCACAAGAGATCCAACTTTCTTGTTGGGTGTGAAACATCACTGTATGTAAAGAATTCATCTGAGCATAATGTTAGCAGAAACATATTTTATCAGAACAAAATCCACATTTAAAGATGCTTGCTTGAAAGAAATATGTCAAAAATGGGTACAATACCACTACTCGCCTCTGTCAGAAGCTGACGATCTCTAAATCTGTCAGGTTAAACTTGTGTCTCAAAATCTAAGTGTGGGGAAAGAAGGGACTGCCATCAAATGCAATATAGGGTGCCACACATTGATTTTCATGTTGAAAAAGACTGGAATTGAAGATATGTTGCTTATGTTAAATTTGTAACTGTAATTTTTCACAAGGAATAATGTCACAATTGACCATAAGGTAACCTGATTTAGCTAAAACTTCAAAGCGGCTTTCCACTGAGAACACACCACCCCGTTCCTTCCCACCAAAACAAGAGTATATCTCATGGGGATGCTAATGAGAAGGGGAGGAGACTTCCTCTGCTACTCTGGGAAAGAGACAATGGGTTTCTTGAACTGAAAGAAAATGCTAATTCGGGTGTGACAGAAACCAGCCCTAGCAGGAAGACAAGCCCATGTGACTCTCTAGCCCAGCCAAGACCTTGGAGGCGGAGACAAACCATTGTGTGTATTCAGAGAGCACAGAAAATATTGTTTTGGAAAAGACATATAAAAAATTGAACCGAACTGGCAAAAATATGGAATTTAGAGATTATTAAAATGAAAAGATTGCTCACAAGTAGAAACTACTCTGGAATGTTTGCGATGTTCAGAGACTGAACTACCAAAATGTGGACTTTGTAGCAGTTGTGATTATGTTAAAAATATGAACATTTACAGGAATATGTCCAGAGGGTATGTGCATGTATGGGGAAAAACGTGTATAGATTTGACATTGAGAAACCAACCAAAAGCGCGAAAAACTGCCATTTGTGAACCAAAACTTGTAGGAAGATAAGATTTTGACAGAAACGTCCCTTAGTTAATCTGTCATGTGAATATGTATTATTAACAAGTTATGGATATTGGAAATATGTTTTTGGGAAAAATAGATTTTCTGGGTAAGAACAAAGGGGAGGGATTTTCTCTGGACCCTAAACACAGTGTCACTCTGACACATGATGACACATCATGACACACTGTTCCTTTCTCAAATCAGGAGAGGGAGAATTCTCTGGCCTATCAGATTCCTAGAGGGTTGGGCATAGTATAATCAGCCTCCCCACCCCTTTGGAAGATAGATAAATAGGGACTGTTGAGGACCCAGACACACATTCACTCATCACTGATCTACCGGTGAAGCGCTCTGCAGGAAGAAACCACTTGAGACTCCAGAACCAGACTCCGGAACCCTGAAGCAGAGGCCCAACCCAAAAAGCTGAACCCTTCTTAGTGGGCCTTTAAAAATCTTGCAACCTGATTTTAACCCCTAAACTTCCACTGGGCCTAACCAATTCAACAGCCGGGCTGTGCTGTGTTGGCAACCTCTGGCCAAGAATTCTTGCTAGAACCCAAGATCCAGATAAGTCCAGCAGGGATGTAACCCAGAACCCGTCAGATCCAGTCCAAGAGGCCGTGCAGACCAGAGTGCCTTGCTGAGAGCAGAGTATAGGTGCCCTGAATCCTGTCCGGTGGCTTGCATATTCCAGCCAAACCTTTGACCAGATCTTTGACGGGCCCATTCCCAACCATAGTTGTGAGTATTTAGTGTAGAACTGTCTCTAACCAACCTCTTAGTATTAAATAACCCAATCCAACCCATTGCAACATATCGAGACTGTTTTATTGAATCTCTTTTGTCTATCCTGACTCCTTCTCTCATCCACATAATCCTGTGATAATTGTAGTGATAGTCATCTTGGCGCTAATATATATTTTCTGGAGAAAGGCAATCATCTCAGGCAGATAGAAACCATCCAGAGGCGCCTCTGGATCGGTAGCTGTGCCGTTGTGTAGTTTGCGGCTCCATAGACTCCCTAGTGTGAAGACATTTTTGTTCCAAATCTTCAACAGCGCATCTTTCATTTTGAAATCCTGACTCTTTTGAGAAAAATCGACCTTGTCTAAAACCTCTGTAACTTCTGAACCATACGAGATTTAAATGTCACTTTGAACCTAACATCCTCAGCTATCAAAAGAACTAAGAACCGCATCACAACTCCTTATAGTTTTGCTATAATCACATTTTTCGTGCACTGAAAAGTTTGCCGCGATTTCGCATTTGGCTCAATTTCACCACATGTAAAAACAGCTATTTCTTGCTTTCAACTTCTGAATTTTCAATCTGCTACTCATTCAACAATCATGGCTAGTGTTTACCTGAACCAATCCAAAGCAACTCTCACTAGTTCTGAATCCCAGTTAGCAAATGAAAATAATTTGTAGCATTTTTCCCATCCATTTCAACCCACAGTTAAAAGCATTTGACCTATTTACAATCAGCCCTATTTCTCTTTGCTTGCTGCGGGGGGTGTGGGATTGAAACTGAAATTGTTGATTGTTATTCCTGATACCTGTGTGCCCTCATTCCAGCTCTTCATATTGCATATTGGGGGGGGTGAGTAGTATCAGGGGGAAGAGTGATTACCTTGTCTTTGATTGAATTTATATCAAGTTTTATTTCTGTGTTGCATTCTTTCCTATCATTGCATTTCCTTGAGCTCCTATAAAGTTATTCTCTGCTACATTCTTCTTCTTATTCCTACTCCTAATTGATTAACGAGATTGTTGATATTGTAATATTACCCATTGCTGTTCATTGCATAAATATTCATAAGTGTGATATTCAGATCTTATACATATTTATAAAAGGTGACATTTATATATTGTTCAACTCATCAAATAAATTGTTTAATTTGCAAAACAAACCTTCGTCTTGGTTCAGTGAGACTGGGGGGATTCAAAGAGAGGGGCGTTATATAAGGTTACATCATCCAGCAATAAAAGAACCTTTGACATAAAAATATATAAATAAGTGTTTCCATTGGGCATCCCATACTAGGCATTGACTTAGGTGGATTGCTGGATTGAACCCACTTACAGTGGATAGGATGGATTATGAGTGTGTGAAGCTAGCTTTCATTTCTAGATGTGGGAAGACCCCTTCCCAATACCTTAAGAGGTTTAGGACCCTCAAAATGCATGATGATACCCCTTGGGCTACCTTGGTATGTGAATGTTTGAAAAACTTAGATGGTTGGGGTAAGGATTACAGAGTGAACACTTATGAAGGTATGAGAAATCTTGCTATGTTGGAGTCAATTTAGGATGCCTGCTCTCCTGAGCTCAGACAGCATTTGGCTGATTCTAAGGAGATATCCAAAGAAGTTAGCTAAGGCTGCTGACTTGCGTTTTGCCAACAGGGCTACTCACAAGGATTATGGGGCAACTCAGAAGACGAATGAGGGAAAGCAGCCAAAGAAAGATAACAAGGAGAATTCAAATACCTCCAATCCAAAAGCGGGTCACAAACAGCAACATAAGGGTAAACCAAAAGGGAAACTGAATCAGGCTAGTACACCACCTGGACCCAAACCAGATGGAGGTAAGAACAAACCCCCATTCATCAAGACATTTGGGAAATGTTATGTTTGTGGGTCAACTGACCATGTGAAAGGGGATCCCAGATGTAAGGGTAAACCTTCAGGGGTCCACACTGTCTCCTAAGCCTTCTCCCCAGAGGAAGAAATATGTATGGCAAGTGGAAACTTTCACCTACTGGCTGATGAACCCATGAGAGTCTCAGCTAGTGTTTCTTTAGTGTCCCTGGGCTTGTGGGAACAATATAATTTAGATGTCTATAATTCCATCCCAGATAATACTAAAGAGTATTATAAAGATAGTGTTCTTGTGAATGGCCAGGAGACACATGCCATCAGAGATACTGGAGCCAGCATAACTGTGGTGGATGAATTATCTTTCAAGGTGGAGGATGTTGCTAAAGCACCCAAACGCCTCACCAAGTTAGCTGGAGGTCCTGTGCAAATGCTTCCCCAGTTACCAGCTTTCATCCAGTGTAATGATATCACTGTCAAAATACCTGTTAGTGTGCAGAGTGAAGTGCCTTTGAGAGTCTTGTTGGGTAATGACCTGAACACACTTGGAGTTGTGTCCACTACCCTCAGGCCTCCCAGTAAAAGGAAACAGGAGCTCACTAGGCCTGCAAGGGAGAGGACCTTAAGAGGCTCTCCAGAGGAGTCGATAGAGGAAACTATCACTCCCACTCCACAGGAGTTGCTCACTGCTATTTCTGGAATGAAAGAGGCAAATGGGAAACCCGAGACCTCAAGGAAAAAGACAGACAGCAACCCTGTGCTACCAACCAGGACATCCCCAAGATAGTCCAAAATCACACCTGTGACCCCTCAACCTGCTGAGACTGAGTATGAGGTATAACCCTGTGTGATTGATCCAGTTTCTGAACAGTCAGATCTGTGGAAAGACACTGTTTTGGCTGGATATCTTGACCCTGTTGACCATCCTGAGCTGCAGTCTTTACTGGCAGAAGGTAGACCTAACAGGGCAGACTTCAGCAGAGGACAAAGAGAGTGTCCTTCTCTTGAAGGTCTTCAACAACAGGCTGCTTCTTAACTTGATGGGCAAGAAGTTGGAAAGCATAGGTTAAGCTTGGAAGATGGCCTCTTCTACTGTGAACCGACTGAGTCTATCCCTGGGGACTGCAAAATAATTGTAGTGCCCCTAGCAAACAGACTCCGGTTCTTACAGTTGGCTCATGAGATACCTTTGGCTGGTCATTTGAGTTTCAAAAAGACCAAGGAAAGGCTCTCCTTATATTTCTACTGGCCTAAAATGGGTTCAGAAGTTGACAAATTCTGTAGGAGCTGTCACACTTGCCAAACCTCTGGCAAGAGTGGAACCAAGAATGTGGCACCCCTGGTGCCTCTCCCAGTGGTGTGAGTTCCTTTTGAGAGGGTGGGCATCGACATTGTTGGTCCCCTTGACCCTCCCGCATCTTCAGGGAACAGGTTTATCCTGGTTGTAGTAGATCATGCTACTAGATACCCAGAAGCCATACATATGAGGACTGTTACAGCTCAGGCTGTTGCTAAGGCTCTACTTGGTATTTTTACCAGAGTAGTGTTTCTTAAGGAAGTGATATCCGACAGGGGATCCAATTTTATGTCCCACTACATGCAAGCCATGTGGAAAAACGGTGGTGTCACTTACAATTTCTCTACAGCCTACCATCCACAGACAATTGGACTGGGAGAGAGGTTTAATCATACTATGAAGAGCATGATAGGTGCTTTAGAGGAACCCCTTAAAAGAAAGTGGGACCTTCTACTGCCATGCCTTCTCTTTGTTTATAGAGAAGTCCGTCAGGAGGGAGTTGGTTACAGTTTGAAGTTTGAAGTTTGAAGTTTAGTTTATTTGTAAAGCGCAGCCAGGCCCATGGGCAACCGGGCACATCATTTTAAATACAGGTTACATTAAGAATATACACAAAATACCAATTTACACGTTATACACAGAATACAAATTTACAGTTTATAATACAAGTACAGTATAGCGTATATACACAAATGAGATATATTACAAATAGGAAGCAAAACTTGAAAGGAACTTCATAAGTTGTGAGTGAACAGCCAAGATTTGGCCTTGTTCTTGAAAGTTAGGAACAAAGTTTCAGTTCTAATGAAGGTCGGCAGAGTATTCCAGAGTTTGGAAGTAAGGAGAGGGAAGCTCACACCACCCGCTTTTTGGAGTTTGAATCTGGGTAGGGTTAGGCTGTGAGTTTGGGCTGATCTGGTGGGTCAGGAGGAGGAGTGGAGAGTAGACGAGAGGAGAGGTAAGGTGGGACATTGTTGTTCAGGCATTTCTGAGTCAAGGCTAGAGTTTTCAGGGCAATTCTTTGTTTTACCAGGAGCCAATGTAAGTCAGATCTATCGATGGAGATATGGGACTTTCTGGGGATATTTAGAGCTGCCCTTATGGCATTATTTTGGATAGTTTGCAGTTTATTGAGGTTGGACTGACTGGTCCCTAAGTAGAGGGCACTGCAGTAGACAAATTTGGCCATAATGAGTTTTCTAGCAAGGGTAATGCAGTTATGAGGGTTCAGAAAGGGTCTGCAGGCGGTGATGAGTTTGCAAGTATAGGCCGATGCCGACCTTACTGCATTTATTTGTCTGTTCAGGGAGAGAGTAGAGTCCAGATAGACTCCTAAAGTTTTAGTGTCTTTAGAGACCTGGATGACATTACCGTCAATGATGAAAGACTTGTATGCTTGGTCTAATTTGTTAAGACGTTGAGTTGATCCTAGTGGGAAGAGCTCAGTCTTTTCGTCATTAAGGCAAAGTTCGTGATGTGCCATCCAGGCCGGAATGACCAGGTAGACATCATTTTTAGGATTTGGAGTCGGCTGTGTAATCACCAGTGATAGGAATGAGTATTTGGGTGTCGTCCACGTAGTTGGTGTAGGAGACACCCAGATAGTCGAGCACATCGACGAGGGGCTTGGTGAATACGTTATACAGTGTGGGCGATACGCAAGAGCCTTGAGAGACACCACAGTGAATGGGAGAGGGGTCTGCTGATGCTGTAGGTGAGAAGACAGATACAACGCAACGCATATTGCAACTAGGACCATAGTGGAGCGCACATTCAGAGTGCTCAAGTCACGCTTTCGCTCCCTTGACCGCTCTGGTGGCTAGCTACTATATGCACCCCCAGTAGTGTGCAGGATCATTGTGGCAGCATGTGTCCTGCACAACGTTGCAACACGGCATGGCGTAACGGTGGATATGGTGGTGCCCCCACATCCCCAACCACACGCACGGCTGCTGTGCATGGGAGGGGAAAGGGCATGTGGCGAGGCAGCCTGTACACAGCTTGTGGCCACATTTTTCACCTAAACTCCAACCCCTGCAGAGTGCACACAGGCCTGGCACATACCAGGTCACGATCGATGATGACAAAGGGACAGTTAACTGTCACTACCTTACCACCCTGAGAATATGTCCACGGAAGTGCCACATTGTGTGCATCCCTAGATACTTAAACACAACCAATCCCATGCGACCAATGGGAACACATTCAAGGCACCCCCCATACCCCTTGCTAAATAGGGCACTAAAGGACTGGCATGCCACCCAAACCCCCCCAACACTCCTCAACCCTGACTGCCACACCATACCATGTCATGAAACGTGAAAACATCCAACCATATGCACAACACATGACACAATAGTCATGAAGTGCCATGTGAGAAATGTAAGTAGTCACCAGGCAATTATAACTCACATGGAATCGGAAGAAAGGAGTGACCAAAACCTCACACCCTGAAAACGGTGCCACAAATGAATGCCACCAGTCGTTCAAGCAACAAAAGTCTGAATACCTTTCGCCATGCACACTGGACAATAGCAAATGGCCATATCAAACACCGCACACTGCACAGCACAGTAAGTGTTCATTGCATTCGTGAAAACCCCTCTGCATAATTTCAAAAAATGGCATACAACCAAATTTCACCCTTTCATGCATATACACGAATAATGACTCGGAAGTGAACATGGATTGTCGTGACACAGTTAGAAGGCAATCTGGGTGCAATGTATCTGGGGGCGGTGTTGCCTATGTGTATTTGTCCATATGGACATGTCTAGAATATATGCATGTGAAATGAAGTGAATGCCAGTGTCCCGTACACAGCACATATGAACATAGCACCAAGGACCCCCCTGTGTCTAACCCATACCCATCCCCTAACACGTCAAAATAAATCACTACATTGCATCAGCCACTGACCAGCAGAACATATCATGTACAGAGTACACCACATCGGCAATGGCAGACAGTGACCCATCACTTAATCATAGAAATCGATGAAATGAACAACACGCAAACTTCATCAAAGTGCATCAATGAGGGAGTGAATAAGGGAGAAGAACAGTACATTCCTACATGTCCTTCAAACAGTCCACAGTGTGAGAATGAACTGGAAAAGCAAAGTACATATTATAAATGCCAGGATCAATAAGGGAGAGCCTAGGGACGGAATGTAGGATGACATAACTAACATCAACATTCCCATGCCTGATGGGAATAGTTGCAGTGCAGGAGTCACATAAGGAGGGGAGTGATGGAAGAGGATGGAAGAGGTGAGTACAGTAACAAAACAAGTGACAAACTATGGTAGGTCTACAAAGAATCAACATAGTGCTGGGGAGGTGCAGAAGAAAGACAGAAGGGAAAGGGGGAAGAGATGACCTGTAATCAGTGGTGGAGGGACTAATAATCAAATAAGCTGTCAAAATAATACCGAAAACGGTGAAGGTGGGGCGTGGAAGGACGGAGGCAGCAGGGCAAATGTCTGCAAAGAACAAGCGCCTATGTATCACCATGGTCAATGGCAATTGGGCTAGTGGTTGAAAATGACAGCTAGAGTACAAGGAGGAGGCCAAAGGGAGGTGGAGAGGGAGAGGGAGGAGAGAAGGGAGGAGAGGGCCAAGCTCAAAATGACCAATGGGCAAGATGGTGAAAGAAAGCACACACAGGGGGCAGAGGGAATTCTGCCGGTAAGGAGAGTAGGGGATGTGATGACGAAGGGGGGAGACAGGAACACTGACAGGGGCAGGGGAGACAAGTGCCTGAGAAGGCATGTGGACATGTCTAGACAGGGGCACCTTAGTGGGCTTTTGATAGTGGTGCCAGGCCCAAGCATCCTGGTTGGCCGGACTATCACAAGGGCCAAGTGCAAACAGTGAGTGGGAGGGCGGGTGGATCAGGTCCAGGACACAAACTGAAAATGAAAATGACAAACAATGTAGTCATAACTCAGATGTCACATCCAAACACCAGACAGGGCTGTGAAATGTCCAAAGTGGTGCTAGAAAGGAATGGGTGGTTGTTGAAATGCGTGGTGACAGGGGTAACTCAGCGTGCAGCCTTCATGTGGCATATCAAAATCACTGTGGGAAAACTGTCCCAATTCCACATTCTCAGCACATGGACCCCTCCTACCATCAGTGTGTTGTATGCAGACAAAGGGTGCATGGTACCAGCTACAGCAGGTAGTGCATTAACATACACATTCAATACATAACAAATATCTCAAGCAACATGATGAAATGCACAGTCAGCTTAATACTCACCAAAGTGAAGTGCAGACGTGCATTGGAGAACCCACTAGGGGTGTACACACAAGTAGAACTGCAGGCTGTCCACAGATATGACGGAAGCCCAATGCCCATGTGTGATATGCTGTTACACCGAGCCATCCTTGCAAGCCCATGGAAAAGGGAAGCAGGAGTAGCATATGTGTCAGGACCCCAAGCAAAACACATACACAAGACAAGCCTGAATGGGCCCAGCAGGAACATACAATGGATGCCTTCCGATGCCACAAAGCACCACACTGTCAGACAAAATAAAATTGAAAAAAAATTGAATTCTTAAGAAAATACAAATAAAATCAAATAATGAATTGAGAGAAATAAAATGAAAAGAGTAACAAATGGAGCAAAAGCAAAATCAATAAAATAGAAGAAAAACTGAAAAAAACATAACAAATAAAAAGTGAAGTGAAATTATTGAAAAATAACAGCAAAATAACGGGAAAATTAAATCAAATGAAACATTAAAATGAAAAGATAACATACTTACCAAAAACCATACAAATTTGATGAAAAATCAGAAATATTTACAGATTAAAAACTGCTGGAAAAAAGTTTTAAAAATAATTGCAGGAAAAAAAAATCAAAAATGCCCATATATGACCCGGGTGTTGGGGGGATACCCAGGAGGGGTGAGGTACAGGGGGCACCTCTACACCTACATGTGTAGATGTCGAGGTAAAAAAAAAACTCACTGGGTTCAGCACCTGCACGGCCCGACCTATGTGGGAGATAGGTTGTCATCATCACCCTCTGGATCTGAATCAGAAGATGGAGGTGGTGCAGTTGACTCACCATGCCTAGCCACGCCTTGCCCCTCAACAGCAGCAAGTATGCAGGTCTGGTAAACCAGGACCTGGCAGGCAATGAGACTGAGGCCAGCATTCATTACCTCACGTGTCACATGTGCTTCCTCCGACAGGGACTGATGTGTGAGACAGAGTTCTGCTTGCATGGCCTGACATGACAAACGAAGTGACTCCAGGCTTGCACAGAGTTCAGCCAAGATGGTTCTTTCAAGCTGTTCAAACCTGTCTTCTGTCCGCCTACTCAGATCCATCATGAGGTCAGCTAGAGTAGATCAGAGGTCTTGTTGTTCCACCCTCAGGGCCTCACGGTGTGCCTCATCTTGAGCATTAAGTGTTTCACGCAGCGCCGCCATTTCAGCCCGGCGTGCCCTGTCATACGCCATCATGCCCAGCCTGAGTGAGCGGCACGTGTACTGCATAGCCCGCTGATGGAGCACCATTTGCCTAACAGAGGGGAGGATGGAATGGGCCACACTTTCCATACCTTGAGCAATCATCTCAACTGCTCCCACCTGTTGCTGTGCTATGGCAATCATGGAACGCTCCCACTCAGTTGACCCCGGCGGCACACGGCCACTGCGTCGCCGGACACCACACCTGCCGGCCCAAGGAGACGTGGTCCTTGCTGGGTTGGAGCCACCTGCGGCAGCAGGACTGCGTCCCTCCTTCGACCTGATGCCCCAGGTGCATGGCCAACTGGTGTCGAGTGTGACCGTGCACCCATAACCACCACAGGTGGACATTCCAACCATGCCTGGCCCCCTACTGCAGGTGTTGCAGCCAGTGAGTCATCACCTGCAACATAAAAAAGAAAAACAATAACACACACGTCAGTAGCACATACCACACACATACAGTTCACAAAATTGACAGACAAATAATGAAACAGCAATGTCATAGGCAAATGAAACCCCAACATGCATCCAGTAACATTTCAATGCAGGGCCATTCCAAAAGCAGTAAAGGATGTGTGCAAAATGTGAATGCAACACATGTATTGCATGCTGGACATCACCTGCATCACACACAACCTCTAGAGGGCATACATGCAATTAGAAATGAGAGATGGTAACAAATAGTCAGTACCTAGCATAAGCATGTGTTACCACACAGATAGACACAGCTAGAAATGTAACCGAACACACCATGATACATGTAACATGCATGTTCATGTGCAGCACTCAACTACAATCAACTATGCACAGTACATGTGTCATAGGAGGCATCTACGCTAGTGCATTTCCAAACTGTGATGGGAGGGACATGGTTACATACATGTCAGGTCGACATCACACAGCACCATCATGATTGCACGTTGAAGAGCTTAACTTGGCACAGGAGTGAGTGTGTAGCCCCTCAATTTACAACTGGAAGATGTACGTAGTGATGACAATATTCAAAACATATGGCTGTGTAACGGCAATTGCAGCCATCATGTGCAAATGGCATGCACCAGGTAACATGGTTTCCATGAAACACTCGCCTTATGGCCAATAGCAGGGAGGTACTGCATGGCAATTACATGTTCCATGCAGAACTGTGCATTGCCAGACAGTGTAGGTGTACATTTATTGCATTTCATCAGTCAAATGTCCCTACAGCCAATGAGAAGTGGACATGATGGAGGAGAGTTGAGGAACCCTCTATAGTACATCCATGCATGTTGAAGACAACACCAGTTGAAAAGTGGTCATGGGCCTGTAACTGGGGGGGCATGGCCATGATACAGATGTGCACAGCTCAAAGACGTGTGTGATGACACAAAGACCTACAGTGAGCATGACATGGCTGTCCTAATGAAATGACACTTGGATCATCCTGGAAATATACAACAATGAGCTGATGATGAAGGACACCTAGGGGCATACATGGAATGCACATGTAATATGATCCTGCACATATGTGCATGAGGAGCCACTGCCATCAGCACACTTATAGTGAGCCACACTGCACCAAGGACAAAGGATGCGTATGACATGATGTGACATCTCATCATGATTGCACACGTACACAAGTGGCTCAGAGCGCAAACAAGCAAAGGGAGGGGAAGAAGGGAGAAAAGGTATTAAAAACAACTATCATACTGGGCACAGTGACATAGAGAACACGCCAGTGCATGGAGAAGGAATAAAGGGTTGAAGACCCAGGAAGGGGGAGAAGGGGAACATGCCAAACAGAACAGACCAAAGAAGGCAAATGAAGTGCAATGATAGAATGTCCATTCAAATAGTGGTAGTGCAGCCAGCAAGTGGCAAGTGCAAGATGATTTGGACAGGGCAAATCTGATGAGTGCAATGAAAGAGTGCTGGACTGTATGGGGACACGCACTGGACCCATTGATATGGGAGACCTGTAGGCAGTGCAGCAGGGAGGCAGGGTGAGCAGGTACCTGATCTGATGGACAGAGTGTGTGCAGGGGCACAGTGCCAACAGAGGAAAATGTTCAGCTGGGTAGAAGAGGGGCTAATGCAGGAGCAAGAAGGAAGGTGTTGAGGTGCTACCAGAAGCAGATATATCTCCCCACAAGATTCAACGTGGCCAGTTGGCAGTTCAAAAGTGAGCTCCCAGCTGTACACACAGATCTGCTCCTACCTCATTCATTAAATTAATGACTGAGCTTGAGGGAGTGTGGGGTAGAGCAGCAAAGGACTCAAGGGGGGTAGAATTGATAGAGGGATTGTCAAAGGTATTTTCTACCCAGTCCCAAAGAAACCTTGTACACAATGCAGAGGATCTGAAGTAACATCCTTGCATCCACTAGTAGCCAGTGAAGGGGTTACCTAGCTGGAATGATGGGATCCCAGGGCTTGGGGCCAAGGACGAGTCTTGCAGTCCTGTACAGGATTAGTGTTGGAGGGTGGAGGCCGGTCGATTATTGAATGAGACTGTCACAGTATCCCAACCTTGAATGAACCAGAGCTTGACAGACTGTGAGCATATAGGAGAATGTTAGGGAGGGCACAGTACCCTTGAGGTGGTGGAGCAATACGTTAATCCATTCCAAGATATATCACAAATGTGTGTGTAAAAGGGATTTGTTGAGTCAAAGGTGACCCAGAGGTTCATGGTCTTGCAGGTGGAGGCAGGAGGAGGGCCAAGTGGGGCTGGCCAGAGTTTGATTGCAAAGGATGGAAAAGGTGCAACAATGAGGAGGATGTCAGTCATGCTGGCATTCAGACAGAGACCGTTGGTAGTACACCAAAAGCAAATGGCAATGAGGTGGCCAAGGGCAGCCAGGAAATGAGTTGGTTGTCATCAGCATAGCACAAGAACTCGTACAAATGAATGATAATGCCGTAGTTAAGAGGTGCCAGGTGCTCTTTGTGAATTGAGAGTGAAAGTTTAGACCCCTGGTGAACAACACAGGTGGAGAGGGAGATTGAAGATAGGTAAGAGCCAACTTGTAGCTGGGCATGTCACACATGCTAAACACACATGTCATTAGGTTGCACACATCAATACTCACCAGATGATGCATCATAGTCCATCCTCTCTCCCACTCCACGGATTTGTTCTTCAAGGATGAACTCTGAAGCGATCCCCTCATGCTGAGTGAGTTCATCCTCCTCTGATGGTGGCCCACCACCAGTCACCAGAGACATGTTGTAATTGGAGGCACGCTTTTTCTTATCACTGCATTTGAGGTAATTCCAGCACTTGTAGCAGTCCTGAGCTGTGTGCACCTGGAATCCCATGGATGTCACACCATCTGCAACATGCTGCCAGTGGACCCAATGCTGGTGATGTGTTGTATGGCACTGTGGGCCCACAAGCATATCGCGTTGGTGTTCCAACACGTAGCCCACAAGTTCCTGATTGCAGAAAGGCTTCTTCCTTGACGTGCCAGAGGCCGGAGCCGTGTCTGGGGTCCCAGCCTCTTGTGCAGGAGCACGCTTCCTCCTTTTGGACGGTGGTACTGACCCTGAGGGGGCAATGTGGCCCTGATCAGTGGGGGCGCTGGTGGACTGGACCAAAGCAGTGGGTGTTGGTATGAGGACAGAACTTCTTGCTTGGATCTGAATCACTGACGGGGTTGTGTTGGCTGCATCTGCACATGCAGTTACGACCACTCGGCTGCTTGGGGCAGCAGATGTCAGTAGTGCCCCAGATATGTGTGCCACAGTCACAGCCACAGTGGACACACATGAGCCCACCTTCCGGACAAGATGGGAATCATCCTGGGAGTCCTCCTTACACAACAAAACACGCGCTGCGTGACCCAGAGCCCGGGTGGAGGTGTCCGCAGCTGCACCTGCAGTTACCACCACCGGTGGGCCTGTGACAGCAGATGTAAATTGCTGTTGGGTGATATGGGCGCCATGTTGTGATGCAACAGCTGCATCACCAGGTACCACAGGGGTGGTGGCATGTCTGCACCAGCACATGGCTGTGCATCCCATCCCAGAGGGGCACCCCTGCCTCTTCCACCCCTGTAGCCACTCTGGCCACCCTGGAATCCCCATCCTCCCTGGTCTCCGCGCCCACGTGCCTGACCACGTCCAGCCCTTGGAGGGCAGCCAGCTTTGCCAACCTTAGCCTTTGGTGGCCTCCCAACTATTGCACCGATGGAAAATGGGCTATGGGAGGTTCACTCAACAATTGTCCTGGGCAATTGGCTAAAAGGGGGCAGGGTACTTGATGGTATAGGTACCCAAGTGCCCCTGCAAGGCTGTCTGTGACCCCTGGGGAGAGATGACAGGTCACGCAACGCTCAGGCACCCCCCAACAATATATTAAAAAATAAAAATCAAAAAATCATTAATAAAAATCAATTTAAGCTCACGAAATTAGAAAAAAAAAAATATTCGTGCACGCGACCCTGGTAGCCAACGTGCATGAATATTACCTCTAGTGGGAAAAAAGCATATGTGACTCACCGTCTGACTTGCGTGGAAAAAAAAACACAGTTCTTGTGCGCGCAGGCAACACCCCACCAAAAGAAGAGGTACGTACTTCAGACGCTGTGAAGTAATCGCGTGTGTTTCCAGCAGAGAAAACACACACGTCGGTCTCCAAGAACAGCACGTACAGTGTTTTGCTGGCCCGCGCTCACCTTTAACCCATGCAGAGAGCAACACCGGTGCGCGTAACATCACATACACGCTTACGCACTTTGGCCCTTTGCTTGAATTACACGTATTCACATGCGGACGTGCTGTTTTTTCACATGCTGAATCACTATGCACCCGTCACGAGGGAAACGGCCACTCGCATAACGTCATAGATGCGCTTACGCACTAAGGGCCTTTCCTCAAATTACACGCTGACGTGCAGTTTTTTCACGTGCCAAATCACTCTGTATCAAGCTGGCCACGCAACAACACACGGAAGACCATGCTCCTGCCCAGAAGGTCATTTTCCTGCCCCCCAGAGCCAGAGCACGCTCCCACCTGCCATCTGCTGCCTGCCTGCTGGCCATGTGCCCTGCTTTTTGGTGCCTGCACGTCAGCCATCTGCAGGGGTCCAGTTGCTGTGACCACCCCTGCTGTAACAGAAGACTTCTGACTGGGATTCCATCGCACCACAGCCCAGCCCCAGGACCCAGTTGCCCACCCACACTAGGGGGTTGCCATGTCGGACACAACACCATTTGGCACCAGTGGCAACCCCCAGCAGAGAGTCAGAGGGCTACCAGCTTCAGTGCCAATGAAGTTGTTATCCTGGTGGAGCAAGTCCTGGGCAGTATGATGCCCTCTTTGGAAGCTCACATGCCAACAATGAAGGACGGAAGAGGATCTGGATGGACATTGTGGCTGCCATCAACGTGGAGGGGGTGGGAGCCCGCGACATTAAACACGTCCGGAAGCGCTGCGAGGACTTCAGGTCCAGGACCCTCAACAAGGCTCGGCGCCTCTTGAAGGCAGCGGATGCTGAGGGGTGCCGGGGCAGCCTTACCAACAACCAGTTGAGGGTCCTGGAACGTATACGCCCAGTGCTCCACTGGAGGTCCTTGAGAGGCAGACCCGTCCAGAGTCGAGCGGTAAGTGTACATGCGTACTGATTGGACGCTGTGCATGTTGAGGTGTGCCAGGAGTGTGCAGGTTGGACATATGTCTTTGTAGGCTCATGTATGGATGTAGGCCCATGTATGGATGTGTATGTACAGGTACATGAGCCTGCCGTATGTGAGTCCTGTCATGTGTGAGACACATCAATGGTGTATGTGTTCAAATGCATGCTGGCCGAATGCATGTGTCGGTGCAGATTTCTGTGTATGTACTGTGGCATGGTTGTGGTGTCACACATGGATGCTGGTTCCACCTGCATGTATCTGCACTATGTACATGTGTATGTGTGTGTATTTGACAAGTGTGCAACTGTGATACACCATGGATGCATGTGACACTGACATGTAGGAGGCTGATTGGCAGATGTGACATGGATGGCGATGATATCACTGCGACAGGTGGTGGAGATGTACAGATGCATGTATGTCTGGTGGCATCTATGCATGTGTTCTGCACACCCCCTTGTTGCATGTGACGTCAGGCTAACCTTCGGCTGCTCATGCTGTTGTATGTGTATGGATGGTGCTGCCTGCTGCAACATTCCTGTTGATTTGTTCATGTGTGTGAGTTGAAATGATATGTGTGTTGGGGAGTGTGATGCCATGTGTGAAGTTTGACACTGCCACTCATGTGCAACTGTCATGTGTGTATCAGACCATTGCACAGTGCCCTGATGCCTGTGTTCTATCTCTCCCTGTGTGCAGCGTCAACTGATGAACAGGGCGGAGACGGTGCTGTGGAGCAAAGCGGCAGGGATCGCACCGCAAGCCGGAGGCGCAAGGCCCGGCTCCCCTCCCAGGTTGTCATCTTGTCGGGGAGTGAGGAGTCTGGTGCCGATCCACTCCTCGGCAGCAGAAGGGGCAGCTGAGACCCCACTGGGTCCGATGGAGGAAGATGGCACGGAGTCATCCAGGTTGGTGGTGGGTTTGGTTGAGGAGGAGGCCATGGAAGGGACACACACAGGGGTCTGGAGGGGGGGATTCCACTGGTGCTAGTGGTGCAGTCCAGGGGCAGGGACAGGAGGCAGCACAGGCCGCCGCAGAGGTGCTTGTGTGTAATCCTGTCCCCGATCCTGTGACTGCATCATCCTGCACCAGCAGGGATGCCTTCGTCCAGACCCGTTCGCAGGGAGGCGATGCGCAAACAACAATTGGCCTTCCTCTCCCTGTGGATGTGGCAATCTGGGACCGTGTTGAGCCTGTCCTGGCTGGGTTGGCATTGCGTCAATGAGGCATCCGAGATGACCTGCAGGGTTTTCGTGAAGACTCTGCACGTTATCTGGGATGCTCAGTTCACTGCGTCGACCTACTAGGATGGGTCACCAGTGCTGGATTCCTCCATCTGCTGGACCTTGTACCGACCCCCTCCTCAACTGAACATCCTATGCACCAGTCGTCCTCCGTGCCATCTTCTGGCCCAAGTATCACTTGGGTACCCTGTTGAGCTGCCTCTGACCCAGCGGCCAGGCTGGTGGAGGACACATCCCTGCCACAGTCGGAAGTCGGAGGTCCAGCAGGCGTGGCCACCCCAACAACTGGACCCCAGCAGGAGGAGGACGTGCAGGCATCAAGAGCCAGGGCACATGCACGGCAGAAGCAGGTTCAAGGTGGGAGCGATGATGGCTCGGGGCCATCAACATCAGAGGGGCAGGCATCGGCCAGAGGGCAGGAGGACCCTTGATTGTGAGTATCTTCCATGTGATAGCGGTTGGGCCAGCAAATAGATGCGGAGCGGCGGCGGTCAGAAGAGGCACGGCTCACTATGGTCAGGGTGGAGAACTCCATGTGCCGGGCGCTGAGGCGGGCTGAGTGCCTCGAGGAAATTCGCAGGGAGTTGGAGGTGGACATGGCGTTATCCCTGCGAAACCTCAGGGCCATGGAACAGGCCTGCCTCCAGGACGTAGAACGGGAGTCGATGATGCCCTGGCCCGGGAAATGAACAAGTGAGCCATAGGACTTGCCCGCCGCCATTGTATATAGTTAGATAGTGTTAGGTTTCTGTCATGATCTCTGCTTCCAAAAGGTCAGGGTTTTCCCAACTCCCTTGGAAGCAGATCCATAACCCAGGTTCCGAGGGCCAACCAGTCCCAATTGGGACCTTTTGGACCCAGTCCTGGCGCCAGTGGCACCAGGCTCATAAATATGCCCAGTCCCAGCGCTGGAAGCGCCGGGCTCATAATGCTTGGGTGGACTTACCTGCAGCAGACCATGCTGCTTACTTGCCTGCCAGTTGAGCCTCTGATCCTCTTCTGTTTGGAACTACTTTTCCTGTTGGGTGGGGCAGGAGCCACTCCCTAGGTTCAGAACACTGGAACTCTTCTGGAAAGCAGGAACTCTTTTCTTACCTAGGCGTGGCTGTGGAAGGAGACACCTAAGCACTACAGGAGGCTATTTAAACCACACCCGATGGATGAATCTTGCTTTGCGTTATTCTGCATCCTCTGCAGCAGAACGCTCATCGTGTCTTCTGCATCTGATCCTGGGCCTAAGGAAAAAGGCTTACCATCCTGAATCCAGTCTTCAGCAACACCTATAAAGACAAGAAAGAACAGGTTAGCATTACGGTCTTCAGTGACAGCGCTTCACTTACCTGGTCCATCGGCTGTCATCAACGCCTCGCGCTGCATTCCGGCATCTGAAAGACAAAGGCTTACCTACTCTTCGTGCGCTCCGGAGGTCTTCGCACTGCATTCCGGCATCTGAAAGACAAAAGCTCACCAACTCTTCGCACGCTCCGGAGGCCTTCGGCGCTGCATCCCGCATCTGAAAGACAAAACAAGGTGCGTTTAAAGACATTGGGGAACTTTAATACTCACGTGCCATTACTCCTTTCCACATCTAACCCAGTGGGTATTCCGGCACCCTGCAGCCGCTCCGAACTTGTACCTGCAAAATAAAAAGACAGTTAGAGCGCATCGTGAAGCAGGCAACAAGCGCTTACTTACGTGCTTCCAGGCGCTTCTATTCATCACACGGGCTCCATCTTCAACTCACTTCAGCCTGTCATCCGCCATCGCCGGAACCCTGCAAAACAAGAGATATCATTACTAAAGACTTTTAAAGACATTAGAATTACTCGAAACTTACCGTTCGTGCAGTAAACGATGGACAGCAGTCCTCTGAAGTCAAGAGGCCTGCTCCCCTTATCCAGTGAAGAAACTGGTTACAGCACCCTGCCCCGAGGCAGATGGAGAGCACGGCGTTCACTTACCTAAGGTGAGAGCGTTGACCTTTGGGGTTCTACAGGAGAAGAGAAAGGGAAGAAGAGAGAGACATTCAATAACCCAGTTCATTAATCCCATATTTTCTATCTGCAGACATCTTACCCTTCGAGTCAGACATACAGTGCACAGAGGTCCAGCCCAAAGAGCCAGCCGTGTGTTACACATCACCTTTGAAGATACGGCATACGCCCAGTCAAGACCGGCGCCTCTACGGGAATCAGGTGAGCGTTACAGAACGCAAAGCCTACCGCAAAACTCCCGTCCAGGCGCTATGGAAACCTCGGATACCGACCAGCTAGCCCAGTTACTTGGGGAACTAAGGGCAGAAGTGCATGCAGCCTGTCAGGAAACGAACGCTCTAAGAAGGGAACTGATTATTTCCAAGGAGGGAACAGATGATCTCGCTAGACAATTGCTACAGTCACAAGCCAGACAGACCCCGTTACCCGCATCTGGGGGAAATCTTCCTTCTACATCCTCTATGAATCCAGTGCAGATCAACCTACCTGGGAATGTACCTCTGTCTCCGCCCGAACGATTTTCTGGTGACCCAAAGAGGTTTGCAGTATTTATCAATCAGTGCCGGTTGCATTTCTTATGCCGGCCAGCAGCCTTTCCAACTGATCAAGCTAAAGTAGCTTTCGTGCTTTCGTACCTTAGTGGCAATGCGGCAGACTGGTCGATCCCTCTAGTAAATCAAGATGATCCGGTCCTCCATGATTTTCAAGCTTTTCAGCTCAGTATGAAAAAACTGTTCGCACGACATTCACAGGGGCAGGCCTTGGACAATGAGCTTCTTTTGTTGCGACAAGGTAATCAAGACCTTTTGGCTTATATTGCGTCTTTCAACAGACTGATAGTGGAAACTCAATGGCCTGAGGACAAAAGGATTACGCTGTTTTATAGAGGTCTACGTGGAGAGCTCAAAGATGTGTTAGCCCAAGTAGTGAATCCCCCACCAGATTGTTCGGACTATATAGACTTAGTCGTTCAAATAGATCACAGACTGCAGAACAGGAAGGCCGATCGTTCCAAGTTTGATGCTCGAGTATTTTCCAAACCGCCAACTCCTTCCAAAGGAGTAGACTCCAGGGAACCCATGCAAATAGGGGGCCTGAAAGGTCCTCTAACACAAAAGGAGCGGGAAAGGAGAAAACAGTTGCAATTATGCCTCTATTGCGGAAACTCAGGGCACTTTCTTCGAGACTGTCCGGTGAAACCTGCCAAGAAGGCAGTAGGAGCTGCAGTTACCAAAGTTACAAACTCTGAGCAGGGAAACGACCTCGCCCGACAAGAATAGGGGTGCTCTTGCCAAGCGTGAAAACCAGTTCCGTGACCTCGCATTTCGTGATACCTATGGTCCTCATTAGCCCTGATAATCCGGATCGATTACATGCAATTGAAGCTTACGTCGACAGCGGTGCCATCGGCAATTATGTGGATCATGAAATGGTTTTGAGGATGAATCTAACTCTTTGTCCCAAGGCTGTAAAGGACGTCATTACTACGGTGGATGGAACGGAGATAGCCTCCGGACCAGTAACGCATACCACTCAAGAAGTGACTCTAGTAAGTCAAGATGGACACCATGAGAAGATCATGTTCGATGTGATCAAGGCTCCTCAGTTTCAGATTATTCTAGGAATACCTTGGTTAGAGAAACACAATCCTCTGATCGATTGGCGAGCAAGAACGGTCCAGTTTCCAGAATGTGTCTCTACTTGTCACCCTCCACCTGGTGTTGCACTGGCAGCAATTTCTTCAGAGACTCCCCAGTTACCTCCCGAATACCTAGAATACCAAGATGTCTTCCGGAAGGATCAGGCTAACTCTTTACCTCCTCATAGGTCTTATGACTGCCAGATAGACCTGATACCTGGATCTACTCCTCCTTGTAGTAGAATTTATGCCCTCACTGAGCCTGAGAACCTTCACCTTAGACAATACCTGGATCAATACCTGGCAAATGGGTTTATTCGTCCTTCCAAGTCCCCTGCTTCTTCAGCTTTGTTCTTCGTTCCAAAAAAGGAAGGAGACCTTAGAACTTGTATAGATTATCGCTCCCTGAACCAGATCACCGTCAAGAATAGATATCCGTTACCTTTGATCCCTGAACTCCTGGACCAAGTCAGAAAAGCATGCATGTATACAAAGCTGGATCTTAGAGGAGCCTACCACTTGGTACGAGTAAAAGAGGGCGATGAATGGAAGATGGCCTTCCGCACCAAATATGGGCTATTTGAATATCAGGTCATGCCCTTCGGACTTTGCAATGCCCCGGCCGCCTTTCAATATTTTATGAACGATGTCCTCAGAGAACTCATAGATGTGTGTGTTGTTGTTTACATTGACGACATCCTCGTTTATTCTTCATCGGAATCTGAACATCGGAAACACGTGAAAATGGTCCTCGAAAGATTGCGTCAACACAAACTTTTCGCTAAGTTGGAAAAATGTGTTTTCAACGTGACTGAAGTTGAATTCTTGGGATTCATATTATCACCTTGCGGAGTGCGTATGGATTCAAAGAAGGTCGATGCAGTTCTCAAATGGCCATCACCATCCTCCGTAAAAGGTGTGCAAAGCATGTTAGGCTTCGCTAACTTTTATCGCAGGTTTATCCCCGAATTTTCTCGGATAGTCCAGCCCATCACTGCCTTGTTAAAGAAAAACAAACGTTTTGAATGGTCTACCGAGGCAGAACAAGCTTTCCAGGATCTGAAGACTAGATTTATCTCTGCACCAATCTTAAAACACCCTCGCCCTGAACTCCCCTACATCGTGGAAACTGATGCTTCAAGCCTTGCCATGGGGGCAGTTCTATCACAAAAGGACCCGGTAACCAATCAGTTGCATCCCGTGGCAGTTTGGTCCCGCAAATTCTCGCCTCCTGAAATCAACTACACGATTACTGACAAGGAACTTCTGGCTATCAAGTCTGCCTTTAAGGCTTGGCGGCATTATCTGCTGGGGGCCCGACACACCGTTACTGTGATTACGGATCACCGAAACCTGCAATATTTGAAAACCGCAAAAGCCCAATCCTCTAGACAACTCCGTTGGGCATTATTCTTTGCCGAGTTTGACTTCATAATTACCTATCGACCTGGTACAAAAAACGGTAAAGCTGGTGCCCTTTCTCGGATGGGAGTGGAAGAACATTTGATCAACCCTAAACCTGTACCAATCATTCCCGAACAAAGAATTCTGGGTGTAATCGCCACACAATCCATAGAGGAAGTTAAGGATAAAGCCAGGCAACTTGTAACTCCAGCAGACATACAGAATTGGCATCTGCAGGGAAAGGACTTTGCAGTAAAGGACAACTTATTGTATTTCCAAGAACGACTATACCTGCCCAGCACAGATTTACAGAAAAAAGTAATCTCTTGTTATCACGATTCTTTAATGGAAGGACATCCCGGTATGGCCAAGACCTCAGAAAAGATCAAGCGCTACTTCTGGTGGCCGTCTTGGAAAAAAGATATCAGAGACTTTATAATGTCCTGTGGAGTATGCGCCCAAAACAAGAGTCAAAAGGAAAGACCAGCAGGCCTCTTACGCCCTATTGACATCCCACCTCGCCCTTGGTATACGCTTTCTATGGACTTCATTACCGATCTACCTACATGCTCCGGATACAATACGATTCTAGTAATCGTGGACTTATTCTCCAAGATGGCGCATTTCATTCCGCTTAAAGGCTTGCCAACAGCAGCAACTCTGGCCCGAGAATTTCTCGAAAACATTGTCCGACTGCACGGTTTTCCTTCGGTTCTAATTTCGGATCGAGGTAGTCAATTTATTTCTCATTTTTGGCGAAGTTGCTGTCGGTCGGCTCAAATTGATGTGAGACTATCGACCAGTCACCACCCTCAGACCGACGGACAAACCGAGAGGACCAATCAAACTCTGGAACAGTATTTACGCTGCATGCTGCAACAAACTGAAAAAACTTGGAAAGACATCCTTTGGATAGCCGAATATGCCTACAACAACTCTGTCCATTCGGGAACTGGGAAAACCCCGTTTTTTCTTTTATACGGCAGTCACCCTCGAACCTCGGAGTTGGATCCCCTCCAAGATCTTGAAACACCAGCAGTAGACTACCTGCATTCTACAATCACCCAAGCCTTTAAGGAAGCTGTTTCTCACCAACAAAGGGCTAAAGAACAATACAAGAAAGGAGCAGATCAACATCGGAAGGAAGCCCCTCAATATCAAGTAGGGGATCAAGTCTGGTTATCCACCAAATATCTACCTCTAAAAGGGCCACGCACATTCAATCCAAGATACCTTGGTCCCTATTCCATCACTACCATAGTAAACCCAGTAGCGGTTAAGTTGGACTTGCCCCCGCACATGAAGATACATCCGGTCTTCCACCTCTCTCTATTAAAACCCGTGCAACCTCAAACCCGACTAACTAAATCTCCAAAACCCATCCTAGTTGATGGAGAACTCGAGTTTGAAGTCAAAAGCATTCTGGACTCCAAGATCTCCAAATCTAAACTATTTTACCTAATTGACTGGAAAGGCTACGGCCCCCAAGAGAGATCCTGGGAACCTGCTGAATATGTCCACGCTCCTCGCCTAATCAAAAGATTTCACCGAACATTTCCTGACAAGCCAAAACCCCCGGAGAAGCCCGGTTTGGGAGGGGCCTTGAGGGGGGGTACTGTCATGATCTCTGCTTCCAAAAGGTCAGGGTTTTCCCAACTCCCTTGGAAGCAGATCCATAACCCAGGTTCCGAGGGCCAACCAGTCCCAATTGGGACCTTTTGGACCCAGTCCTGGCGCCAGTGGCACCAGGCTCATAAATATTCCCAGTCCCAGTGCTGGAAGCGCCGGGCTCATAATGCTTGGGTGGACTTACCTGCAGCAGACCATGCTGCTTACTTGCCTGCCAGTTGAGCCTCTGATCCTCTTCTGTTTGGAACTACTTTTCCTGTTGGGTGGGGCAGGAGCCACTCCCTAGGTTCAGAACACTGGAACTCTTCTGGAAAGCAGGAACTCTTTTCTTACCTAGGCGTGGCTGTGGAAGGACTACAGGAGGCTATTTAAACCACACCCGATGGATGAATCTTGCTTTGCGTTATTCTGCATCCTCTGCAGCAGAACGCTCATCGTGTCTTCTGCATCTGATCCTGGGCCTAAGGAAAAAGGCTTACCATCCTGAATCCAGTCTTCAGCAACACCTATAAAGACAAGAAAGAACAGGTTAGCATTACGGTCTTCAGTGACAGCGCTTCACTTACCTGGTCCATCGGCTGTCATCAACGCCTCGCGCTACATTCCGGCATCTGAAAGACAAAGGCTTACCTACTCTTCGTGCGCTCCGGAGGTCTTCGCACTGCATTCCGGCATCTGAAAGACAAAAGCTCACCAACTCTTCGCACGCTCCGGAGGCCTTCGGCGCTGCATCCCGCATCTGAAAGACAAAACAAGGTGCGTTTAAAGACATTGGGGAACTTTAATACTCACGTGCCATTACTCCTTTCCACATCTAACCCAGTGGGTATTCCGGCACCCTGCAGCCGCTCCGAACTTGTACCTGCAAAATAAAAAGACAGTTAGAGCGCATCGTGAAGCAGGCAACAAGCGCTTACTTACGTGCTTCCAGGCGCTTCTATTCATCACACGGGCTCCATCTTCAACTCACTTCAGCCCGTCATCCGCCATCGCCGGAACCCTGCAAAACAAGAGACATCATTACTAAAGACTTTTAAAGACATTAGAATTACTCGAAACTTACCGTTCGTGCAGTAAACGACGGACAGCAGTCCTCTGAAGTCAAGAGGCCTGCTCCCCTTATCCAGTGAAGAAACTGGTTACAGCACCCTGCCCCGAGGCAGATGGAGAGCACGGCGTTCACTTACCTAAGGTGAGAGCGTTGACCTTTGGGGTTCTACAGGTGAAGAGAAAGGGAAGAAGAGAGAGACATTCAATAACCCAGTTCATTAATCCCATATTTTCTATCTGCAGACATCTTACCCTTCGAGTCAGACATACAGTGCACAGAGGTCCAGCCCAAAGAGCCAGCCGTGTGTTACACATCACCTTTGAAGATACGGCATACGCCCAGTCAAGACCGGCGCCTCTACGGGAATCAGGTGAGCGTTACAGATTCCTATATATTTTCTTCATTTGTGGCACATGGACTATGCCCCACATTTTTGGATATTGTTGTTTATTAGGTAGGGTTTTTTGTAGGTTTCATTTGGGTTGTTGGGCTCATGGACCCTGTATTTGGAAATTGTATATAGTTGAAGACTGGATTGGACTTCTTTTTTTCATTTTTTACCATCGAGCAATGGATTTATTTTTTCATTTGGATCTTGTTTGATGGACAAACCCTTTGGAGACATTTTCATTTGGATTTATTTTGATGCAGCATTCATATATTTTATTTTATTTATTTTGGACATGCAGCCTTTTGTTTATTATTTGTATTATTGTGTGAGTTTCTTTCAATTCCCTGCTTTTATTTTTAATACATTTTGGTTTAATACTTAATTTGTGTGGTATTTTCTCATTGGTGTCATGCATGTCACGATTTGGGTTTTCTCAATCACTTGTGTGTGTGACGGACATGTATTGATGTTCATACTTGCCATTTGGGGTGTATCATGTAATAGTGGATTTCAATGTGGGGTGGATGGTATACTTGGTTGGGTATTTGGAGTGGGGTGGCATGGGGTGGGATTTGGGTGGCCATAAGGGCCATGTGTGTGGATCATGATGACGTGTTGGGGGGACATGAGTCGGGGCCTGCTGGCAGGTGCCCGTCAATGCTGGGTGGGCAGGGGTGCAGGGGGACATGATTCGGGGCCTGCTGGCAGGTGCCCGTCAATGCTGGGTGGGCGGGGGTGCAGGAGGACATGAGTCGGGGCCTGCTGACAGGTGCCCGTCATTGCTGTGTGAGTGGGGGTTGCAGGGGGACATGAGTCTGGGCTCACAAGTGTGCTCACAAGTGCATGGTGCCATGTGGGCTGACTGCAGGGCATGGTGAGGGTTGTAGGGTAGTTCCCTGTGGTGTGGGCTGCCTGCAGGGCATGGGGAGGGGGGAAACCACACACCCGGGAGGGCACACAATGCCAAATCACGTGTAAAACTCCCAGCGCAACCCTCTCAATACACTTATCCCTCTCGCGCTAGCGAAATCGGGTGTCAAACTCCCCATGTACCTCTCAAAATACACGTACCCCACTCCCACAGGGCCTATCGCGTGTAAAACTCCCCGGGTACCCCTCAGAATACACGTACCCCGCTCGCACAGGGCATATTGCATGTCAAACTCCCTGCGTACCCCACAAATACACGTACCCCGCTCGCACAGGGCCCATCGCATGTAAAATTCCCCACGTACCCCACAAATACATGTACCCCGCTCGCACAGGGTCTATCGCGTGTGATACTCCACACGTACCCCACAAATACACGTACCCCACTCGCACAGGGCCTATCACATGTGAAACTCCCCATGTACCCTACAAATACATGTACCCCGCTCGCACAGAGCCTATCGTGTGTGAAACTCCCCGCGTACCCCACAAATACACGTACCCTGCTAGCACAGGGCCTATCATGTGTGAAACTCCCTGCATACCCACAAATACGCATACCCCGCTCGCACAGGGCCTATCTCATATGAAGCTCCCCGCTTACCCCACAAATACACGTGCCCCTCTTGCACAGGGCCTATCGCATGCAAAACTCCCCGCGCACCCCTCAGAATGCACGTACCCCTCTCGCGCTACCAAAATCGCGTGGGAATTGTCCCCCCTGTGGTGTGGGCTGCCTGTGGGGCATACACTGGGGTGATGGGCTGCCTCTGGGGCATGCACTGGTGGGATGGGCTGCCTGTGGGGCATGGGGAGGGTGGATGGGCTGCATGCATGTATTCTGAGGGGTGCGTGGGGAGTTTTGCACGCGTTTTCATGGTTGGGGGCTGTATGCTGGTCCACTGGCCTTTGCGCCATGTACTGGATTTGTGTGCTGCTCATGGCGCACTGGTCGGGGTTGGGGGCATAACTGGCACTGCTGCAGGGTCGCTGCATCACTCTGCGCCTCGGCTGGTTATGGTTGTTAAAATCCATGAATACCATGTGCACTAAAATGGGTTTTGGTGCATGCGGCTGGCGCAGACTGCCGCACGCGCACACTGTGCGCCAGCCGCGTGCGCCACTTGTGCGCCGAATTCTATGAATTACCCCCTCAGTGTTCTTTCCACTGAGGTGTGTTTTTAATGTTTTCTGCTGTAGTTATACAATGATTAATTAAAGCATATATATTTAATAGAACCTTGATTGGACATTGCTTTATTATTTGACTGTTGTGCTACTGTTTTTTGGTTGCTACTGCTTCACAGTCACACCCCGTATGAAAGTACAGCATTTCCTTTGGCGCACATTAGCACAGGCAAGTTGGTATATCCCATGTCTGTGCCTCTTTTACTTGCTTTGTAGGCGCTCGGCCTACAGAGCAAGTCCATTCGGCTTTCCCGTCCCTTACTACGACACCATAAAACACGCATACCTGTGGTTGTGGATCTCTAGCCAACAAGACTCTTGACACCATTTCATGGACACCTTCCTAACTTGCTCAATGAAGCAACCTTTCAAGACCAATTGCCTTGAAAATGACCAAGGTGGGTCATAACACGTGTCGGCTTTCCTTATAAATGTAGGTTGCACAAGCACAACCATTACCCGATTCATTTCTATTATAGAGATTGTGCTCTCAAACCAATCTTAAATGCCCAGCACATCTGCCCAGGGTTTCACATCCAAAGTTATCATAAACCCAGCCCAAAGCCATTAGGGAATCATCCCAAGGAAACCCTTGCGCATGCAGCAGGACAACCCGTAATTCACAAGTGCAGTGTCGCAACAATTCTAGTGCTCCAAATTACCCACTGAACATACTATTGTACCACTTAAAAACTTGAGGAATCCAGCATGATGAGAATATATTCTAAAGAAGGATTAAAGGCGGAATTAGTCCTGCCCTGTGATCTACCGTTTGCCCCCAGATGTTTGGAACATGACTTTTAAACCAATGAGCTAGCTTAATGGCTTATTCGAAACGGCAAACAACCTCGCACTTCCGTCCAGCACAGGGAATCATCTTGAGTCTTTCTATGGTTAGAACTTCACCTGAGGTGCAAGGGTCGCTGGGTGATTAGTTACAATCACTTGAAACCCTTCAAAAGTCCTTGAATCATGGGAGGAAAACTGGATGGTCTTGTGATCTTTTTTGCCAATGAATATTTTGTATGATTCTGAAGTATCTAAATGCATTCATACTTTTCTGGCTGGCACTGCAGCATGATGGTTAAGCACTTTGCTTGGATGCAGAGATTTGATCTGATATAATAGAGTAGATGAGGTATCGTTTATTCATTTCACACAGAATGTTCTCGACCGAGTATGTGAACCTACCCAGAGTTACTTATTCATCCTGCATTGTACTACTGCAATGTACTACTGCGTTAACTCTGAAGACCTTGTGTAATGTAATCTACTGTGTTTACTAAGTGTTATACTAAGTGTTATACTAAGTGTTATACAAAGGGCCCCACTTCTGACATATATATCCTTTGTACAGTGTCCATTGTTTATTTTTGTAACTACATTGGCTATTCACTGGCTTCGCCCCTATTTTGTACATTGTGCATATCCTGTAAAAACGGTATCCTGTGTATATTCATAACCTTTGTAAGCTTTGCATTTCCATATTGTTGCGCCCTTTTACTCACGAGTCTGGTGCGCCTAACAAATGAATAAACGAATAAATGAATGAGAACGGTTTGGTGGGATCCTCATTTCCTCGTACTGGGAACTTTTCAACAGGGGGAGATACTGCTGAGAGAGAAAAATCTTACTGCATATCCTCCCAAAAGCAGTCCTCTGCTCTTCAATGAGCACCTATTTTTAAATAGTTTTGTTTCACAGAGTATGTGAAAATAGATATCTGACCTGTTGCTGTGCAAAAACGTCAAATGGCCAATTCTTTCCCACCAATAGGAAATACTGTGGAGTTCATTTTTGAGTCGCCTGTTATTTGGCGGCGCAGACCTGTTAGGCGTGCACCTTCACGTACACAGTTCCTTGCAGACAAATTTTGATCATTTGCATGGCACAGTGCAAAAAAGGGAGGGGAAATGTCAGCGTACAACACCTCCACTTTTGCCCTCCCCTGTGCAAATTGAGTAAACACTGCCTGCCATGTACACAAATGCTGGAGTATTTGTATGGGGGAGAGGAAGGGAGCAGCGCAAATGGGAGTTATGTTCCTCCCCTACCCTCCACCATACAAATCAGTGAAGATGTGATGCACTGGAGAGAACATGTGTAAAAGCCTTATGGAAGGCTTTTACATTTTTTCACTCAGCTACACCAAGCTCAAAATGAGCTTCTATGTGTTCATTTTCACAAATATTTTAACAGTACTTCGTATTTCCTTCTAGACAGCAGTATGCATGAAATCCAGTTTGTAGTCATTGCTTTAGGTGTTATAAAAAGTAAGACATAGCAAACATTGCAAAGCCAAAAATTGTGTCTATTGCATAGGCATGGAATATGCATTTGCCAAGCACTAGCAGTACCTGGCTATAAGATGGCAGCAGCTGGAAATTTGCATGCGTGCATTGGCACTATCATAGCAGTGCCTAGGAAATGCGTATCTAACTTCTGTACACATGCTGAAATTGTTGGCTTTGCCAACGCTTGTTTTAGCAGGTCGTTTTTGCAATGAACAGATGTGAGGGCAATCATATTGTTTATAAACCAAATGACGGAACTTACACTTGGTTAAGTATGTTTTATTAAGCCAGTAGAGCATTTGCAGCTGCCACTAATCCATTATCTCTCAGAAGACTGCTTTGAAAAACACTACCAGGCCCGACACAGCCCAACGTTTGCTGTTGCTGCTTGTAGAGCTAGCTCAAAGAGATCCCAGGAGTATGTGTTTTGGTTGGGCGGATGCAGGTAGTGGGTAGGAATGGCCATTGGGATTAGCATGGCAATAGGCAGTCAAAATGGTAGGTAAATAGGCAACCAGCACCTACAATCTGTGTGTTTCCCCTCACAATCCATCTCCTCCTCTCTATTCACTGTGATAGTTTTGGGTTGTAAGTTGTGCTTAAGCAGCCCCTAATAGACAAAACTAAAAAGGTAGGTTTTCTCAGTAGCATGTAACGAGTAGATTTAATGCAATGCCCTTGTGAATAAACACATGTCTTTATTAAACTGAGTAAAAGATTTACATCTTGGTCTGGAGATATTTCAAAAGAAGATCGAATCTAACACGGAACCTGATGAGCCTGTTTTTTTAAAGTACCTTTAGGGGTTTTATTTAAATTTACAGTCCTAGCAATTCTCTGCAATTCTGGCGATTCTGGGCCCGATCAGGGTTTGTGTCGGCAGTGCAAAGTCACTTTTCAGCATTGCAAAGTCACTTTTACCAGTGCAAAAATGCAATGAATCAGGCCCTCTCCTTTGCCATTGCGATTTGGTGAAGAGAAGCGTTTATGAGAAATGAACACACCCTGACGCTAAAGTTCATGCAAAGCTCACACACTTCATGTCTCATTGCTGTGCTCTCCGAACCTGCTCCTCTCGCCTTGGCATGCCGCGTCCTGTCTGTTCCATTCTGCCCTCCTCTGCCCGCAGGAAGGCGTTGCTCTATTTGTATGAAATCGCATTTTGCAAGCTATACCACGATTGGGAAATAGTGGCGAAAGGTCTGTTTAATCACAGAGAGCGTGTGGTTAGGTAGTTTCATAGGTACAACACCCATATTGTTGTATTGTTGAGTTGCAGGATTAGAACATTCCGCATGTACTCATCATGAAAAAAGAAAGAAGTAGGAAACAATGTGGCAAGATGAAACAATGTTACAAATAACAGGCACATATATATACTTTACACAAATGTTGGTAAGCCATGTGTTAGTAATACAGGGCATATGCATTAACCCAGGTTTATGCCAAGCAATTGTCATACATAGAGGTGAGAAAAAAAGGCTTTTAAATTTAATATTTACTTTCTATAGTAAACCACTTACTTGGAAAACATGTGGCCTAAAATGTAAACCCATGATCATTAAGGTTATAGAAATGAAGCCACGGTTGTACACTGATGCCATAGCCGTGTTCACTCCCCAATAGCCACACCGCATTTGTAACATCCTAAAAGATGACACTGGCCTCCTGTAAGCAAAGTGTGCCCAGGTTGAGCCTTTTGATTTTTTCGAAAATTGTCCTGATTTTAGTCCCAGCAGCATTCAGACCATTGATCATGTAGATGATTTGTCTTGTTTACATATCTGATCAGATATGTTATCATATGATATCATTCACGTGTGGTACCTGGAACTCCCTTTGGCATTGTAACAGTTTTGGTCCCGGGTAGTCCATCACTCCTCCTCTCCGTGTACATCAGGTCACCTCCGTCCTACCAACTGTAATACCTAGTGGCCAGGAAGGGCCTCTACTTGAGAGAAACATGCAAATAAACAAGTAGCTTCATCTGTGCACTTGCAAACATAGATACTCCCGTTTTGCTTATTGTGGGTCTTACGGAGTCCTGTAAAAGAACTTGGCAACCTTCTGCTGAGATTTGTCTAAAACATGGGAATCTGTGTTTGTCGTTCTTGTTTTTCTTTACACAAAGTAGGTCACGTGCAGAAGAAGACGAGTCTCAGGCACCGCCAACATACTTATTAGGTTGTGTTGCCTGTAGGGCAGCTGCCCTTGCAAGAAAGTTGCCCACAAATGAAGATACCTCTCAGCTCATGCATTTTAGGATTTCTTCTTAGAGGCACTTTACATGACTGTGTGGCATCCAGGATTGAAGTCTGAAGGTTTTAGTTTCGGCAATGTTTCCTCTGGAAATGGAGCAATGATAATCTGGGTCCGATGTTTCCCTTCAAACTACTCTCTCTATATTTTGTATTTCGATCATCAGGATACAGGGAGAAGGTCAAAAAGCTTAGTATGTACACTTAGCTGATTTCAGTTAAAAACTCCACTCCAAGGGTGAGCCTGAGTTTGGTTTTGGGAGATGGGCATGGTTGTGGGGTGTGAGAGGGTGGTGATACATTGCTGGGATTGCCAGTGAACTGGGGTGTCCGACCCAGCCCTTTAAGATGCTGTAGCAATACTTTGAGATGGATGGAGTTGCAAAATATACTTAAACATCAATAATCAAACTGACTCAGGAAGTTGACAAAGTGCGTCTGTTTTAATATCAATTATCTTAAGCGAACATCAACAAACTCGCCCGATCTTCACACTCAATACATGTCATAAAAAAACATCTTATATACTTGACGTCAATCTACGTGGCAAATTACAGAAACCTACTTGTGCATATTCTATGCTTACAGGGAACATCTAGGTATGTGTTCCATACTTGTCTAACATCAAGTGGGGCAACTAAGCCCTCCTCTAGCAGGCTTCTATGAACGTCATCAAATACACAACGTCCCATTGGTTATACAAACTATAGGGCTCTCTATAACATGACACTCTATAATTGGTTGGCACCCTCATCCTCCTCTGTAATATTCCTCTTATGCAAGCAGCGCACAGCCTAATATCGAGGTGCTGGTGGGCTGGTCATAACCATAGCTTCCCACCAACTAGTCTGTCGCAGTCTGCCAGTCAATTAAGGCTTTGAACTTAGCCTTTAAAGTGTTCTCTGAGCTCGACAATATGAGGTAGTATAGGCATACTCTGTCTTCTTGGTTTCGATACAGCTCATCCCAGTGTCTATTTTCATCCAACCGTGTGACTGCAAACTATGTTTTTGAATCGTGCTGCATTTAAAAAACTATTGAATGATGAACCTCTGATGTCTTCTATATTCCCGCTCCTCACCTAAGACAGGAGTTTTATTCTTTTCACATGCTATGTAACCATTGTTCACACATCCATGCCCACGGTGGTCTTGACTTCCTGGTCTTGGAGAAACTAGGCCCCTCTCTGATTCACCTCCATGGTTAAGTTTTCAATTTTTAACTGTGACACACTGAAAACCTTTCTTTTCACTAGATCTAGCTCTGCTAAAGTGTGTTGTGGAATCATTCATAATCCTTACATTTCCTATGCATATACTTTGGTGCATCTCCGCAATTTATTCACTACATAGCCAGCCTTTTAGAGTACTTTGTCTACCTGCGTTACTGCATCTGTAAAATTGTAAAATTACTTGATATCTTCTTTATTATTTCTGTAGCATGAACACCTTCATCTGGAGCCCGACATGTTGTTAATCTTTAACACCTCCTCTTTAGAGCCTATAGAATACGGGTGTCCTCTCGTCTCTGCATCAATTCTGAGTGTGTCAGTTCTACTTCTTCATGATGTCAACGATCTTCTCTGTTGCTCAGTTTTCATACTTCTTCAGTGATTTCATTCAAATGGCCGTCATATTGTGGTGAATGCATGTATGGCTTCCTCAATGGAAACCTTACTTCCAGGATTCTTTCGGTATAGGTATTTTCACTTTCATTGCACATGTCTCACACTCTGACTCCCAACATTTATGCAGTATTGTGGAGGAGCTTTGGGTGGGGTTACTTGGCTCCATCTCTACACTCCCCCCTCTGGCCGATTCATCGACCACTCTCTCATCAACCTTCCCATCTAGACATCCTCGTCTGAAGAAATACTCCTTTGGGACCCATATCTTTATGATTCCCTTCATGCATCCTGCTGATTTCACATGCTCATCGGTACTCTAGGACATAAGCATGCATTGTCCACTATGACTGCAGTAAATCCATTTCCTCAGATACTTCTTGTGGTTCTTTGTTTACAGGAACTTCTTTCCCTCAGGTGCATGAATGCTGGCCTTCACATAGTCTCTGATTATTTCATCTGTCAGCTCTTTGGTTTTCCATCCTGATTCAACATCAATCATGATCTTCATTCCTACAACTTTCTTTGCAGTCTTCTTGCATTGTGAGATTATTATCCTGATCACACAAAATCCAAGCAATAACATCACTATCAGGGCTCCAATGAACTTGAATATATCTGCCATCCATTGTGGAACCCACACAAATATTGATCCAAACCAACTGTCATCAGCAATATCTTCCCCTTTGTCTATCATTTGGACATTAAAGTTCATCAGCATTGATATGGCCTCTGTCAAGGTGCCATTCTCGTTGTCATGTGAAGGTATGAATGTGCAACATGATTCTCCAATTGTGGCATACACACCTCCATCATAGCTGTGATCATGTCCAGGACGTATCTATTCTGAAGAGTCATCAGTCGTATGGTTCTCAGCTCTTCCTTGATAGCAGTGAATCCCTTTATGGTAGTCTTGATTGTCTGCAACAATCCCCATCTGGTTATTTGTAACCATTTAGTATTTGCATCTTTCTGGATCCTGGGCATAAATATTATCATAAATATTGATGAAGTCTTCCTAAAAAACTGTTTTCAGACTGGATAGAATCAAAGGCCTCTATTAACTTGGCTGAGAACTAGTTATTTCTCTTCATTCAATTCAAGGGTTCAGCAGATCTCTTCTTCCTTAGGTGAGCGAGCATCTGCTTTCGGGAACTCGCCAATGTTCAGGACACTTTTAGGAATCACCAATGCTGGAACAAGAACGTTTGCTATAGAACATAATCCTCCTCAATCCTTGGGCAGCTTCATGTAATATCTGGATCCAAAAGCCCAGTAGTGATCCATTATCACTGCTGTTCCAATGCTCATTCCTGGTACGTCAAAGATTCAATCACACTTCTGGTTTTCTACAAGTTTTCTTGTGCCATTATTTCTGAAACAAAGCTTTGCACTTTTCAGAGGCACTATCTGCAAGGGCCCTCCTTTATCTTCGAGTCATGCCAGTAGTTTAGCAAGTCTCTGTCATTGAGGTTTGCATCCATTCTCTACAATGTCAATGGTCGGATTGTAGCATCCAATTACTGTCCACACTCTGCAGATAACCACTCCTTCTTCCCATCGATCTTGAGATAGTACTGATCCCCAAATCTTCATTTGGCCTCTGTTCTTCCATCTTCAAATGTCTTCTGTAGATTTTCCTGGACTCTCAAGTCTTCTGTTCACTTCCCATCTGATACCAGCCCCTTTCCCTCCAGGCCTTTCGTATCTTATCACATGATTTCTGATGTGGGCTCTTGTTCTTGTATTTGTGTCTTGCACATACTCATCTTCATCTGGTTCTGTCCATTCTGTTGCCTATGCTAGATGGGCTATTCGGCCCGTGAACTGACCTCTTGCTCGGCAGAGAGCAATGTGAGATAGGCAGTGTGCTGTCTCAACATCTATCTCAATGGCTATGAATATCCTAGACTTCCCTATACTATAAGGCACATACACAGCATTCCTCCTCTGAGGTTTTCCTTCCTACCTCTTTCATGTGCTGATACCATATGTTGTTCCCAAATGTGCTGTGCTGTCTAGATAATCATTCAAGTCGTGATAATCCTCCCTTGTACTTCTTCTCAATCTTCTCCTTGCCTCATGACCTTTTGTAATGATCTCATGAAGTATAGCAGCATAATTCCTCCTTACAGGGTGAATCATAGGGACATTTGTCAGTTTAATCAGTGTTTTTACTTGTGCTACTAGTGTAGGAATATTCACATAAGGTCTCTTCCTATTGGCATAATATGAAGGTATCAAAGAATCATGAAAAAATTGCAATGCCGACCTCTCCGCAAAGGGAAGCCCTGAACTGTGTGCCACAGGACTAGTCTTTTTCACGTGTACCACTGGAGTAGGTACAATCACATAAGGCATTTGCTGCCTTATAATTGCCACATCTGTGCCCTTCTGCTGCATAGGAAGATACACAGCAACTACTGCCTTATTTGGATCTACATAATAGACAGTGCATACTGTGAGAGAAAGAAAAACGACAATGAACATGATGCATGTATATATTATATACCAGTATGTCCACTGGTATATAAATAGCTTCTTGTATGCTGTGGTGCTCTCTTGTTGTTTGCCACAATGTTATTGCTATAAATATTGCCTATAGTGCTTATGATTACTTTTAAGGAAGGAAAAAACAAACCTTAATATGGCAACCTCATAAAATATTCTGGCAACTGCTGTATCTGCTCCACAATCTCCATGAGCAACAGGCTGATTGCAGGATGGTTGATAGGTTTCCAGATAAACACAAAAGAATTGTCTTTTCACCAAACCAAATGAGAATATGCTTCCAGCAAATAGTCAAATATCAAAGCCAGTAGATTGTGAATGTCGTCAATCGACGAACCCAACCATGCGTTCAATAAACTGAGGAAAACGTATGCTTTATACTAAGCAATAAGCTAATTTGTTCAAACACTTCATTCATAAAATGTGGGCCATTATCTGATCTTAATTCTTCACATATTCCTCATCTAGGAAATACTTCTCAGATAATAACAGTGCAAGTAGCTTCTGGGTGTGTGCATAGACCAGCCTCGATCCACTTAGAAAATGGGCACAAAACCGCTATCATATATCTATATCCATTACAGACCTGCAGCAAGTCAACATAATAAATATGTAAATGCCGAAAAGGACCATTCGGACGAGGTATAACTCCTCTGACTGATCGCAGTGTGTGCCCAGCAGTAAACCTCTGACATATGATGCAATTCACTACATAAAAAGCAATGTGTTCTATCAAATTTGGTATGAACCAGTCCTCCGCAATAGTTGCTGCAAGGCTTTCCCTAGTGACATGCGCATGGTAGTGTAGATATTCCAACACCACCCTTAATAAGGCTTTAGGCATCACCAGTTTACCAGTGCTTTTCTGTCGCCACAATGCCTCAGAAGGGGATAAAGAATACACTCTCCATATCCACAGATCTTTATCATCCTGTGGTGCTCCACCTTGAATTTCCATCAATTGTCTCTTCGATAAATTTTAAAACTTTCATTCACAATAATCATCACCACCATTCTTTCATTCACATCAGGCGTATCAAAGTTCATAATGTCTGCTGATTATGCAACTTGTATTGCTTCTTTGCCTGCTGCTTGTTTTTGCGTGAAATAATGTCTGCTCTTTTAGTGTGCACTGCGCACTTAATGGTTGCGATGGCTACTGGGAGTTGCAAAGCTTTAATAGGTCTGTCCAATAGAGAAGTGTGTTGCGCTGGAGTGCCATCCACTCGGAGGTAGCCCATCCTTTTGCTGTGTGTACTGTCGATGTCACATAATCAGAGTTACTGTATATGGTTACTTCCTGGTCTGCATTTTTCTCGAGCACGACAATCAGGGCCATTAATTCTGCAGCCTGTGCTGAAAAGTGAGACGGTAGTCGTTCACTTATCATTACTTCGAATTCCCTGTTAGCCGTGTGTCTTATCACAGCGCACCTGAATATCTCTGGCCATCAGTTTGATTGATTTTTGAAGATCCATCAATACAAAGAATCTCCCCAGCTGCCAGAGCAGCCGCCAGAGCTTTTTCTTTCACTTTCGGGATGTCATCATAGAATTCCTCATATTTTGAGCAATCATATGCATGCTCGTCTTCTGCCAGAGGTTCGACTACAAATGTGACAGAGTTCACTGTCTTACATCTAACTATTTTAATCGCTGGATTTGAGGTAACCACCTCATAAGCAGAAGCTCTTTGAGATGTCAGTGTACCTTTAGGTTTTTCCAAAACATCAAATAATGCATGCTCAACAAACAACGTCATAGAAGACCACATTACTATGCTAGCAGACTTCTCAATAGCGAACGTGGTGGCTTCCAAAGATTGTTTCCATGGGAAGTGACCCCTCATTTACTGGGTCTAAAATCCCACTGTAATATGCTAAGGGCTTTTACCCCAACGCAGTCTCTGTGCACGAGTACTGCCATCATAACTGTTCCATTTGTGTGCGTAAATAAAAATAATTCCTCAGAATAATTAGGAATCCCTCAGACGGGAGCTGTACAAATTACCTTTTTTAACTCATCAAATCCTTCAAACATTTCCTCCATCCATACAATCTTCTCCTGATTTGCTTGAGCCTTTTTCAGGGCTTGCAACAATGGCCTTGTGTATGAACTATAATCAAATACCCATGCTCTCACATAATTGCATAGTCCCAAAAACTGTTGCATGTGCTTTATCGTGTGTGGTTTTGCTGTTTTCAAAATTGCCTCAGCCCTTTCAGGTGTAACTTTCTTTCCTTCATGCGAAATGAACTGATCCATTGATAAATGTCTTCTTGGCAATACTGCAATTTCTCTTTACCCACCTTATATCCTTTGTCTGCTAAAACAATCATTAGCTGAACTGAGTCACGTCTGCACTTTTCCTCTGACATGCTACAGACCAAAATATCATCTACGTATTGTATCACAACATTTGGCAAATCAATATTGCTTAAGTCCATCTGCAGGACTCTATTGAAAATCGATGGAGACTCACAGTACCCCTGGGGTAATCTTGTGCTTTCTAACTTAGTCTGTCTGAAAGTAAACAACATCAGATCTTGGGAATCTTTATGCAATGGGATTGAGAAAAACACATTTTTCAAGTCAATCACAGTGAAATATCACGCCTCAACAGGGTTACTACATAAGATTAGGTACACGAGGAAACTCAGCCTCTACAATCTGGTTAATCGGGCGCATATCCTGAATTAAATGCCACAACCCCCCCTTCCATTTATTTTTACAGGATACACTGCGGTATTGCATGGTGGCTCTGACGTCACTAAAATGCCTGATCCATCATGGCAGATATCATCTTAAAAATACCTGAGACATGGGATACTATTGTGCTAAAGGTAAAATTGCTCCTGGCTTCAATTTAATCTTAACTTCTCCAACTCCCTTCAATAGGCCTACATGATTGGGGCCTGTAGTCCACAGAGAAAGTGTCACTTTCTCCATGTCTTCATAAAAAAATGCAGGACTCTGTCTCACTATCATCATTCTTTGTGGAACCACGCGTCTTTCTGCCCTAACCCAAAGTGTAATGCTCATTTTGAACACTACTTTGTCATCAGATGGGTCATCTTTAAATATGTCCTCATCAGTTACGTCAGTTAATCTGTAACCCTCTATAATGACAATTACTGTGCTCCATGATCCTTTATCATCAAATCCTATCAGCATGGCCAAGACCCCCCTCACTACAGCCACTAGTAACTCTAAGGGAAAATTCTGTCCCCCTTCGTCGTCCATGGTAATCTCAGGCCTAAAGAGAAACTCATCAGGTATTCTCATAGTCTTACCTACTAAACCAGTCAGCCATGTTAACAAAATGCGTACCCCATAATGAAATACTTCTGGTTCTAATTGTACCCCTTGTATGGCCATTTGTCCTGTAAATGCCATAATGAATTTGCTCACATTTAAATAATGTAATTTCGGCGTTGAACACACTATGTCTTCATAAGTAAAAGAAATTGTGATATTCAACTTCGTCATTAGATCTCCACCCAGTATATTAACTAGTGTCTGTTTTGAATACAACAATGAAACAGACATATCACATTCTCCTATAGAGGCTGGCAATTCTTCAGTGACAGGAACTCTATGTGTAGCTCCTGTGAAACCTTGGGCATTCATGGCATTACCCGATAGTAAAATGTTTCCCTCCCATATGCATGAGCGAGTTGCACCCGTGTCTATCATAAAAGAAAAAGATTTTCCTCCTATCGTGATGTCAACCCTCAGTTCCTCTTGAGGATTTGGCATTACTGATAGCACTGAACACATCAAGTCACCCAGTGAGCTGTCCTATTGTGGGTATATGCATATTCCTGTGCCTGTAAAAGGATTCCTAACCTTGATGGTGACAACCCCTATCCTAGGAGTCAGTAACTGTCCTGTGTTTGCGCTCTGTTGTATTTGCATGGCTGCATGTTGTGACTGCCCCTGTTATGGATTCAACAGTGCTTGCTGTGGTTGCAAAGCCTGTTGTATTCTCAGCACTTGTGCTTGATACACTGTTTGAGCTTGGGCAAACCCATCTCTATTTTGCCAGCTATATGCAGGCACCCATTGCACATACCCTTGGCCCCCACATGTTCATGCTAAATGTCCTGTCATTCCACATGTCCAACATAGAAGAGAGAGTCTTCTAATTTGCCCTCCCTGCATGCCTTGATTATCGTTCTGAATAGGCTGAAACCCACCTTGATTACTCAGAAAATTCCCTTGATTATTCTGGAAACCTCCTCTTCCACAGAAGATTCCTCTACTTCGTGGTATAAATCCATTCCCTTCTTGATCAAACTGCCATTGGTCATTCACCTGTGGTATATCTGCTGATTGTTACAGTCCTGACCCTTCTCCACTAGTTAACATTGCCCCTACTTCAATAGCTTTTTCTGTACCAATTTAGCTTTCTACCATATTCTTTCATTTGTTTTTTCTCCTGCAACAATCGGCAATGATGCGCTATGCAGAGGAGGATAGCTCAGGGGTATCGTGCTCACCATGGAAGCAAGACGTCACGGAGCACCGCAGGTTCGATCCCCAGGTCTGCGCTTAGAAACCTCTGGGTATTAAGCACGTTATAAATAACCTATCATATGATCATGTATATGGTCAGCTGTATTTCTGGCCATGGTTTTGCCTCCATACCAACCAGCTTCTTGAGCTGTCTCTGCACCTGTCTGGCAGCCATTGACATAATATATGATAGAAGACGTGCATAGAATTTACCCAAGGCTTGTGCGTTTCCAAGCTCAACTGCTCTTTGAAATTCTGAATGTAAATAAGTGGATCCTCCGCTTCCTGCATTTTACGTGCCATTATAACGCCCATATTTGACGTATCAGGATACTGTACTCGAAGTGCTTTCCAGACAACCGCTCTACAATTATTAAACGGTGCTCCATCATGAGCAGTGTTCTGTGCAGTGACACCTGCGTATCCTGCTCTTGACCAAATGTCATCAGCTCTCTCCCCAAGTATAGCTGGTAGAAGATCCTTAATGTCCCATATAGCTAGCATTTTTCCTCCTGTCATTATCTCTAATTCATAAATCCATTTTCCGGCACCCGATGTCGGACTCAGAAGTTTACACCTTAAATTATCCTTATCCATTCAGGGCCATGGTACATACTGTGGTCTGACCCCTCCTTTTTCTAACAACTGGAACTGCGAGATCCCAAAATCGCATTCATCCCCCATCATCTCCCTATTTATAGCAGGGACAATGGTTCTGCACCATCTTCTTCCGAGTAATGACCTTAGTCTGCTCACATAAGGTGACGAGTCCCCCCTCATACTATGGGATCACCCTTTAGATTATCTGGCTGTTCCAGGGGCTCTGGCATCCTCGATTTACATATGTCCAGTGCTGACCATCTTACTTCCCTATCTGTCAGAGAACACCCTTCAGGATCACATGCCTTAGCTCCCTTCTCCCCATGAAAGGTTTCTCTGGGCCTCATTACGACCCTGGCGGAAAGGGGTTTGCGGCAGCGTTAGCTGCGCCAACCCCTTTCCGCCAATTACGAGTTCCCTTTCCGCCATGGCGGTTTTTACACCTGCTTTTAGCAGGTGTAACAAACCATGGCGGTAAGGGAACTTGGTGTTAATTACGCCACCGTAATTTACGGTGGCGTAATTAACGCCTTCCCCACTCCCATTATGCCCTATGGGGCAAAAATGGGAATGGGGAAGGGTAAATGGGGATTGGGGATTTACCGCCCCGCCAAGGTCGGAATGGGGCGGTAAATCCCCTTACCGCCATGGCGTAAACATAGTTTGCGCCATGGCGGTAAAGTCACGGCCCTGGCGGTAACTTACCGCCAGGGTCGTAATGAGGCCCTCTGTCTTCATTTGACATATCCTGTCTCCAAATAGTGGGCTTCCTTCTTTCTCATCTCTATTCAGAGTCAACTTGTCCAAAGACAAGGCTCTATGCTCTAGGCTGAACAAACCTTCCTCCTTACCCTGAAACTGCATGCCTTGAAATTGATCATTCTTGCCCTTATTTTTTTATTCACTTTCAGTCCTCATTTCATGATAAACCTTATCGATTTTTTCTCCAATGCTTCTTATATCAAAATCGTCCTCTAGATTTGCTCTAAACGGGCCTGGCATTGCTTCATGTGTTGGGAAGAATTCTTCTATTGTAAAAACAAGGAAATATCGAGGCTGAGTACCACAAAAGGAAATACACCAAACATGGGCTATAAAGATTCACAGATCTTTATTCTACTGTACAGTTTACAAAGAAAATAGAAACATATAGCTATCTGGCTCTCAACACCCCGCAATGAGTACGAGCCCGTCAGAGAGAGGCAAGAGAGTGCTGGACATCTAGACATTCCCGCTTTTATACATTTTCTACAATATTGTCCAGCCCCTCTACATGTTAATAATCTCTGGTCTAGAGTTCGTGCCGAATTCACATACAGCTCATACAATAATATGCAGAAGGATCACATGAGTTTGCATTTCCATCAAGTTACAATGGCGATGTGTATTCTTGAATCCCACAGTAAAACCTTTGTCAATATTCCTTCACAATGTAGTTCAGCCTGTGTCCACGCTTGCCGTTTGCCTTTCATTGTCGCCGATGTGTATTCGTGGATGAGGTTTGTTAGCGCAGACAATTCTGGGACAACAGTTCATTCACAGTACAAGGTCTCATTACCTAGTCTAAACAGTCGGCCCTCGGACAGTCTAACCATTAACAGAACTCAAGGGTCGGGAGGCTTGGTTGCAAGTTAGAAACACAGTCCACCATTTTAGAACAGAGAATCATACGAACACAAATCAAAATGACAGATGATTCTATAATGGCGGTGAAGTCGGTCCAAAATCGAAACTTTGCAACACGGTTTTCTTCGCAGAGCGACTAGGCTTAGGCCATTATAAATCAAAAAGTAGGCATAATATGATTTCTGTTTAACACTATGGGCTTCATTACGACTTTGGCGGTAACCCTTAAATCCGGCAGTAGCGCTATTACCGCCGGATTTAAGGGTCCGCCAAATCAGGACTTCGGCGGATTTCGCCCAAGCTCTGAGCTGGGGGGAAATCTGCTGAAAATTCACGCTCATACCACCAGCGGGAAATCCGTCGGCAGTATCAGCGTGAAATTTCCCCATTGAGCCCAATGGGGAACTGGGCATTCCCGAATGGGCTCAATGGGGAATGGGGATTAACTTTACCACCGAACTCGTGATCCGGCGCTATTAGCACCGGGGAGTTCGGCGGTAGGGCAGATAGCGCCGGCGTTATAGCCCAAGTCGTGATGAGGCCCTATGTCTTCCCATGCTACTACTGGATTAGGTTCCATTAACTCTTTCTCTATACAATCAATGTTTATTAGGAAAGATTTTGTAATTGTGGGTAATTTTCCTTCCTTGTGGCAACCCCTAAACTTTTTGCTGTTGTTTTTCACCTTGTTCTCGAATTTGCCAGAGAAGTGCAGCCTTCTGCCGCACTCCTCTGGGCTTTCGCTCCATTCTTACGGGGAAACTGACATGCCCTTAAGACAGTCAGTACCGGGACATGTTTTTTTCCCAGTTTCTTTTATCATGTTGCGGCTTTCGTGCAACATGACACAAGAGGGCACTGTAAGCTAAGTTACTGCTCTCTTGGGTCTCTAGCCTTCTACAGGCCCTAGATACTCTTTTTGGATTGTAACTGATCGGTGCAAGTGATTCACGGACGGGAATGGTGGCAGCGATCGTTTCTTGTGTTTTGAGCTCCTTTTGGCGCTTTAAGCGCGTTTCTCGTGCTTAGCCCAAAATGGTGGCCTGGCTCCCAAAATGGCCAGACCACGAGGCTCCTTTGTCCTGTCCGCTGACCGTCTTTCTCCCTTCACCTTCCCCAGGTCGAGCCGACCCGGGGCCTTCCTTATTTGGGCATGGACTTTCCCGCGAAACACGGATGCTTTCGCGGGCTTCTACATGCCTTGTGTGTGCTTCCAGGATGTGGGCTGGGATGTCTGGTCCCAATACACATCCTGGGTGCCAGAGAGTCTAGGGTGGTGTGAATGCCTGGGACCACAGTGGTCCGTGATAGGTCCACGTATGGGGTGAGTGTTGATGAGCGGATCTCCCATTGGGTCCCCTCCGTTTTGGCACGAAGGGAACCGTGGATAAGAGGGGGCTGGAAACACCACTACCATGTCGATCTCCTGAGTTCTCACGAACAAAGGAATACAGGAGCCAAGTATCCTGCAACCAAGAGGCTGAACCGAGGAATCGCTGGTGACCCGCTGAAGGACTGCTCCTCTGCACTGCTGTCACCTTGTGAAACCCTTTTTACCCCTGATCGAACCAGAAGACCTGTACTGGTACTTCGACCCTTGGAATAGCGGGGACAGCTATTCTCGGCATCTTCACCATCTCCTGCTCGTAAGCCTTCGGAAATGTCTCTGGGCCATCCAGCAGACTGACCAGCTTCACAGGAGTCTTGCTCTGTAACCGCCGCCAGGTTGTGTAGTATTTCGAGTTCTTGTCACTCTCACATGATTCGTACACTTGCCGTTCCCGGTCTGAAGTGAGTAGTGTACATTTGGCTCAGATACACAAAGCCGCTCTGTTGCCCTGCTGTGGTAACAAACTGTGCGGGTTCACTTCGTTTGGGACATCTTTAACTCAACTCTGCTGCTGCAGAATCAAAACGATGACGAGACATCCCCTGCCCCCCTGAAACTGCCAGCGACTGAAACTGACGCGGGGAAGCCTGGGTCGGCTTGCATCGGGGACCAGTGAGTAGCATAGCTAGGAACTGGTCGCCCTCCTGCAGGAGCCCATAGCTTTCCCCCGCTGTGTCAAAACAGCACGCCTTTCCGTACTCGCGCTCTGCTTCTGCCCACAGTGGAGGCTGCGCTTGAGTCGCGGAACTCTGTTGTTCTTCATTTGTGCACTAAACTGAACTGCCTGATTTCCCTCAAAGAGACTCCCCTTTTTGTCCATTGGCACCAGCGTGTGCAGGTACTTTTGAGCACCATGCTCCACTCTTCGTAGGGCTCGGACTTCCTTTTAGTTAGGTGCCTCTGAAGGCGGACTGGGTCTAAGCATTATTTCGCACTGCCTGTTTTCCTTCCCTTTTAGGTGGACTACACATTTCGTGCATTTAACGCTTGAGACTTGTTTGTATTTGTATATATATTGTATTGGTATGGTATGTGTTGGTTTACTAGAGTTGTATTGTGATTTCTCGCTACGGTCATTGTTTTAAAGGCCTTGGAATAAATGTGTATATATTTTTAATATAACACCTGTTTGGAGTAGTTTGTAAGTGTCCTTGCTTTGTGTGCTCATTGCGGGCTTTCAGTCACCCTCACCCCTCTTGAGACCTAGTCTTGACCGCCGTGATCACTACCCTGATTGGTCTGGCTTGTCCAGAGGTTACCCTGTTCCAAGTAATTAGGTTGGCCTTCTGAACTTCTGCACCACCAGGACAGAGTTCAGAAATCCGTCTTAACAATGTCGCGTGCCCTTTGCCTTCTTTTGAGTTCTAATTCCTCGTCAAGCTCTCTTTGTTTCCTTGCTTCCTCCGATACCCTTTACTCTTCCTGTCTTTTCAACTCTCTTCTCTCATTTGCTCCACACACTTCTTCATCTCTGCGTCTTTGCATCCTTTTAGCTATTAATTTCTGTTCCTCCTCTTACTCTCTTTTCTTTTCTAGCCTATCTCATTCTCTGATTGCTCTTTCTCTATCGTCATGCTTCCTTTGCTCTTCTGCTCTTTCCTGTTTTTTCAACTGTTCATCTTGATACAGCGGTTCCCTTGTCTGTATACTCTTTCTTTTGGTCTCGTCTTCTTTCAATCATTTCTCTCTTTCTCCGTCTTTTTTATCCTGTTCATCCTGATCTTCTTTTTGTCTTACTTCCTCAATGCTCTTTCCATCATGTTTTAGCAATATCTGACTGCCCATTCATTCGTTCTGTACGAGCAGTATTTTGTCAGCTTTATCTTTCTATTTCCATCTTTTTATTTCTCTCTCTTTGTCTAGAGACATACCTGGTCGGTCACTTCTCTCCATGTCCTGTGAGACTTTAGGAATTACATCGCTTTCTGGAGTCTTTTCGGGACTTTCGTCACTTTTACATGGAGGTGATTTATATGTTAGGTTGCTGTTCCCAGTTGCTGCTTTAAGCTCTCTTAAAGGATATAATCCTTCATCGTTCGTGCTATAGCCATTTACTTCAGGCGCTGTAGGGAGAGCAGAAGGCTCTTCCCCGCCTCTTCACACTGGTTAAGCATCCATTCCTCATGGTACATCTTCCAAAGCTCTAACCTGGCTAACTCCTTTTCTAACTTTTTCCCCATATATGCTACGTGCAAGTATGTCGTCATATGTTGCAAAACTGCTTTAGACAGCGATCCCCTTTGTGGCCATGGCATGAACATTTTATCTACCGTACCCTTAACCCATTATGTACTATACTGCTTAAGCTTGGGTGCGTGTTTTGACAAGTGTCTGCACAAGTGTATAAGCGGAGTAATGTCCTCCATCATGAGGTAGTCACAATCGACTGTAACAACTTACCATTACTTCACACAAAGAAATGCTTTCCATAAAAATACTACAATATGAGCGTGCACCAATCATCGCAGCTCCAAGCCTTGTGTCAGGTTTACTTCAATCTTCGTAGTCCCTAAACATTATCAGTCGACTATATAAATAAATTATTCAATTTCAAATCTCATTATTTCCATCACAATCTATTTCTTTCTTATTTTCAATATTTAATTTCTTTGCCAAATACACAATATACGATCTACAGACAAACAGAGTGACTGACAGACTGGCCAGCCCACATATATTTCCGTCAACGGTCCTCGTGACCATTCCTGCCCCTAATAATGACTCTGATCAGAGTATGAACTGTCCTCTTTAACAATCCTTGATTGTTTGTAATCTAGATACGTCCACTTGGACTTTAGGACAAGTTCCTTCTAAACGTCCTTGATGTAGGTTACTGGGCTTATCATCTAGATCACTCCTCATCTATATACCTTAAACTATGATGCTCATCATTTTACACTATGAAGCTCCTCGTCTTATACCCAAATATACCCCAACCAACCCTCCGTTACTCTATCCCCGTTATCATTCTTCCCCACTCAGTGCTCATTCAGTTTGCCCCCTCATTCATGCTACTCACCATTCACGTTTTCAACTTCCGACCCTCGTGATCGTCTCCTCCTCAACCATCCAATTCAACCTTTGGTTCACTCAGCATCCTGTAGAAGTCAGGAGGGGATTCCGCTTGAAAACGAGGGACCAGTCCCACCTGTACTTGCAAGTTTTATTTAAACTAGTGGCCGCTATCTACAAGGGGCTTCACGTTCCTCCAGCTAAATGGTGGAGGACATTCGATATTTCCAGGACCCCAAAGCTTAACAAGTCAATGGATTTTAAACCATCCTTGCTCTGCTAGCAAGTGAAATGGGGTGTCCAACCCAGCCCTTTAAGATGAGGTAGAAATACTTTGAGATGGATGGAGATGCAGAATATACTCAAACATTAATGATTAATAATGACTCAGGAAGTTGGCAAAGCGCGTCTGTTTTAATATCAATTATCTAAAACAGGGAGTTAGAACGAACATCAACAAATTTGCTCAATCGTCACACTCAATGCATGTCATGAAAAAAACAACTTATATACTAAAAACACGTAATCAGTGATGTAAATCTACGTGGCAAACTACAAAAACCTACTTGGGAAGATGATAGGCTTACAGGGAACATCTAGGTATATGTTCCATACTTGTCAGGGAAGGTGATTGGGTCTATAACATCAAGTGGGGCAACTATGCTCCCTCTAGTGCAGGTTTCTATGAATGTCATCAAATACATGATGTCCCATTGGTTATACAAATTATAGGGCTCACTATTACGTGGCACTCTATAATTTGTTGGCACCCTTTTACCCTTCTGTAATATTCCACCTATGCAAGCAGCACCCAGGCTAACATCCAGATGCTGGTGGGCTGGTCATAACCATAGCTTCCCACAAATTTGCCTGTCATCTATCATCACCCTTGCAGTCTGCAAGTCAATGAAGCCTGCATATATCAGACATTACGCTGATGCCCGGAGACTGGCCGCATACACAGAAGACGCAGACAAGCATTGACTACCGAATAAGTGGGAATCCACTGTTGATATAAACAGGGAAGACAGATGTGGATCTGGAGACACATATATACCTAATGTGATAAAGGGACAGATATCACAGTATTTGGAAGAGAACACATCAAATGTGTTACAATTGTCTATCCCCGTTCGAGTAAGAGAGAAATAATCTGAAGGAGTCTAAAGAAGATGAATTGGATTTTAACCAGTACATCTTGACATCTTCCACAAGTATTACTGGAGATGGTGTGGCTCAATCTGGCACACATGCAAGGAATTAAAATTGGTTGTCTTGTCCTGAAGAAGGTTGTGATAGTATGAGAGCACCACTATTGATGCTCGACCATAGCAACTGCAACACGTGTCGATGTAAAATTAGTGGGAACAACAGAATACAGATATTTGTCATCTTGAACCAACAAAGGGACTTTACTAGCATATAATCTTTAAGAACAGAAAATTAACAGATGTGTTACTGTTACTCTATGTGTAAAACCAATTTGGACTGTGGGTTGAGGAAAATATGAGTGTGAATGAGAGAAAGAGAGTGAGCTATGTTATATTATTATGTTGTTTAATAATGTTTTAAATATAAGAACTTTTTTTGAATAAAAAGCTTGGAAATACAAACCAAGTGGAAAGTATTGTGTGCTGTCATCCTCTATCTACTAGTCCACGTGCTTTTTATTTTCTCTGTTTCATTATCTGTGGGACTAGAGATTTATTGCAAGTAGCCCTTTTGTTTTTGGCTCCGAACTTAACCTTGAAAATGTTCTCTGAGCTCGAGAATATGAAGGAGTATAGGCATACTCTGTCTTCTTGGTTTCGACACAGCTCGTCCCAGTGTCTATTTTCATCCAACAATGTGACTGCTGACCATGTTTTCGAATCTTGCTGCATTTAAAATACTATTAAATGATGATATGATATGACAAGATACAACATTTTATTTATATCGCGCTCATACACAAGTGTTTCAATGCACGACAAGGCAAGGGAGGGGAACAGGGGAGAACAAAACAACGATCTTACTAGGCCCAGTGACATTGAGAACATGCAAGTGCATGGGAGAGGGGGAGGGGGAAAGTGCATGGAAGGAAGGGAGAACGTGGAAAGTGCAGATCAAAGTAGAAACAGGAGAAACAGGATAAATAATAATTAAAATAAATAAAATCAGCACAAAGTGGTAGTTCAGCCAAGTGGCAAGGGCTAGGTTTAATGCAGCAGATAAGGTGGGTCTGATACGTGCAGGAGGGAAGTGCAGGAGGGAAAAAAAGGGGAGGGGGCTGTATCGGTACAGATACAAACCCCAGTGCAAGGGGTGGACCAGAGGCAGTGCGGTAGGGTGGCAGGGTGAGTAGGAACCTGGGACCAGAGGACATAGGGTGTCCTGATGTAAGGTGCTAAGAGAGAACAGATCAGCAGGGGAGGGGGGGGGGCGAGGTCTTGAGGTGCTTCCTCAGATGGTTTTCCTCAATTTTTAGTGTGGCAAGGAGGCTGTTCAGAGGGAGGCCCCAGCCGAAGACAGAGATCTACCCCCAGCTCGTTTCTTAGAAAAACGACTGACCCTGAGGGAGTTAGAGGAGGAGGAGCGAAGAGCTCGACATGGGAGGTATTTACAGAGGGATAGCTGAAGATATTTTGGACCCAAGCCCCAGAAAGCCTTGTAGACAATGTAGAAGGTTTATAATATAATCCTTGCATCCACTGGGAGCCAATGGAGAGATTTCAGAGATGGAGAGATATGATCCCAGGGCTTGAGGCCAAGGACAAGTCTTGCAGTCCTGTTCTGGATTAGTTGCAGAGAGTGGAGAGCAGAGGAAGGTAGATTTAGAAAGAGGCTGTTACAATAATCCAAACTAGAGAGAAACAGAGTTTGGGAGACAGTGAGCTTCTGGGCGAAAGAGAGGAAAGGAAGAGTACCTCACAGAGGGTGTAGTAGGAAGTTCGACTTTTTAGAGACCTCAGAGATGTGGGCAGAGAAGGAAAGTGTAGAATCAAAGAAGACCCTGAGGTTCTAAGCCTCGCAGGTGGGGGTAGGAGGAGCGCCATGGGAGGCCGGCCAGAGAGTGAGGGGAAAGGATGGAGAAGGTGTCCCGATGAGGAGGATTTCAGTCTTGCTGGCGTCCAGAGAGAGATCGTTAGCGTAACAGCAGTCTTGAATGGCAGTAAGGCAATCAGAGATGAGAGAAGGGGAGGAGGTGGCTGAGCATAGCCTGAAGATAAATTGAGTATCGTCACCGTAGCACTGGAAATTTGAACAGAAAAGGGCAATGCAGTGGGCATGAGTTGCCAAGTATAGGTTGAAAAGCCAGGGTCAGAGGTTAGATCTCTGGGGAACACCACACGTAGAGAGGGAGATAGATGATAGGAAGGACCCAAGTTTGACCTGGAAGGGTCTGTCAGAGAGGAAAGAGGTCAGCCAGGCCAGAGCCTGATCAGTAATTCCAAGGTTTACACAGAGACGGTTGAGCAGGATGGTATGGTTGACCGTGCCAAAGGCAGATGAGAGATCGAGTAGGATGAGGACAGATGGAATGTTAGCATCGAGGTTCGAGAACAGATCCTCACAGATGTTCAGGAGAGCAGTTTCCATGCTTCTGGCAGCTATGAAGCCAGATTGGTGGTCATGGAGACAGCCAACAGAGTCAGAATGATGGTTAAGCTGAGAGATGGCCAGCTTGGCCAGGAGTTTGTCCAGAAAAGGAGTAATGGAAATTGGGCGGTAATTAGCCGAACAGGTAGGATCAGCTGTGGGTTTATTGAGAAGAGGATGCACAAGGGAGTGCTTCAGAAGGGATGGGAAGAATCCAGAGGCAAAAGAGTGGTTGCAAAAGTCAGCAAGAGCTGGAGCAAGGGTGTCAATGTGGTCCTTGATGGTTTTAGAGGAACAGGGATGAACCTGTAGTGACAAGGTTTTCATAGATCAGACTTGTCTAGCAACCTCATCGGGGGAACAATGAGGAAAGGACAAGAAGGTGATTGGGGGCGTGGCTGAAGGAGGGTCAGCAGCCATAGACAGAGAGGGCCGGGGAATGGAAGGCAAAGTAAGGGTGGACAGGATGTCCTGGGTTTTTGAGATGAAGTGAGAGGCAAGGGCATCACAGAGAGACTGGGAGGCAACAGGAGGGGTAGAGACTGCAGCAGGTTGGCCAGATCCTTGCAGATTTGAAAGAGTTCGGCCGAGTTGGTAGATGTCGCTGAGACACAGGCTTGAATGTGAGGACAAAGAGCTGGTATTGCCTTTGGAGCAGGTGACAGGCCAGTTTGTCAGAGGATGAACAACAAGCCCTCCAGATCCTCTCAGCCGCCCTAGACTTATGTTTAAGTGTAGCTAGGTCAGAGTCAAACCAGTAATGGCACTTGGCTTTGAACTTCAAGCGGATCCTCATGACAGGGGCAAGAGCATCAATAGAAGAGTAGAGAAGGGATAGGGCTGTGTCAGGGTGTGAGTCAGCAGAGGAGGAGAAGAGGGGGAGAAGAGGGGGAGAAGGTGGCAGCGAATGCCTCAACTGACACACGCTTCATAGGTCGGATGTCCAAGAAAGTGGGTGGCAGTGTTGGTGTGGGCTTGGCTTGGGGGGAAGAGAGTGAGAGATGAGAGGAGAGGAGGCAGTAGTCACTCCAGGAGAGAGGAGTAGTCAGGGGGATAGAGAGGGGGAGGCCAGTAGAGATCAAGAAACGAAGTGTGTGACCTGCAGAGTGCATTGGGCAGGAGGGGAGGATAGAGCAAGCGAGGGAGTCGCAGAGGTTGTGAAAAAGCAATAATGAGGGACAGGGAGAATCGACGTGGATTTTAAGGTCACCAAGGAAGAGGAGTTGAGTGGTAGCGGCCTGGAGGGAGGAGGAGAGGTCAGCCCAATCGGAGAGTAAAGAGGTGATTTGACCAGGGGGTTGGTATAGAGTAGCAACAGTAAGAGATTGGCTAGGTGAGAGAGAGAGCCTGCATAGAAGCCATTCGAAAGAGGAGTTGGTATGTGTGGGAATGATAGTGGCAGGAATCCACTCAGGAAAGGGCTACACTGCCTCCAGGCTGGGTGGATCTGGGTGCAGAGAGGATCTTGTAGCCATCAGGGAGCAGAGTATGAAAGCTTGTAACAGAGCTAGCCGTGAACCATGTCTCAGTAAGACCTAGGACATCAAGGTCAAGTTCTTCCACGAGGTGGCAGATGTCAGAGGAGTGTTTGACAACAGAGCGGGAGTTGAGAGTGACAAGATGAAGAAGGTTGCCAGCCTTAAAGACCTTCCGGGAGGGGTACAAATCAGAGGTACGCCCTGCGGAGGGGTACAGGTACCCTGAAGTGGGGCAGAGGAGGAGGGAGGAGTGGGCAAGGTAGCCGAGGAATGAGAGGAGGGGGCAGCCAGGGATGAAAGGAAGTTGAAGAGGCGAGGGAACCTCCTATCAAAGAGGATGAGATTGGCCTGAGGATCTTGGACCATGACAGAGCCATTTAGGTGGACATTGAGGTTGACTCTGGAGGAGTCAAAGGAATCCATGAGGACTTCCCAGCGAGTGCCACCATTAATGGGAGAGGAGGAGACATGACAGAGCACAGAGATCATATGTGGGGTCCATAGATCCGGAGAAGGAATGACAAAGAGGATGTTGGTGAGGGTCTGTCTGGAAGAGGTGCTGGAATATGTGTCAGCAATAAGAAGACCTGGGTTGGAGGCCAGGTTATCCTTTTTAAACTTCTTCTTTCCAGACTTAGTGAGAAGTGAAGGATAGTTGATAGAGAAGCAATTGGAATAGATGGGAGAAACAGAAAGTGCCATGAGTGGGAAGAGATAGGAGGCAGAGGGAGGAGTATGCAAGTACAGTGGTATGGAACAGTCACTGGGCTAGTGGATTACAATCAATATGCAAAGTTAAATGCAGAATACACCCAAGTTTTATTTTCAATTCAAAATGCAGTATACACCTCTGACATCTTCAATGTTCTTGCTCCTCACCTAATACAGGAGTTTTGTTCTTTTCACACATTTTGTAATTATTGCTTGAACATTCAGGCCCACGGTGGTCTTGACTTACAGGTCTTGGTCCAACCAAGCCTTTCTTTGATTCACCTCCATGGTTAGGTTATTTCTGTAGCATGAACATCTTCATCTCGAGCCTGAAATGTTGCTCATCTTTAACACCTCCTCTTTAGAACCATAGAATACACATGTTCTCTTGTCTCGGCATCTCTTCTGGGTGCATCAGTTCTACTTCTTCATGATGTCACAGATCTTCTGTTTTGCTCAGTTTTCATACTTCTGAGATTTCATTCAAACGGCCGTCATATTGTTGTGAATGCATGTATTGCTTCCTCAATGGAAACCTTACTTCCAGGATTCTCTTCGGTATAAGTATTCTCACTGGCATTGCATGTGTCTCACACCGTGACTCCCAACTTATAGGCAGTTTGGGGGAGGAGCTTTGGGTGCGGGTAGTTGGCTCCGCTCTTCACTGGCTCTGGAGTGAACCAGAATATGTGAATTTCTTATTGCATGTGTTTGGGCATTTAGTTATCAACAGTTTGCCTTGCCAGAGCCTGTGGACATCTGTGTGGCCCTCCAGGTGTCCATGATCACTAGCCAGCATAGTAAATGAGTGGTAGCCCAAAGCATCTTCAGCACCTACTAATGAATAACCATGGATCCTGTGCCTGGGCTCTGCCATCCCTTATTTTTATAGATTCATTTCTAGTGTGTGTATGTGAAGAGTAGAGCCTTACACGGGCTATCTTTTCACTGGGATTATTTTCCTGTTTCCTTTGTAGACAAGTGCATGAGTGAAAGTCTTTGCAAGCAGAATTTACATTCTGTTATTTTCATTATTAGAGTCACTCTCACCAAATGGTATTGTGAAATGACTCTTCCTATTCGTTCGTTCAGAAAGTCTGTCTGTCTGGTGTGATGTAGTCTGTATCTACATCACACCAAGGTCACAGGTCGGCAACCTTAATGGTGTTGGTGATTTATGGCTAGTATCTTCAGGAGCCTTGGAAAATTCAATGTTTGACTTCAATTGGGCTTGGGCCGGGAGGACAGCTCAGGGGCAACACGCTTGCCCTGAAAGCAAGAAGACCCAGGTCCACTCTTAGAAACCTCTGGCTATTAAGCGCGTTTCAAATAACCAATTTTAATTATCTGTGTGCCAGTTGTTTACTCCACCCTTTGTTTCTGTCCATACATGTGTGGTTCTTGATGTTTCCTTATGTTTAATGTTATGCTCACAGGTGGGTGTCCTGCCCCTCATCACTAAGCTTTCTGTTGTTAGCTGGAATAGTAAATTACCCTCTAATCCTCCCCATGTCATCATTTATGGGCTTACCATTTGGCTGTCAGCATTGGATATGACCTAATTTTGGATCTCAAAGCAGCACAGCCAGATCACGGCCAGAAGTGGATGGTGAATTTAGAGTGAAGGACACAGGAAATATGGGAGGAGAGGTTAGAGTGTACATTTTAACAAGGCTTTGGTGCTTGTGTTGGTACTGACAATGGAAGGGCTTGTATATTTCACATTTAAGCTAGGCTTAGGTGCTTTTGTAGGTTCCGCTGACAGGAGGGGTTACACAGTGCACATGTAAGTCTGGCTTAGGTGCTTGTGTTGGTACTGTCGAGAGGAGAGGGAACATAGTTGAATATAGTAGACACTTGAGTCGGGTTTAGGTGCTTGTGTTGGTATTGCTCAGAGGAGAGGTTATAAAGTGCATATTTATGCCTGGCTTAGGTGGTTGAGTTGGTGCTGCTGAGAGGAGCAGTTACATAGTGCACACATGAGCTGGGCTTAGGTGCCTGTGTTGGCACTGCTGAGAGGAGGGGTTACAGAGTGCATTCATATGCCTGGCCTAGTTGCTTGTGTTGGTACTGCTGAGAGGAGTGGTTGTATAGTGCACATTTAAGCCTAGCTTAGGTGCTTCTGTTGGTACTACTGAGATGAGGGGGTACATAGTGCACAGTTAAGCCTGGTTTAGGTACTTTTGTTGTACGACCTAGGGGTGACTCATTTATATTTTGCCCTATGGTTCACTATTTTGTGTGCATTCAAAGACACCAAAAAGTATTTTTCAACACTTAACACTAAAACGGCTTTGCATGGGTGGTTGCAAGTGAAAGCTGAAGGTCCCTTTCACATGAAAAGCAGCATTTTCGAACAATGACCCAAATACAGCTTTGTATGTGTATTTTCAAAGTTAAATTTTAAGTGCCATCTTGAAAAGGCCTACCAGTCATTACCAAAGGAAAAGCAGCATTTTAAGTCACAGTGCAATAAGAAAATCAAAGGTCCCTTTCACATGAACAACAACATGTTTAAACACTGACACAAAAACGGCTTTGCATGTGTGTTTGCAGTTTAAATGTGAAAAATGCACCACTTCTAGCAGAAGAATGTCAGGGAAAAAGACATGGTGCGTGTCAACAAAATGTATATCACTATATGTTGTGCATGCCACATATCAGCAGACATTTGAAGAGAAAACCCACTTTGTTTTCCATGGAAACATTTTTTGTAGGCCAGAGGCAAACCCTTTTGCTGACTGTGGGCCACATGTCACAAGGAACTCCCCCACTGGAAGGCTGGCATCATACTGTTTACAACTGCCATACAATGTGGCCTTCTTGAAAGGTGTTGTCCCTAAAGGCTGGACTCTGTGCAGATACAACTGGCCTTGGCTGGAGCATAAACAGAATGTATACCGAAGTTGGGAAGACACAACAATTAAGGGAGGCTGAAACTCCAATTTCAAAGAGCAAACAACCGGTTGCCAGTCATTTGGTCGACTACAAACTGGTCGACTGCAATTTGGTCGACGCCATTTGGTCGAAAACCAAATGGTCGAATTTTTTAATTTTTTTAATTTCACCCCTTTTTTGGTTTTTTTTGGGGGCCCCCAACCCCCTTTTTTTTCTTTTTTTTTTCGACACGAAAACCCACAAAACACATATATAAATAAAAAAAAAAAAATTCGACCATTTGGTTTTCGACCAAATGGCGTCGACCAAATTGCAGTCGACCAGTTTGTAGTCGACCAAATGACTGGACACCCAAACAACCAACTTCAAAGAGACTAATTAAAACTCTGGTCACAGGTTTGCCCAGAGAGACAAATGGCTGGATGAAGCAGAATTGCCATTTGCTGAACACACAGATTTGCAATTAATTTAAAAGGACTATTATAACTTAGGCCTTTTTCTCAGCCACCATAAATCATTTTTTTTATATATGTGTCACTTTTTATGTAATTTTCAGGCAATTGTAGAGATATACAATTCATCCACCTGCGACTCTGTGTTTCTGGCTGATCTGAACATTTTCCAAATGTGGGAGCTTGGGAAAATTAGGAACATGGGGAAGAAATCGCATTTTGCTAGCGATTATGTGTTTTGTGAAGACGGAAGAAAAGTGCCACATAGCCATGAAAAATGGTGCAGACCTGGCTATCATCTTATTTTATTCCCCATGATTAGCTGAATCAGGAAAAAAAAATAGGTAGTTGCGAGTAAACATATGAAGTTTTGCCACAAAACTAGATTTTTGGCCAAAATTGCACATAAGAACAAATGGAGATTGAAAATGTATTTAGCTATATGGTGCTCCAAACCCCTAAACCAATCCTGAGAGGGAGGCTGGATGTGGGTGTAGAGAGAAGATTGACAGTTCAATCCTAGCTGAGAGAACTCTTACAGGGTACTTCCCCAAGATTGTAAACTTGAATGAGTCATTGCTGCTTCCTCTTAGTGCTTCCTGCACTAGGGGGGTGGGGAGCAGACAGACAGACGGAGAGAGCTGTGGAGATTTACCATCATGAGGGCTGCTGGAACTTACCATCTGACAGCTGCAAGGAAACAACAGAGAAGATTACTTAGAGCGCATATGGGTGGCTCTGTCTATTTCTAGGAAGGCCTAAAAGCTGACTGGTTCCTATGGTGAGGAGCAGGAGGTCATCCTGGAGAGTGGAATGACCAGACTCCTGTCCTATCTTTCCAGAGTGTCCTGAAATGCAGCTGGCTTTCATGAACCTTAAACAGAGGCTTTTTATGTAAGTAGAACATAGCCCTGGGAAACCAAAAGGTGGGGGAACTGCTTGCCTTAAATCCTTTCCCTTTATAGTGGGTGGTGGTTGCAAAACTGTGTAGATTCTTGCCTAATCAATTAAAAAGATTAATTTATTTAATTCCCCATTTGGTGGAACACTACGGTGTGATTTTTGTTAAAATGCAAAATTAACTAAGGTCACTTCCCAGTGTGCGCTGAAAAAATATAGCTTGTAATTTAATTGGGCAATCCTTTTTGTACTGTTGATCTCAACTACTTTAAGGAAGAGCGGTATCTTTGTTTGTAAATCAACACAGGCCTTTCAGTGGAGGGGGGGTCAAAAATCCAAAATTCTCAGATCATTCCAATTTTTCTGTTACTAGGAGAGGGTAGTGGGGTGGGGGTCTGAAAGACAGACTGCTAATTCACCCTGTGTTTATTTTAAAGCAACAGTGTGGGTGAAATAATAATTGGCAAAAAGTAAATTGCTAGCCTGTTAAGTGCACAGGAACGTCGAAATTGCACAGCATTACATCTATCAATATGTTCTATGACCAGCACTAATTATTTCCTGAAATGCAGTTTGTAGAAAGTAAAGAACTGTGATTTGTGTTCTTTTCCACTCACTTTTTTGATTTATTTATGTTGATAGAATTTTATTGTGTTGTGCCACAGATAAAGTAGTGTTTGACATTTCAGTACGAGTTTTGTAACATTATTCAAATAAACCTAAACATATTTCCTGTACACCGGCCTGGTTTTAGGCTCATTGGTAGCTCAGGGGGAGGGACCCAAGGGGTATTAGATGAATTGGAAATAGGGCTGATTAAAAGAATCTGTTAAACAGTTTGTTGCATGACACTTTCAATGGGGAGTGAAGGAACAAGCACCTACGCCCGTTACATTAGTATAGTGGTACATTGGGGGTCATTACGAGTTTGGAGGAAGCCATGCGTTATTAGCGCCATGGCTGCTTCCAAACTCGTGTCCGGGTTCTCAGAATAGGGACTTACCGGGTCATTCCAACCTTGGAGGACCCGGTAAGTCCCCATTCTGAAAACCATTCCCCATTCCCATTCGATCCCCCATAGGGCTCAATGGGAATGGGGAAGGAGCTAATAACGGGCCTGCAAATAGCAGGCCCATTATTAGCTCCCTGGTCCCTTAGTTTCTCCCGCTAAGGGCAGCTAGTAAAATCAGCTGGTCTTAGTGGGACCCGCTAAGGGACCTCGGAATGCGGTGAGTAGGGGTTAACGGCACTGGCATCCTTACCGGTGCCGTTAACCCCTTACCGCCACAGTCGTAATGATGCCCATTGTGTCTGGCAACATTTATGGCAGTTCCAGCTGTCACCAGGCAATGGATTAATTTCTCTGAGGTTGCTTCATGTGTGACTCAATTCCTAACCATGCTAGCAGTGTTTTATTTTATTTATTTGCATTTATAAAGCGCACAGAACTGCCCTGGGGCATCGTGGCGCTGTTACAGCAGACTTAGTCATGAACACAAGCATAGGAATGTGTTTACAGATGTAAACCGAGTTACCGAGTACATTTCACATTGGTAATAAACATTGAGCTTAGAGGTTATGCTATGCTGTGGTTACAATGCAAGCATGAGAGTGCATGTGGAAGACTTTAGCGGAATAGGAGGGTTTTGAGGTTTTTACGGAAGGTATGGTATGATTTTTCGTTCCTTAGTGAGGTAGGTAAGGAGTTCCAGTTTTTAGGTGCGAGGTGTTGGAAGCTGGTTCCTCCCGCCCTGGATCTTTGAAACGTGGGGACATCAATCATGTTGGTGCGGTGAGCTCTGGTGGGTCTGATGGAGGCTTTCGGTGTGATTCTTTCTGCGAGATAGGGTGGGGCATCCAGGGATAGGCATCTATGTGTGATGGTCATGGCTTTGAAAAGTATGCGTTCCTTCACGGGTAGCCAGTGGGCATCTTTCCTTGCTTGCGAGATGTGTTCTCTTTTTGGAATGGACAGTGCTGCCCGGAGCGCATTGTTTTGCGTGATTTGGAGTTTTTTTAGGTTGTGGGCGGAGGTGCCTAGGAACAGGGCATTACAGTAGTCTAGTTTTGTACCTATAGTGGCTCTGGCGATGGACAGGCAGTTTTTGGCGGAGAGAAAAGGCTTGACAGCATTTATCATCTTGGTGGTAAGTGCCGAGGAAGAGGCTATGGCGTTGACCTGGCGAGACATAGATAGTGAGGCATCTAGGTGAACGCCTAAGGTTTTAACAGTCTTGGAGACTGAGATGGTGGAGTTGTCGATGTTGAAGGATTTGTATTGGGGGGGGAGTTTGTTGAGAATTTCATTGGTCCCTACTATGAGGATTTCGGTTTTGTCCCCGTTTAGGCAGAGGCCGTTGGCCGCCATCCAGGTTTGGATGGCTGTGTAGATTTTGGTTAATGCTGTCGCATCTTCTTCGTAGGTCCCAGTTAGAGGGAGTAGTACCTGCGTATCGTCTGCGTAGTTGGTATACGCTATGTTACGACAGTCGAGGTCATTGAAGAGAGGAAGGGTGAATATATTGTAGAGAGTGGGGGCGGTGCAGGAGCCTTGTGGGACGCCGCAGTGGATGGTGGTAGGGGTTGCCGAGGCAGTGTCTGAGAAGACTTTCATGAGTCTGCCATTTAGGAATGAGGCCACCCATGCAATGGCTTCCGGGGAGAAGTGTGCTTCATTTTTTAGGTGCATGCCTAGGATATCGTGGTTGACAAGGTCAAAGGCGGCAGATAGATCCAGTAGGAGAAGGAGTGCCGGTTTGCCTTTATCCATAGTGTCAGCAAGCTGTATTTTCAGATCAAGTAGGGCTGACTCAGTTCCGTGACCTGGTCGGAAGCCTGACTGTCTTTTTCCTAGGATATGGTTGGTTTCGAGATAATCCTGGATTTGTGTGTAGGCCATTTTATCCAGTATCTTGAGCAGGAAAGGCACAGTGGTGATGGGCCTGTAGTTGGTAGCTACTTCAGGGTCGAGGGTGGTTTTTTTTAGAAGCGGGCGCACCCAGGCTTCTTTTAGACTGTCAGGGACAGTGTTGGTTTTGAAAGAGGCATTAATGAATGATTTAAGGAAAGGGGCGAGTGTTTCAGTGCAGTCTTTGATGAGGCTGGCGGGGCAGGGGTCTCCTTTACAATTGGATGGTTTGATCTTGTTCATTATCTCAATAACTTCGTGTTCTGTGACTTCCCTGAATTTGAACGGGGTAGTGGGGGCTTTGGTGGATGTGGTTCCCGAACTAGGGGTGGGCATGTGGCTCGTGGTGGTGGGAGATTTGAGGTGCAGTGATAGGTTTTTGTGGTGCTCCTTAATTTTTGTTTGTAGGAGTTCAATTTTATTTAACAAGGCAGATTGTATGGAGTTGCACCAGATTTGGTCTTTAACAATGTCTTGTGATTTGGTGGCCGGTGTGGTGAGTTCGTTGAAAATGGCGAAGAGTTCTTTGGATTCGGAGCTTGCATTAGCAATTCTATCATTGTAAGAGACTGATTTAGCTGTGATTATGGCTTTTTTGTATTGGGCAGTGATTTTTTTGTAGGAGGATAGGGTGGCTGGGGAAGGCGATTTCTGCCAGGAGTTTAGAGCTTTTCTTTTCTGTGAGCGGAGTTCTTTGAGTTCAGTGGAGAACCAGGTATTTGAGTGTTTGATAGTTTTGGCTTTTTTGGTCTGCAAGGGGGCAATGGCGTCAATGGCGGTGCTTATGGTGCTCTTGTAGATATCTGCTAATTCTGACGGGTCAGATGACTTGAGGTCTGTGGAGAGGATGTGAAGGTGGGGTGTAATTTTATCTTTAGTGAGATTTTTTACACATCTTGCCAGTGCTGGGGGGATGGGGTTAGGTTTGTTTGTGTTAGATACAGCGGGAATAAAGAAGTGAATGAGGTGGTGATCTGACCAAGGAGTCGGGGTGATGGAGCTAATGTCGACGTGACAGTTGTGGTCAGCTATCCAGTCCAGGATACGGCCTTTGTTGTGTGTGGGTGAGGTTATTTTTTGGTCGAAGCCTAGTTCTTTTAAGGCTAGTGCAAGAGATTTAGCAGGCTTGTCCTTTTTATCGTTATACCCCAGGTTAAGGTCACCTAGAAGGATGCTTTTGGAGGTGAGTTTTAGGTTTTCTGTTAGGCGGTGTACAAGGTTCTCATGGAACTCTGTTAGGGGGCCGGGCGGGCGGTAGACTAGGTTGAAGGTGATGGTGGAGTTAGGGGAGAGGGCAATTTTTATAGCTAGAGAGTCTATGTTGTCACCTAGATTGGAGGTGATTTGTCTGGCCTCGAGGTGATCTTTCAGGATGAATGCTACCCCACCACCTACTGAGGAGAGGCGGTCTTGCCGGATAATGGCGTACCCCTGTGGGATAGTAAGGTTGAGGGCTGGCCCTGCAGCGCTGTGCAGCCATGTCTCGGTGATGGCTAAGATGTCGAGGTCCAAGCTAATTAGGAGTTCGTGAATTTCAATGGCATGGGCAGGGATGGATCTGGCGTTTATGAGGGCACACTGTAGGTTGTGTGTGTGTTGGGCCGAGGTAGGGGTGGTGTTGAGTGGTGTCGCCGGGATGGGGTGCGGCATGGTGGGTTTAGGTAAGGGTGTTTTGACTGTAAGGGATGGCGTGTTAGGCGTGTTAAGAGTGGTGGGAGGTGCTTGGTGGGTGAGTCTAGGGTATCTAGAACGGAGACCTAGGAGTTGGTTCCTGGTGTGGATGGGTCTGGTGTAGGAAGTTATGCTGGGTGGAGGATGACGTGCTGTGGGGATGCTTTCAGTGAAGAATGATGGTAGGAAGTAGGTGGGAGGAATGTTGGAGAGGAATGCCAGTGGGGCAGCTGGTGAGCTGGTGGATTGTTGAGGCATGGCGAGGGTATCGTTCAACATGGCACAACTAGAAACAGAATGCAATGTGGGCAGCAAAATCAGGGCACAGTATGCGACCATAAGGCACAACACAATAGTGTGGTCTAGATACGACCATAAGGCACAACACAATAGTGTGGTCTAGATATGACCATAAGGCACAACACAGTAGTGTGGTCACTATGCGACCATAAGGCACAACACAGTAGTGTGGTCTAGATACGACCATAAGGCACAACACAATAGTGTGGTCTAGATATGACCATAAGGCACAACACAGTAGTGTGGTCACTATGCGACCATAAGGCACAACACAGTAGTGTGGTCTAGATACGACCATAAGGCACAACACAATAGTGTGGTCTAGATACGACCATAAGGCACAACACAGTAGTGTGGTCACTATGCGACCATAAGGCACAACACAGTAGTGTGGTCACTATGCGACCATAAGGCACAACACAGTAGTGTGGTCTAGATACGACCATAAGGCACAACACAGTAGTGTGGTCTAGATACGACCATAAGGCACAACACAGTAGTGTGGTCACTATGCGACCATAAGGCACAACACAGTAGTGTGGTCTAGATACGACCATAAGGCACAACACAGTAGTGTGGTCTAGATACGACCATAAAGCATAAGGTTTTCTGTTCCCTATCACACTTGGATCATCGACATCACAGGCCCAGTAGTGGCAGGCCAATCTCAGTGGACGAGTAGGTGAGAGCATCTGGATATTGATTGAACAGCTGTTTTCCGTATGATGCCTCGGGCCATAACTCGGTGGCGAGTCATTATCCCACTGAGTTATGGCCCAAGGCATCATACCCAAAACATCTGTTCAATCACAGTTTAGCCATTTTCCCACGATAAAGCCCCGCACGTCGGTCTTTAACCCATCACCTACCAGGCAATTGTCATCTACCTCTTGTAGGGCCTTATTACAAGTTGTGCCATAATGGTAAAACAGCCAATATTTTGGAAAACTCTGTGTTTTAATACTCCTCACAATGGTAGATTTTACCAACAAAAATTACACGGATGGCGGAGAACCATGGCGCTAACAGCGCCATGGTTCATGCCGGTAAAATACCGGCACCGCCTTGGCGGAAAGGGGAATTACCGCCCCATTCCAAGGTTGGCGGGGCGGTAATTCCCCCTTCCACCATTGCCCTTCCCCATTCCCATTTTTGCCCCATAGGGCATAATGGGAATGGGGAAGGCGCTAATTACGGTACCGCAAATTGCGGTACCGTAATTAGCTCCCTGGGTCCCTTTGCGGGTTGGTTTTTAACGCCTGCAAAAAGCAGGCGTTAAATTCCCCAACCTGCAAAAGGACCTCGTAGAAAGGCGGTAAGGATTTACCAGTACCGGTAAAATACCGGTACCGGTAAACCCTTACCGCCATCCGTGTAATGAGGCCCAAAATCTTTGAGCTAAAATTAGCCTTTCACACATTCCCAGACACAAATTCATCCATTCAAACAGCATTCACTCTGCATTTTTCTCTCCCCTATACGCGATAAAAACCATTCATGGGAACTTCTTCAGGGGTGCACTGATTACCGCTTTTCTTTGAAGAAAACTGTTTACTAGAGCTGGGGGCTGGACACTGTTACAGCTTCATCCCAGCACTTCCTCTAATTTGTAGAGTCCTTATATGGTCATTTTTAACAGCACCTGTTCTCCATCATCACATTTCACAGTACAAGTGCCATGTTGTAAACAGATGTATGAGCGATGTACTGAACATCTTTGGGCTGAAGGTCACAATCTGGACACACATGGTTCCACCTGGTTAGCGCTAAGAACAGAAGAGGAGACTAGAAAGGTGAGGATAGTGATAGAGACAGAGGAGGTAGAGACCAAGTGAGTGACAGATGAGACGAATAGGAGGGGAAGGAAAGAAACAAAAACACTGAAGGGAAAGACCAGGGCTTATCAGGCTGGATCTTTGACTGGACAAGTTGCATCTTAAATACGTGGGGTTGGTGGACCTCGTAAGTGTTATAACCCTGCCCTATCTTTCATTTGATGGGCTTGGGGTTCGGGTTGGTTCTCTAGAATTCCTGCAGCATTTAGAAATACACATGCACGTTTTTTCTAAGCATGCTATACTGAATGCGTGTTTTCCAACGAGCCTGCGGTCGGCCAACATCTGAAAAATGTCAAGACATTTTCCAGGCACAATCCATCCTCTGGTACTACACCAACAATCTACTGCATACACAGATTAACCGACTGCAGTATTTTTTATGCGCGATGATGATCGTGCGTGGTGCGCACCACAGGGTGAGCTGCAGCTTAGCTCACACATGGCATGAGCATCAGTTTGCGGCTCTCACCCTTGCCTAGCAGCTGACGGGACTGCTATACTGCAGTCTTTGGTGCGCTGGGGTGGATGTTGCTGGGGCATGTCCATTGGCTTTTGCCACTCCCAAGCCTCCAGGTCTTAGGTAAGTGGCCGTAGAGTCTCCACTTTCTGACACGCTTGCGTCTGAGGCACACCAGCTGTGGACAGGAGCCTGGGCATTGCTTGTGAGGCGTGGATTTAATTCGTGGGATGGGAGTGGGCCGTGCACGTGTAGAAGGCACCGTTTAGTCGTTTGCTCCGGCTGATACTTTGCCTAGAATTGGCCATGTCTGTATCCTTGACTCTCTGGAGCTCGCGCTTGAAACTCTGTTCATCGCAGAATTGGCAAATACCAAAGGCTATTGAACTTGGGCTATTATACTCCCCTCGCCCTTGAATGCTTAGCGGTTAAGAGAATGAAGCCCTATTATTTTTTAATGATTACTTCGTAATGACCAACTGGTTTATTTTGTGAACCATAATCAATCAATCAAAAGGTGCCAGTACACGTCTTCCTTTGATTGCATCTGAGTCCTTTAAAGATCTGTCACAACATCCTCTTTCCTAGTTTTTACAGGGCCAGTCTGTTGTATCTATCAGTAATGCATCCCTCAAACTATAGCACATTAAAGAAAAACATCACGAGAATATAAAATATTGATATCGTGCATCATTTTTCTTGTAAAATATGTCAGTAATCATCAGCGGCACCCTGGTGTTTTTGTATAAGACCACTAGAGGGAGTACGTGGCCTATGGAGTCCTATTGATGGCAGGCTTCTTGTTCAGTATTGCCATTAATAAACACCGTCGCTTGTGTATGGGCGCTTTATAAATGGCATATCATATCACAGCGATGCATTTCTTTTGAGGACTATTAAAGGATTGGCATGGTTTAATAATAAGATCGATTGCTTTTTGTATTGTTTAGTTTCTTACATTCTGTTGCTGGCAATGTGTGTGACTATTTGGAATTTAACTACATTTGGTCATGATTTGAGGGATGTGAATTGTAAGCGTTGTTGTTAAAAAAATATTTAGTGGTACAATTAATTGGAGTACATTTAAGGAATTATTATTGAATGTGAAGAAAATCAAGGTGATTCGGATGCAAGGAGACAGAGGAAAAGAGTTGGGTTCAGCCTGAACGTGAGAGATCATTTGTTAAGACCGAACTCTTCGTTATTATATCTGGGCCTCCACATAATGGGCCTCATCACGTGTTTGGCGGTAGCCCTTAAATCTGCCGGTAACGCCAGCGGTAAAATCGCAAAATGTCCCCATTGAGCCCAATGGGGAATGGGGAATTCCCGAATGGGCTCAATGGGGAATGGGGATTTCCCGTTCTGCCAAACCAGTGATCCGGCGCTAATAGCGCCGGTGGGTTTGGCGATAGGGCTAATAACGCCAGCGCTATTAGCGCCGGCGTTACCGTCCAACTCGTGATGAGGCCCAATGTCTGTTCCCTCCAAGAAAGCAATGGTTGAACTGATTTGCAAGAAGTCGACACAGCTTTTGACACAAATGAAGACAATTCATAAGAAATATTATAGATTCTCGCTGATACCACTAATCAACTTCTATTGTATTGCAAGGAATTCAACCATCCACACTGGCAGTGTGTGCTCGCCTGGGCTTTTTTGAAGTTTTCAAATTAAAATGAATGATGGGAGATCAACCTCAGAACATATGCGGGACTAATCTGCACACATTTCCCTCTGCTCACTGCTCAACAAACACATAGTCAAGTGTACTCCAGGAGGACACAGCATACAGGCGTAGTCCTCCCTGTCACATTTAACTGAAATGTGACAACCAGAGGTACATCAAAGCATCTTAGGGAACACCATCCTCCGGCCATGGCCAACCTAATTAAAATATCAAAGGATCCATGGATCCACCCTCTCTATTATCTAAGTTCTGCTGTTGGCAGTGCATACTGATGAGAGTTAATTAAAAAAGACCTGCAATAGGCTTGATCACAAAACTGACAAAAGGGGACAGGAAACTTCAACATCTCTTTGCTATGAAATGTGTCACCCTGAAGCTAGCTCCCACCCCTCTGTATGAAGGGTGGCGAATGGCATGCCTGGGACAACTGTTTACAGTGGGAAACCCGCACAGGGAAACCCCATTTCAGAGGGAAGAATTATGAGATTTGATGGAGACAGAAAGTCTGATCTCGCCACACATTTCAAGGGTGACTTGCACTTGGATCTGGAGTCACAGAGAGCTCAATTAACCAGAGAGACACTTTCATCCACAACAGACAGGAAGATTACCCTTCCTGTTGCAAAGCACTCTCGTTATGACCTCATGCATAACAGAAGATTGTTGGTGAGGACCCATGATTGGTTCATTAATGTAGGCTTAGCCTGCAGCAATCACTGGCACCCATTTGTCTTTTAAAGAGGATTGAGCCCCTCACTTAGCAGATCATCCAACAATTGTGAAATTAGTAAGAAGCAGGACTCATTTGGACCTGGATGAATGTACAGTCTGTGATACAGCTTCCACCAGTGAAGGAAGGCCAGGAGTTCTCAGAGGGAAGGTCAGGAGTTCTAAGAGGGAAGCAAGATCTATTACGCTCACCTGGTATCCATGGGACACCACCCAGCCCTGGCTGGATAATTTGCACTCTCGAACCCTCTCCCGGTCCCTTGGTAAGGCCTCTAGTTAAAGATAGGTCTGCAATATAGGAGAGCTGGATTCAATACCAGATTGTCTTTATATTTCCCACCTCCCTTGGCCTCAACTCCTTCCTCCTCCTTCGGCCCTCTCCTTACATTAATATTGTAAAAGATGGGTTCTCCGTCCTGCTCCTCGTGGCTGAGGCACGTAAATGTGGGGGGCGAGCAGCGACCAAGTTACTTCAATGGTGCAAGCCCCCCTGTGGGAATCCAGGCCTGCGCGACTCCGTAGGTTTGCTGCTTTACAGTCTTTATATGCAGTTATTTTCCTCTTAGTTCGAATACTAATGTCTTGCTTCTTTCCTTTTAGGTATGGAAAGGTATTTTGGTGTTTTCATGCAGTTTGAAGATGGGCATGGGCCTGTAGGCAAAAGCGCAGTGTGTGCGATGCTGTCCGGTGAATAATGTGGATGCGCGGCGCTGTTTCGCCTTTTATATTGCTAACTTGTGCCTTTTCTCTCCTTGCAGGTTGCGATGTTCCTCGCAGAGTGCCGTAATGTTCCAGCAATGATACTGACCAGGAGATGACTACCCAGGTAAGAATTGTGTGGCTTTCTTCATTCGGGAGGAAACGTGTGTAAACTCTTACTAATGCTGTCTTTCTTTTTCCTTTTTCCAGGTTATGGTATTCCAGGATGCATGCAGTGCCGGATGATGGAGTTAGTACCTTCAGGTGAGTGGAAATGAAGTTGGCGATGGATTGAAGACAGGATACTGTTCCAGGTAAGTTTTGTAGTGTTCTTTCTCTCTCTGCAGGTCCTTGGTTTCAGGTAAGCTGGCATCAAAGAACTGGACACAGTGAGCGTTATGCTGCCCACAGCAGAATTACACAAAGCATGTTCTGCTTTTTGGGTGTGGTTTAAATAGTCTCAGGTAAAGTAATCCAGGTAAAATAGTCCCAGGCCTGCCACACCCGAAGTAGTCCAGGTAAAGTAGTCCCAGGCCTGCCACACCCAAAAGACTAGACCGCATAGCTCAGTTCCTTGTAACTGAGCTAGGTGTGTGCCTTCATGTTGGCTTAACCTCCCCAAGTTAAATAGTCCCAAGAAAATAGTCCCATTCTAATGTTGGTCTCCATGATGGTTATGAGCCTGGCGCCAAAGGCGCTAGGACTGACTCCAAGAGAGTCTTGGATGAGGTTTTAAGGCCTTTGACCTGGCCCTAACTGGAAGGCTGACTTGCCAGTGAGGGCCAGGGGCAAGGGTCATGACAGCTCCCTCCACTAAACATCTCCCAGGGAAAAGAGGAAGATACCGGACCCAGAGGACCCATTCAGCAGATACAGAACTGGTACCCAGCCAGCACACAGCATGCCCTGCTTGGTTCTGCCAGCAAGCTTCCTAGGTGGGAAGTGACAGAGAGTCTATGAACAAAGGACAAGACTAGTGCCTACAAACACTCTCCTCAGGTTTGGGCCGTCTGCTTTAAAGGACAACATTGGCCCTGAAAAGAAGCTAGGAGGAGTGCCGCAACAATTATCAACCAGCGTCCATCTTTTAAGGACATTTTCAAGAGAGTCGAGCCCTTGAACTGCGACTGGCTGCGCCACTGACTGTTGTCATGCTGCGGTCACTAAAGCCATCCAAGACGCCTCGACCAGCATTCCAGATCCGCCAACCAACCAGCACAGAGACAAAAATTCTTGAACTGAGCCGCCATGTAGGCCAGCCTGCAGCCGTCCGTCCAGTCCTGCTTGCTGAACTGCCTGCCACCTGATACCTGCATCTGTCGTCCATCTTGAACTCTGTTGCAGCAGCTGTAAACCGTCCTTGAACCAACTCAATGCTGTTGAGCAACAAGATCATCTCAAGCGCCAAGTACATTGTGGTTCTGTTTTCCTGGTCCTTCTCCGAATGGCCCTGGTGAAATTTAGAACACCTTGCTCCCTTGGTGCTGAAACCAAATAACCTTGAACAGTTAAAATGGATTGCTTTACCGCCTACCACCCTGTCAGTATCCAGAGTACATCCCTTTCCTTTGTGAAACTGTCTGTCCTCTGTGTTCCCTTACAGGGTGGGTTGTATTTTGTATTGTGCTAGAATTGTCTGAAGTAATAATAACAAAGTAGATATTCGTATACATCCTTGACTGGACAGTCCCTTTTATCATTGGGTAATAATTGTATTTTCACTGTGTTCCAACTAACCATCGATCCACAACCTTGTGGAGATAAGCCCGCCATTCCGTCCACGTTACCAAAATTGGACAAGGAGGTTTATAATTTGCTTATGTTTCCAATATGTTTGAATCCCTTATGGTGTTCTAGAGGTGTGGGACTGATTGATGGTTTACAAACCGATATTCATCCCTGGACCACTGGTGCCTCATAAGTTCATTCGTCACCTTGGTGGCAAGTGGTAGGATTATTTGGAGTCTTGCGCACAGCTTAGACACCCAACGATAAAAGTATTGTTGCAGGCAGCATTTAGTCACTGCTAGGTATTAGTAATAGTCATGGATCATGACATGGAGATTGTTGTTTAGATTGTTTAGACGACATTGCTGTGTACAGCTACGCCTGGGAGGATCACCTATCCTACCTGAAACAAATGCTTCAGGCGCTGCAGAACGCAGATCATGGCCACAAAGGGCCAGATAGCACAGGGTACCGTCACTTACCTAGGCCACCTGGTCAGTGGAGGTAAGAAACACCCTCTCGAAGCAAAGGTACAGGCTGTGAAGGTTTGGGACATCCCCACCACACAGACACAGATGAGAGCCATTCTAGGTCTAAACGGGTGCTACCAGTCGTTCATCAGAGGGATTGGGACCATTACCATGCCCCTGAAGGATGTAACTTCCAAGAAGATGCTGAAGAAGGTAACTTGGATCCCCGCCTGTCAAACCTCCTTTCAGTATTTATAGGATGGATTGTGCAAGGCCACAGTTCTGAAAGTGCCAGAATATGGTCCAGAGTTCATTATCAAGACAGACACCTGTGATTTTGGGAGGGAAGCAGTGTTAGCGCAGCTGAACTTTGAAGGGGTAGAGCAACCTGTTGCCTACATTAGCAGGCGGTTGACAAAAAGGGAAAGGAACTGGGGTGTCATAGAAAAAGAGGCATATGCAGTCATGTATGCCGTAAAGAAGCTGAAACCATACATCTTTGGGTCTCACTTTATGATCCGGACAGACCACCGGCCTCTGCAATGGTTAATGGCCATACAAGGGGAGAACCCTAAGCTTTTGTGTTGGGCCATATCCATAAAGTGTTAGATATTGACATCCAACATAAGCAGGGCTCCAAGCATGGAAATACAGATGGCCTCAGCTGGTACATTCGTCGTGATGACGAACCAGATACTCAGTAGGGTGGTGGTTCACATGTTGAGGCTGGGAGGCATTTGAGGAATTGTACCATCTGCACAGGGAATGTTCGCTCGCCTGTTTCTTTTAATAATTTTGTAATTAAAATGAATGATGGGAGATCAACCTCAGAAAATGTGTGGGGCTAATCTGTTCACATTTCCTCTGCTCACCTCACAACAAACGCATAGTCAATTGTACTCTGGGGGGACACAGCCTACATGTGCAGTCCTTCCTGTCATATTTAGCTGGAATGTGACAGCCATGGGTACATCAAAGCATCTCAGGAAGGGGGGAAGGCAACATCTTCCTCTGGCCATGGTTAGCCTAATTAAAATATCAAAGGCTCCATGGATCCTCCATCTCTATTGTCTAAGTTCTGCTGGTGGCAGCACATACTGATGAGAGCTTATTGAAACAGGCCTGCGATAGGCATGATCACAGAACTGACAAAAGGGAGAGGAAACCCCAACACCTCCTTAATATGTAATGTGTCAACTTGAAGATAGCGCCCACCCTTCTGTATGAAGTGCAGTGAATGGCATGTCTGCAACAACTGTTTACAGTGGGTAACCCCTATAAGGAGGCCCCCTTTCAGAGGGAAGAAGTATGTTATTTGATGGAGAAAGAAAGTCTGTTCTCACCACAAACTTAATGGGAGACATGTGTTTTGATCAGGAGTCACAGAGAGCTCAATTAACCAGAGAGACACTTTGATCCACAACAGACAGGAAGATGGATGGGGCTTAATAGTACATGTTGTCACCCCTTACCCTTCCGTTTGCAAAGCACTCTGGTCATTACCTCACGCATAACAGAAGATTGTTGGTAAGGACCCAGGATTGGTTCATTAAGGTAGGCTTAGCCTGCACCAATCACTAGGGCCCATTTGCTTTAAAAGAGGGATGAGCCCCTCACTTAGCAGCTCATCCGACGACTTTGAAAGGAGTAAGAAGAAGCACTCATTTGGACCCTGGCTGAAGGTACAGTCTGCCTTAAAGCTTCCGCCTGAGAAGGAAGGCAAGGATTTGAAAGAGGGAAGCAAGATCCGTCACCTAAACATCTCCCAGGGAACAGAGGCCGATGCCGGGCTCAGAGGAACCATCCAGAAGCTCCTGAACCAGAACTCAGCCAGCACACAGCGTGCCCTGCTAGGTTCTACCAGCCAGCTTCCTAGGTGGGAAGTGCCAGGGAATCTCTGAAAAAAAGGACAAGGCTGTGGCCCGCAAACACTCTCCTGAGCTTTAGGCTGTCCACCTTAAAGGACGTCACAAGCTCTGCGAAGAAGCTAGGAGGAGTGCCACAACAAGCATCAACCAGCATATATCTTTTAAGGAAATTTTCGAGACAATCGAGCCCTTGAACCGTGACTGACTACACCACTGACTGTTGTCACGCTGCAGTCACTATAGCCGTCCGAGACACCTCAACCTGCGTTCCATATCCACCAACCAGCACAGAGACAGTCATTCTTGACCCTGAGCTGCTGTGTAGGCCAGCCTGCAGCCGTCCGTCCAGCCTCACCTGCCAAACTGCCTGCCACCTGATAGCCGCAGCTGTTTCCCATCTTGAACTCTCTTGCATTAGCTGCAAAGCATCCTGGTAACCGACTCGAAACTGTCAAGCATCAATATCATCTCAAGCACCAGGTAAATTGTGGTTCTGTCCCCCTGGTCCTTCTCCGAAGGCTCCGAGTGACATTTACGACCCCTTGCTTCCTTGGTGCTGAAACCAAATAACATTGACCAGTTAAGACTGATTGCTTTACAGACTACCCTCCTATCAGTATCCAAGTGCATCCCTTTTAAATTAAAAAGAGCTGATGCCAGCAAGCAACCTTGCTTTAGGCCCTGTGCAGTATTTATAGGACCAGATAACAAACCTGCTTGATTCAACCAAATGTGAATGCTTGTACTTGTATGGAATTTGATGATCCATTTCAGGACATACTACGGGCAACAAGCCTTCATAAGTTTTTCAAACAATGTCACTCTCGGCACAGCATCAAATTCTGTGCGGAAGTCAATAAAGGCTGCATAAATCGGTTGTTTCCTTTGCTTTGCATGTGAAAGAATCGCTGTAAGGGTTAATACGTTTTTTGTATTACCTAAGTCAGGGATAAACCCTGTTTGCAAATGGATCTCTTAAGTAATAATTAGTCAGCCATTTATTGAATTCCTCTAATACAAGTCGGGCAAATATCTTGCCTGGACAGTCTAGTAAGGCTATCGGACGATACAAGGTGGGTTCAGATCTTAAATCTTTTTTATAAATGGGCAAGACTATGGACTTTTTCCATGATTCTGTTAACTTTCCTAATCTCATAATGTGCATAAAGATGTTATGTAATATATCTGCCCACTGTTCTGGATTTGCCTTCATCATATGATTGTGTAAACCGTCCGGACCACAGGCTCTGGATTGACTAAGTTTAGTTATATAGTAAAGTATGTCTTCTCTATCGATTGGGAATACGTGATTCAAATGTGTCAAATCCACATTATACGTTACTTTTGGATACACAGACTGATATACAGTCTGATAGTAGATCCTCCTTGCATTTTCTGATATCGTATTTAGCGTGTACTGATATTTGGGATTTATGCAAGGCTGTATTCAGCAGCGCCCAGATCCCACCAGTGGACTTAGTAAGAATCTTTGTGAGCATACTGTGAGACATCGCCTGCCCCTTATCCAGTTTTTATAGTCCAGCTTAAGCTATTTTACTTTGACACCTCGTTTAATAGGAGAGTCATGTCGTAAACTTCGGATGTCTAGCCGTAATTGGGTTTTTTAAGTCTTACTAGTGGGCCAAAGGCATGCAAAGGTTTATTATAAATATACTTTTCTGTGTTTTTATGTTGCTTGAATACTTGCATTGTAGTCACATAACAGCCATTCTCATTAACATCATAAAGAGGTTTTATGTCGGAGAGGATCTTGTAATAACGCATTAGCTTGTTTTGGTTCCGTGAAATATGAGTGCCTGCATTGTCCACATATACACGTGACACAAAGTAGTCTTGGGAGTGAGACGTAATATTCAAAGGCCATGTCCATTTTAAGTGCAATTGTTTGTGATCACTATTATCGCTAGCTTTTAGAATTAATTATTCAATACACCCAAATAGATGAATGACTGTGTAGATGTAATCTAAAATTGCTTCACTCGAGTCTCTGGACCATGTAGCTTGGGCTGGACTGTCTCCCACAACTGAACCATTAATGAATACAAAGTTCCTGGAGGACATAAGGTTAGCTCATCTTATCTCCTCCAAATGGTCAATGGTGGTATGGTTAGAGAACATATGCAAGTTCAGGTCTCCCATTATGAGTGTATAATTGATGAAGTTATCTGCTACTAGGTCATCTAACATATTTTGAATCTGAGTGAAAAAAGTCTCTGCTGACAATTGGGCTCGGCCCCAGTAGATGTTAACAATCGCAAATATATATTAATGTTGCTTAATCTTCACTACTTGTACATATTCAGACAATAGAAGTTTGCAATTTTGTGGTTTTCCTTGTTGCAATAAGTAGACCTGCCATAGGTCGACCTTTCTGGTTTGTAATTGCCAATATTACATTGATGTTAAATGCGTTCCACACTGGCTGAAAAATGAGCCAGGTTTCCTGGAATAGAATGATATCATAAAGGTTTAGATGTTCACTTTTAGAATTTATAAAGGGGCGATGACCTCTTGTATTCCAGGATAATAGGTTTAGTGTTTGATCATCTATGGATTGTTGTTGCTTCTGCATAACATTTTGCTGTAAACTAGGATAGCAAGCGAGTCGGACATCCTGCAGGTCTTGGTGATGTCTTTATAGCGTGCCATATATTTTTGGCTTAAAGACTGGAGTATTTTTAATAGTTAAATCTATGTCTTGAGATAGTAGAAATCCCATGTTAGAAAGAATGACTTTTTCTTGCCACAATGCATTTGTAATCACACCACTAAACGTATATAGAGTCGTACCTCTGAAAGCAGTTCCTTATCAGGGAACTCAATTAAATCAATGTCAGTGGTCGTCAGATCTTTCAAACCTGACACCTCTGAACATATATTTAAGATACTGGGTCTGTTTAAATCATACATTTCAAATGGATGACCTCTACAGTTCAGAATCAGGTGATGACAATTTGCAAACGGTGGATTGATAGTTGTATATGATTTGGACTTACTTTCTTCCCGTATGCCATTAATTAGATTTATCCAGCTGATGATTTTGTTTTAACTGCAGTACTGGAGTCTGTTGTTTCCTGTCATTATTTACTATACAAGACAAGTTCTGTGACTCTCGTATTGTGTTTGGGCCTTTCAAAGTTGGATTATATGTGGGCTCCAATGACATAGACATGGTCGCCTTTTCAGATGTTACTACTTCATCTGATTTTTTTTTAATGTATTGCGCATTTGTGTCTTTCACTTCCACACGCATTTGATCAAATCTTGGGAACAGGTTGGTAGATAATTGCGGAGCACATGTTTTGGGCAACTGTGATATTTGTGTAATGCTCGCTTCTTTAATGTGCTAGTCATGTAATTTCGATATTGCTACTAAGTCGTCAAGTGGTTGGTAGCTTAGTTGTTTATGAGTCTGCAGCATAGTCACATCCTTGTCATTTGCTTCCATTCGCTCTAGATTACATTTTATAGTTTGTTTTCTTTGTGCTCTCAGATTGACTTGTTTTGGTGTAGTCAATATTTTTATGAAGCACCGTGATTTAAATTTTTGATTCTTGGCCGTGAGTAATTTTTGATTTGGATTACATCTTTTGGCCTGAAGAACCTTGTTCTTCTTAGTCTGCATTACCTTATTTTTGATGCCATTGACTAAGGCAAATGAACTGCCTGGATTCCCAGTTTTAGACTCTGGTTGAGAAACTTGCACAGCCTTCCCATGGGTTGGAAGACTCTCTATGTTGGCTGAAAGGGGTGGAGATATTGACAAATGTGACTTAACGGGCGCTGTCTCAGCAGATGGTTGAGCCTCCTGAATGGGTGATTGAATCACTGAAAAATAAGGGATGGTAGACTTTTCACCAATTGGGTTTACTATCATAAGCCTGGTGTTATGTGCTCATTTTCCAGAGTCTGTGGTGGAACCCTGTTTTCATCGTGCCTCAGATAAATCAAAAGTTGATCTATTTTCCGGTTCTACAAGTTACTTCTTTCTTTTGCATAGGCATTTTCAGTTACTAGACTATTGAAAAATTCTGTTTGGGAATTGACTTTTTGATCAAATATTTCATACAGTTTGGCAAGAGCTAATAATCCAGTGTTCTTGGCACTTAGAGTATTATTGAGTGCTGGAGCTTCTGGGAAAGACAAGCGCTGTTGTGGCTGGTCCTAATAAAGAATTGTCGGTTCCCCATTGGTTCATTAAATTGGCTGCACCGTGGAGTCGGCACTATGAAGGATGGAGACTCCCCTTGAGACGGATTAGGCGATTTATCAAACATAACTGGTGATTTTGATAAATCTTGGTTATTAGAATGAATGTCACCCATTAGGGTATTTACCCGGGCGGGAGATGACATGGTTTTATAGCCATCAGTATACCTTCTTCTAATTGAATCAAGTTGCCCGTATTCGAACAAATATACATAATATCATGGGAATCATGTGAGATATTTGACAATGTGTTCATAAAGTCGAATGCTTCTTGATTTGCTTCCCCCATCACTGTGAGACCCTTGGGTATATTTAATTTGTCTTGTGATGAGGTCAAGTTCGTAACTGCTTCCGGGATTAACATTAGGTGGAGCTCCCCTTGTTTACAAGCCGAATTCAGCACTGAATCAGTAATTTCACTAGAATTATCAGGCACATCACCTAATGTTTCTATTATGGGGGCAATTACATTATGCTGGTTATTCTCATTCACATCAGAAATACGAAGTGAAAACGGAGGTACTGGTTCAAGATTACTTACCCTGCCTCCTTGTCCCAGCTTGTTTTGTCCCTCAAATAGAAAGATATAATGTCTAGTGAAAGTGAGGTGGATCAAATTACTTTTTTAGCGCCACGTGTTTTGTTGACTTTCGGCAACACTGCAGCATTCACGATTGAGCTTGATGGTAATAGATGTTAATAGATTCCTCTGTATTTGCTCTATGCCTGGCATATTTGTTCTCATGTTCTCAAGGTGTACATATGGAACTGTTTCCACAATAAAATATGTTAACAGGGAAAAAGAAAAAAATGAAAGATAAAAAGGAGATGGTTCTCGCCTCGCGCTCGCTAGAACGCTAGATAGCGAGAGAGCACCACTCAGCTACCACTCATCAAACGCGCGTGCTAAACGCACACGCCCTGGGGTTTTGTTAGTGGTGATGTGAGGGGAGGTGGGCTTAACGATGCAGCAGCTGGTCCAAAAAAGACAAATAGAAACAAGGAATCTGTTAGTCATGTTGATCACATTTATCCTTTAATTCCAAGTCACTGGCAATGGCTGCACTGCTGGTGTGGATCGGAAAAAAACAGCCGTTAGGTCGGGTCCCACAAAGGGACCTCGTAATCAGGCGTTAAGGGTTTAACGGCGCCAACACCTTTTACGGCGTCATTAAACCCTTAACGCCAGGGTCGTAATGAGGCCCACTGGCACTGGCTGCACTGCTGGTGTAAATCGTAGCATGTACCCAATCTGCTGTCAACACAGGAAATAGTTCCAGAAATGCTGGATACAGAGCAACGCCAGCGAGACAGTACCACTCAGCAACCACTCCTCAATCGTGCGCGCGAAATGCGCACGCACTTTGGTTTTGTTAGTGTTAATGCAAGGGGAGGCGGGCTTAACGATGCAGCAGCTTGTCCAAAAAAGACAAAAAAGAAACAAGGAATCCGTCAGTCATGTTGGTCACGTTTATCCTTTAGTTCCAAGTCACCGGCACTGGCTGCACTGCTGGTGTGGATCGTAGCACGTACCCAATCGGCTCTCTACACAGGAAATAGTTCCAAACACGCTGGATACAGAGCAACTCCAGCAAGACAGCACCACTCAGCAACCACTCCTCAAACACATATTTATATCTCGTGCTGCAGATGATTTTGCTAATGCTTAATCCGATTAATAGTGCCATTACATATTTTAGCAATACATCTTACAACTCCCATCCCTGAAACCATGATCAAGTTTAGATGATCAGTCTATAACAATAGTCAGAATGTGCTAAACCGACAAACACCTTTTATTAATCGAAATACGAACAAGAAACATGCCATTTATGGGACAAGTTCTCCCTCTAGTGGTTATATGAAAAACTACAATGATTTAACATGCTGTAAGATTGTCAGATGTCTGTTATGTATGAGAACCTTCCAGAAACCAGATGAACGCCATACACTGAGGCTTATTCTGGCAGAACATGTGAAACATATAGCTGTCAGACCAAGGGGAACTTGCTCCAATCCGGCACATAGTGAATTTAGCACCAGTGCACAACAGCACTTTAATGCTCTGGGTATTCCTCTGACTGAAGCGAAGGACACAACGCATATTAAGGTACATTTTAAACTGAAATCAGCATACAGTGATAAGGTGGAAAATATAGAACAATCGAATGAGAAAAAGAGGTATGCTGAATATGTAAAGCAGAGTTTTTCATTGATTCCCTGATGAGCGACCTCACTAAGTGGGGTAGTATAAAGCTGTGCAGATTTATATTATGTCTGGGTATGAATATAGTACCAGTGCAAGAATATTTTGGTACATGTAAGGGGATACCAAGAGATACACGTTAATGTAGGCTATGCTCTGCTCATATAGAACAGCTAGTCACATCCTTACTGGCTGCAAAGTTTTTCTTCTCCAGTATAAGAGGGTATATGGCAGATACTGTAGCGTTTTAAATGGCAATCCCACAGAACCACATTGATCAGCTATTTACAAGAGGAATTCTCTGTTCATTACTGCTGCTTCATTCCAAATATGGAAGCATTTCTTGGAAACGAAGTCTTTGAATGGATTCATTATCTAAGAGATGGCTTTTAACACAAATGCTAATAGGACAGAATGAGGGAATGTTAAATTGTTTAGAGGTGAATTGTTGAGTAAAGGAATGGGAAGATTTTACTGATCTATGATGAATTTTAATGGTTATTATGAATTGGACATTTGTTTAATTTTTATATTAGAAGGAGGAGGAGAAATGTCATTGGCCCTCATTACGACCCAGGCGGTAAGGGGTTTACGCCGGCGTAAACTTCGCCGACCCTTACCGCCTGAGTACGAGTTCCCGTAGCGCCATGGCGGATTTAACACCTGCTTTTAGCAGGTGTTAAAATCCATGGCGCTAAGGGACCTTGTTGTTAATTACGCCACCGTAATTTACGGTGGCGTAATTAACGCCTTCCCCACTCCCATTATGCCCTATGGGGCAAAAATGGGAATGGGGAAGGGTAAATGGGGATTGGGGACTTACCGCCCCGCCAAGGTCTAAATGGGGCGGTAAGTCCGCCAACCACCATGGCGGAGTTGGCAACTTAGCGCCATGGACCATGGTGCTAATAGCACCATGGTTCTCCGCCAAGGTCGTAATGAGGGCCATTGTCTTGATATTAAGAAGGTTTGAACATTTAAATCTCTTGGATGGCAAACCTTAGGCAAGACCACCAATTGTTCATAGGTTATTCTGTACATATGATAGGTCTGGCTGTGACCAAGCAAACCTTGGGGGTCATTCTGAATTTGGAGGTAGCCATGATGCTCTTAGCACCATGGCTGCCTCCAAACCCGGGTCCGATGTCACTGAATGGGGATTTACCGGGTCATTCCAAACTTGGAGCACACGGTAAGTCCCCATTCAGGAAACCATTCCCCATTCCCATCTGAGCCCCCAAAGGGCTCAATGGGAATGGGGTAGGAGCTAATAACGGGCCTGCAAATTGTGGGCCCTTTATTAACTCCAAGGTCCCTTAACAGGTCCAGTTAAGAACGGCTCGCCAGACCAGACGTTCCTGGTGGGACCCGCTAAGGGACCTTGGAATGTGGAGGTAGGGGGTTAACAGCACTGGCATCCTTACCGGTGCCATTAACCCCCTACCGCCATACTCGGAATGAGGCCCCTTGTCTCACTGGATTATACTTTGCATTAATTAATGCTTTAATTTAGTGGATAAATACATTCCTGTAGACCTATGGGAGCATTCTACAAGGGTATGGCCACTTCATCGGCTTTGCAGAGATGGATACCAATTCAAGACATTTGTGCTGCTGCCACTTGGTCCTCTCTGCATACATTTTCAAAACATTACTACATGGACTCTAAGGGCCTCATTCCGAGTAGGGCGGTAAGGGATACCAGACACCGGTAAGGAGACTGGTGCCGGTAATCCCTTACCGCCCTACTACGAGATTCCTTAGCGGGTCCCTTCCTTAACGCCTGGTCTGACAAGGTGTTAAGGACGGGACCCGTTAAGGGACATGGGCGGAAATAATGGGCTTGGCATACGCCTATGGGCTCAAATGGGAATGGGGAATGGTTTGGAGAATGGGGACTTACCGTTCCCGCCAAGGTCTGACTAGACTGGTAAATCGCCATTGCACCAAACTGGACGGGTACCGTTATTGGTGGCAGTCATGGCAAATAGCGACATGACTACCACCAACCTCGGAATGAAACCCTAAGTCAGGACAGGAAACACAATTTGGGAAGGCTGTACTTCACAACATTAATGATAAGTGAAATTATCCCTCCCACCTACCACATATAGTGCTTTGGGAATGTATCAAAGATGAGGAATATGTGAGAGGACATGATCCATTCGAAGAGCAAATTGCTTACCCTGGCGAATGTTCTTTCAACGAGATGTTCCTCCCATGTATTCCTCGTCACCTCTCCCATCCTACCCCACAGTATAATTTCCATGTATTACACCTTGCGCTTTTTATTTTCTGGACTTTTGACCTCGCAAATAGATGTGCTCTGAAAACGGAGAGCATACATTGTAGTAACAGGCATGATGCGTGCTATGAGTACTGTCAGTGATGTCATGCTCGAAAGCGGACAGAGACCGTCAAGGAACATCCAGGTGAATGAACATTACCAGGGGTGAGTTATTTGTTCTTCTGCTGTCTCTGTCCATTGGAATGATTCAGGTGTATTTAGTTGGCCCACATCTTATAATGACTTCATTATATTTGCATAACCCATTATCCATTAATGAGAATACCCAGTTGCACCCACACCTTATCAGTGGCACCCCCAGACATTTTTCGTAGGGGTGGCCTGATGAGGTCACTGGGGGGGCACACCAAAACACACACATAGAGCCAGGCGGGCCGGTGGGGGGGCAGCATTTTGGTAAGGGTGGCCATGGCCCCCCTTCCCCACTCCTTGGTGGCACCTCTACACCTTATACCCACTCTTTGCCAGGGCTGTGTGCAACACTATTGTATCCTAACAAGAGACATAATGGTAAACTTTGTCCTTTCGCGCTGGGGCAATAATTCTATGGGGGGTGGGCCAGCTGTGTGGCGAGTGGAATGTGGCGAACCCTTATGCCACTGGAAAATAGAGTATATGGGAACCACCTGCACTTTGCACTTGGCCAATCTTGTTATAGAATGTCCTTGCATACAATGTCCCCAAAACATTTTCTGAATTAATATAGAACCTTAAAGATATATTTGTGATTTTCTATCTCTGGTAGTATCTTGCATAAAAACAGCCAACACGTATTTTTGACAATGTGTCTTTCTCAAGGCTAAAATGTTCTTTTTCGTATCCTTGGTAGGTTTATTTTTTTATTTTATTTTTATTTATTTTACATTTTTAAAGCGCTCACACAGTCTGCAGGCATCGAGGCGCTGTTACAGGATTTGTTTGTTTTTTATTTGGACATTTTTTTTTGTCTTAGTTGCGTATATATAATGTGCTTAAATACCCAGAGGTTTCTAAGCGCGGACCCGGTGATGGAACCTGTGTCGCTTTGTATCATCTTGCTTCCAAGGTGCACACGTTGCTGCTGAGCTATCCTCCCGGGACAAGTTGACTCGATTTGCTCATTAAGTTGATGATAATCTGTTACTTCTTTAGAAATCAAAATGTGTCTCCCTTGTTGGAATTTCTCCGAATTTGAGGTGTCCTGTAAGGAATCGCCTCAGGGAAGCAGCCTGCATGCTAGTTCTATAACTGTATTGGGCAATCATGAAGTGCAAGTCGTTCCCATATACACTATTGTAACCTGCTTGCATGTTTCATGTACAGGAGACCCAACTAATAATTAAACCAAATATTGCACAAACGTAGACCCCCAGGAAATGTAATGTCATCCAGATCTTTTGTCAAAGCCTGACTGAAAGCGTGTGCATTGAATGTACCCCTGTGAGGGATGGGTCTCACAATTTGATCCCCTAGCTGGAAAAAGTGTCTAAACATTGGTTATGGTGCTATTTGGCGACTGAAAAGAAAGCTGAGCACAGACATATCAACCATGGTGAACCATGTGACATTGGGCGGTATACACAACAATATTTTTGTGCTGTGCGGGACAACAGGGCATGGTGGTTACAATAATGCATTTACTGCAAACAAGACATGGACCAATCTATACACATCCCAACCAGGTTTTTTAATGTGTGGTACTGGGGTTTCATAGGCTAGTTGTGGGTATTAATATACTGTATTCTAGCAATGAGTCCATTACATTAGATATTCCTGCTGCTACTTCATAGGATATTGTGATTTTATAGCTAGTATTTACTTAGTAAGAAAAAAGAAAAAAAAGAATCTGATGTGTTGCGCCAAGATCAGTTGGTTATAATACTGAGGTACAAGTTGAAAGTCAAATACATCTATTTTGTTTAATTCATGTTGAAATATGTCAAGATCCCTCTACAAAAAAGGGGTTCAATTTGAAAATCAAATACATCTAGTGTGTTGTTGTTGATATACATTTAAATCCCTTGACACGTGTTTCTCCACCTTTTTTATGGTGGTTCATCAAGAGGCTTTAATGGCACAGTTCAATTTTGTAACCTAAAACAAAATAAGACATTTTAACATTTTCGGCAGTTTCAAATGCATCATTCTTTACTTTTGATTTCAGACTCAACGATCTCAGGTTGCTATGGAATAGTAATACTTACTATTGAGTTTGCATTTTGGCTCAAAACTCACTTTGTTCTGGCCAACTGGGAAATTTGGAAAATAACACTTCTTTGTTTTACACATATGTTTATCCAGTCGTATTGCTACAAAATATAAATAAACGTACTCCATTTAGTTTCTTAATCTGTTTGTTAAACAACAGAATATATTACTTCAGAATATAGGTATGAATATTTATAATTTTTGAGAGATCCCTTTTGCTTACCTTTCGCTTTTTGCTTTCGATTTCGTGCCATTTTCCTGTTTCAAAATGTTATACGCGCAACATGTTACCCACAGGAAAACTAAAATGGCTAAATATTTGTAGTAGCGTGATGACGTGGTCGTGCCTATTAGGCACGACCACGTCATCACACACACTCCATCTTGCTTTGGTCTCATTGGAATTGCTTTGCTCAATACTACATGCACATATTCATGTAGATGTGCTTCTTTTGCTCAGTTCTTTAAGTATATTCAAATTACAGTGCTATTTTTAATGCTTGTTAGATATTGAAGTTGTTCCCGAATCAAAAGTATGTGTAAAATACTTCAAAAGAAATAATATGTGTTTAAACCATTTATCCCGCGCGGGCTATATACATTTCCCAATACCCTACGTATATAAGTTTCACAATAATACATTTCCGAATTGGAACACTTTTCTTATTGTGAAAAAAAAGAAAAAGAAAAGAAATTAGGAGAGAACAAAAGTCCCCCTACTGCGGCTGAACTTGCTATTCTTCATGCAATAATAATGTTCAGTCTCGCAAGAGCTTTAACTGATGATTAAATAGAGTTTTTATAGAAAAAATGATGCATCTCCGTATCCACGTTTAAACCTTTAAGGCCGGTGTCCATTAAACAAATCCAAGATGCTTATTTGCATCTCAGAATCTTTTCCCTATTCCCTCCTCTAGGAGGCATACGGAAACTCTCAAGTCCGAAATATGTTATATTGTCCATGGAATCTTCTTTATGGTCCTGTTGAAAGTGAATGGCCAATAGGAATCTTAGATCCTTATTTTTCATAGATCTCAAATGCTCCGCTATTCTTATCAGTAGAGGTAAAATGGTGCTTTCTATGTATATTTTTCAACAAGTGCATTGAATTCCAAATATGACAAATTTTATATTACAGTTTATAGACTGAGAAATTTTACGAATTGTGCCATTCGGCATTTGGATTTGTTAGATAGATCTTCGTCCAGATGTAGAATTGGCCAATACTTAGACAATATTGTTCTTATTTCTTGCATGTTTGAGCTGTAGGTAGTTATAAACCACACCTTATCTGTTTTGACTGAAAACAGGATTTAGGTTTGTTGATAAGCAAATCCGCTCTTGTTCATAACTCTGTTTTTTGATAAATGTTCTGGATATGCTGACAATCATAACCTCTCCCTATACATTTCTGAATCAAATCTCTTGCATGTTTTTCAAATGCCTGGTTGTCTGTACAATTTCTCTTTATTCTCAACAGTTCTCCACATGGGATATTTAAGATCACATGGTCAGGGTGATTTTCACAAGAAGGATGCTATTTCCTGCGGTTGATTTTACAAAGAGAGTAGTGTGGATAGTGTCATTTTTGATACATAGTTCTGAATCCAAAATGCTGACTGAAGTTGTGCTTTCTTGTAAATTGAATTGTAGATTGTAGTCATTGACATCCAGATAGTTGTGGAATTCTTTGAGCTCTTGTTTGTTTCTATATAGCGACTGCAGTATATTATATGGTTTTCAGTGGTAAATTCAGGATTTTGCCAGGCAAACTCGATTTCAAAATGGCCCATGTATAGAATGGCATACATGTGTGCAGATTTTGCACCCATGGCTGCGCCCTGTTTTTGTCAGTATAATTGGTTATTGAAAGTAAAAATGTTGTTCTGGAGAGGGAAGTTTAGCATTTCTGTAAGCATTTGATTATGTTGGTGAAAAGAGATAGATCTGGTTTAAAGAAAGTAAAAGATTATTTCAATAACCTTGTTATGTAAGATGCTGTTATAAAGAGAAGAAACATTGAGTGTCACTAATATGTAGTTGGCTTCCAATGTTACTATTTCAAGTTGCTGGATGACATGTTTGGTATCCTGTATGTATGATGCCAATCCTGATAGCAACAGTTATAGATGTTTGTCTATGCATTGTGAAATGGGTTCTGTTAGTGATCCCATGCTGTTGATGATAGGTCCACTCAATGGAAAGGTCTGGAAAGGCTTATGAATTTTAGGAATGAAATATATTGTTGCTAAGGTCGGAAATGGTTGTGCATAAAGTTGTGTTCATCTTCTGTCAACAGGCCAGCTTCCATCCAGTAAGTGTTCACAATATTCCAATCTTCCACAAGTTTTGGTAATGGATTAGTTGTCAGTTTCTCATAGCAATTTTCATTATTTAAGTGTTGGAGTGCCGATTTGACATACTCTTCTGTATTCATGAGGACAATGTTTCCCCCCTTTGTCCGCAATTTTGATTGTAACTTCAGAATTATTACTCAGCTCTGCTAATTCCGTTTTCTCCTTCAAAGTCAAACTGTGTTGAACTTTGGGTTTGTTGCTCAATAGATATTTGCTTCTCAATTATTGCATTGTAGCTTTATAAAACATGTCAATCACATTATCTGTAGCTAGGTGTGGAATAAACTGGTACTTCGGTCTTAATGATGTTTCTTCTGTCAGTCCTGTGGTAATATCAAGATCAACTCAGAGTGATTGAAAAGTATGTATTACATTTGTTCGTGTATATTTAACAGATTCCCTGTGTCTTCTGCATGCGTTACTGATAGTTCTGATCGAATGTGAAGACGAAGTGCCAAGCACCATCCATACTCCAGCTGCCCCCTTCAAAGTGCCAGGTACGTACACGCCAAAATATGTGACGTATGGAGAACAGATAAACTAGCAGAGAGTCGCAGTTGGGCTCTGCCCAGTGCCTATCAGAATAACAGCACCTATTGAAGTACCGACACCTAAGAAAACCTGGACAGTAAGGTACCCATTGCGAAAACCATATCTACAAGAAAGACAATATGATGGTTGTCAGAATGTAATACCCGAAGAAGCCAAGAAGATACTAAGGAAGATGAATGGTGACATCTTAAGAAATCGGACTGACATACACATAGAAGATATAATGACCTGAGAATACTGACATGGAGATGACATACCATGGATAAGTGACATCTTGAGCCTAAGGTGAAACAGTTGATGTCATGATGAAGAAACTTATGCAATATGCACGATGAAGATATTCAGTTAGTTTAAACGTGTACAGATGCAGGAAACTGCACGAAGCAAAGAAATGATGAAGCTTGCTCATGCTTAGTAGTAAAATAGATTTTGGCAAGCGCAAACTATACATATATATACCTCAAAAGCACTTTATAGATGAGTGAAAATCCACTACGCACATGAGCAGAATTGTCATGATCTCTGCTTCCAAAAGGTCAGGGTTTTCCCAACTCCCTTGGAAGCAGATCCATAACCCAGGTTCCGAGTGCCAACCAGTCCCAATTGGGACCTTTTGGACCCAGTCCTGGCGCCAGTGGCACCAGGCTCATAAATATGCCCAGTCCCAGCGCTGGAAGCACCGGGCTCATAATGCTTGGGTGGACTTACCTGTAGCAGACCATGCTGCTTACTTGCCTGCCAGTTGAGCCTCTGATCCTCTTCTGTTTGGAACTACTTTTCCTGTTGGGTGGGGCAGGAGCCACTCCCTAGATTCAGAACACTGGAACTCTTCTGGAAAGCAGGAACTCTTTTCTCACCTAGGCGTGGCTGTGGAAGGAGACACCTAAGCACTACAGGAGGCTATTTAAACCACACCCGATGGATGAATCTTGCTTTGCGTTATTCTGCATCCTCTGCAGCAGAACGCTCATCTTGTCTTCTGCATCTGATCCTGGGCCTAAGGAAAAAGGCTTACCATCCTGAATCCAGTCTTCAGCAACACCTATAAAGACAAGAAAGAACAGGTTAGCATTACGGTCTTCAGTGACAGCTCTTCACTTACCTGGTCCATCGGCTGTCACCAACGCCTCGCGCTGCATTCCGGCATCTGAAAGACAGAGGTTTACCTACTCTTCGTGCGCTCCGGAGGTCTTCACACTGCATTCCGGCATCTGAAAGACAAAAGCTTACCAATTCTTCGCACGCTCCGGAGGCCTTCGGCGCTGCATCCCGCATCTGAAAGACAAAACAAGGTGCGTTTAAAGACATTGGGGAACTTTAATACTCACGTGCCATTACTCCTTTCCACATCTAACCCAGTGGGTATTCCGGCACCCTGCAGCCGCTCCGAACTTGTACCTGCAAAATAAAAAGACAGTTAGAGCGCATCGTGAAGCAGGCAACAAGCGCTTACTTACGTGCTTCCAGGCGCTTCTATTCATCACACGGGCTCCATCTTCAACTCACTTCAGCCCGTCATCCGCCATCGCCGGAACCCTGCAAAACAAGAAACATCATTACTAAAGACTTTAAAGACATTAGAATTACTCGAAACTTACCGTTCGTGCAGTAAACGACGGACAGCAGTCCTCTGAAGTCAAGAGGCCTGCTCCCCTTATCCAGTGAAGAAACTGGTTACAGCACCCTGCCCCGAGGCAGATGGAGAGCACGGCGTTCACTTACCTAAGGTGAGAGCGTTAACCTTTGGGGTTCTACAGGAGAAGAGAAAGGGAAGAAGAGAGAGACATTCAATAACCCAGTTCCTTAATCCCATATTTTCTATCTGCAGACATCTTACCCTTCAAGTCAGACATACAGTGCACAGAGGTCCAGCCCAAAGAGCCAGCCGTGTGTTACACATCACCTTTGCAGATACGGTATACGCCCAGTCAAGACCGGCGCCTCTACGGGAATCAGGTGAGCGTTACAGAACGCAAAGCCTACCACAAAACTCCCGTCCAGGCGCTATGGAAACCTCGGATACCGACCAGCTAGCCCAGTTACTTGGGGAACTAAGGGCAGAAGTGCATGCAGCCCGTCAGGAAACGAACGCTCTAAGAAGGGAACTGATTATTTCCAAGGAGCGAACAGATGATCTCGCTAGACAATTGCTACAGTCACAAGCCGGACAGACCCCGTTACCCGCATCTGGGGGAAATCTTCCTTCTACATCCTCTATGAATCCAGTGCAGATCAACCTACCTGGGAATGTACCTCTGGCTCCGCCCGAACAATTTTCTGGTGACCCAAAGAGGTTTGCAGTATTTATCAATCAGTGCCGGTTGCATTTCTTATGCCGGCCAACAGCCTTTCCAACTGATCAAGCTAAAGTAGCTTTCGTGCTTTCGTACCTTAGTGGCAATGCGGCAGACTGGTCGATCCCTCTAGTAAATCAAGATGATCCGGTCCTCCATGATTTTCAAGCTTTTCAGCTCAGTATGGAAAAACTGTTTGCAAGACATTCACAGGGGCAGGCCTTGGACAATGAGCTTCTTTCGTTGCGACAAGGTAATCAAGACCTTTTGGCTTATATTGCGTCTTTCAACAGACTGATAGTGGAAACTCAATGGCCTGAGGACAAAAGGATTACGCTGTTTTATAGAGGTCTACGTGGAGAGCTCAAAGATGTGTTAGCCCAAGTAGTGAATCCCCCACAAGATTGTTCGGACTATATAGACTTAGTCGTTCAAATAGATCACAAACTGCAGAACAGGAAGGCCGATCGTTCCAAGTTTGATGCTCGAGTATTTTCCAAACCGCCAACTCCTTCCAAAGGAGTAGACTCCGGGGAACCCATGCAAATAGGGGGTCTGAAAGGTCCTCTAACACAAAAGGAGCGGGAAAGGAGAAAACAGTTGCAATTATGCCTCTATTGCGGAAACTCAGGGCACTTTCTTCGAGACTGTCCGGTGAAACCTGCCAAGAAGGCAGTAGGAGCTGCAGTTACCAAAGTTACAAACTCTGAGCAGGGAAACGACCTAGCCCGACAAGAATAGAGGTCCTCTTGCCGAGCGTGAAAACCAGTTCCGTGACCTCGCATTTCGTGATACCTATGGTCCTCATTAGCCCTGATAATCCGGATCGATTACATGCAATTGAAGCTTACGTCGACAGCGGTGCCATCGGCAATTATGTGGATCATGAAATGGTTTTGAGGATGAATCTAACTCTTTGTCCCAAGGCTGTAAAGGACGTCATTACTACGGTGGATGGTACGGAGATAGCCTCCGGGCCAGTAACGCATACCACTCAAGAGGTGACGCTAGTAAGTCAAGATGGACACCATGAGAAGATCGTGTTCGATGTGATCAAGGCCCCTCAGTTTCAGATTATTCTAGGAATACCTTGGTTAGAGAAACACAATCCTCTGATCGATTGGCGAGCAAGAACGGTCCAGTTTCCAGAATGTGTCTCTACTTGTCACCCTCCACCTGGTGTTGCACTGGCAGCAATTTCTTCAGAGACTCCCCAGTTACCTCCCGAATACCTAGAATACCAAGATGTTTTCCGGAAGGATCAGGCTAACTCTCTACCTCCTCATAGGTCTTATGACTGCCAGATAGACCTGATACCTGGATCTACTCCTCCTTGTAGTAGAATTTATGCCCTCACCGAGCCTGAGAACCTTCACCTTCGACAATACCTGGATCAATTCCTGGCAAATGGGTTTATTCGTCCTTCCATGTCCCCTGCTTCTTCAGCTTTGTTCTTCGTTCCAAAAAAGGAAGGAGACCTTAGAACTTGTATAGATTATCGCTCCCTGAACCAGATCACCGTTAAGAATAGATATCCGTTACCTTTGATCCCTGAACTCCTGGACCAAGTCAGAAAAGCATGCATATATACAAAGCTGGATCTTAGAGGAGCTTACCACTTGGTACGAGTAAAAGAGGGCGATGAATGGAAGACGGCCTTCCGCACCAAGTATGGGCTATTTGAATATCAGGTCATGCCCTTCGGACTTTGCAATGCCCCGGCTGCCTTTCAATATTTTATGAACGATGTCCTCAGAGAGCTCATAGATGTGTGTGTTGTTGTTTACATTGACGACATCCTCGTTTATTCTTCATCGGAATATGAACATCGGAAACACGTGAAAATGGTCCTCGAAAGATTGCGTCAACACAAACTTTTCGCTAAGTTGGAAAAATGTGTTTTCAACGTGACTGAAGTTGAATTCTTGGGATTCATATTATCACCTGGCGGAGTGCGTATGGATTCAAAGAAGGTCGATGCAGTTCTCAAATGGCCATCACCATCCTCCGTAAAAGGTGTGCAAAGCATGTTAGGCTTCGCTAACTTCTACCGCAGGTTTATCCCCGAATTCTCTCGAATAGTACAGCCCATCACTGCCTTGTTAAAGAAAAACAAACGTTTTGAATGGTCTACCGAGGCGGAACAAGCTTTCCAGGATTTGAAGACTAAATTTATCTCTGCACCAATCTTAAAACACCCTCGCCTCGAACTCCCCTACATCGTGGAAACTGATGCTTCAAGCCTTGCCATGGGGGCAGTTCTATCACAAAAGGACCCGGTAACCAATCAGTTGCATCCCGTGGCATTTTGGTCCCGCAAATTCTCGCCTCCTGAAATCAATTACACGATTACTGACAAGGAACTTCTGGCTATCAAGTCTGCCTTTAAGGCTTGGCGGCATTATCTGCTGGGGGCCCGACACACCGTTACTGTGATTACGGATCACCGAAACCTGCAATATTTGAAAACCGCAAAAGCCCAATCCTCTAGACAACTCCGTTGGGCATTATTCTTTGCCGAGTTTGACTTCATAATTACCTATCGACCTGGTACAAAGAACGGTAAAGCTGATGCCCTTTCTCGAATGGGAGTGGAAGAACACTTGATCAACCCTAAACCTGTACCAATCATTCCCGAACAAAGAATTCTGGATGTAATCGCCACAGAATCCATAGAGGAAGTTAAGGATAAGGCCAGGCAACTTGTAACTCCAGCAGACATACAGAATTGGCATCTGCAGGGAAAGGACTTTGCAGTAAAGGACAACTTATTGTATTTCCAAGAACGATTATACCTACCCAGCACAGATTTACAGAAAAAAGTAATCTCTTGTTATCACGATTCTTTAATGGAAGGACATCCCGGTATGGCCAAGACCTCAGAAAAGATCAAGCGCTACTTCTGGTGGCCGTCTTGGAAAAAAGATATCAGAGACTTTATAATGTCCTGTGGAGTATGCGCCCAAAACAAGAGTCAAAAGGAAAGACCAGCAGGCCTCTTACGCCCTATTGACATCCCACCTCGCCCTTGGCATGCGCTTTCTATGGAGTTCATCACCGATCTACCTCCATGCTCCGGATACAATACGATTCTAGTAATCGTGGACTTATTCTCCAAGATGGCGCATTTCATTCCGCTCAAAGGCTTGCCAACAGCAGCAACTCTGGCCCGTGAATTTCTCGAAAACATCGTCCGACTGCACGGTTTTCCTTCGGTTCTAATTTCGGATCGAGGTAGTCAATTTATTTCTCATTTTTGGCGAAGTTGCTGTCGGTCGGCTCAAATTGATGTGAGACTATCGACCAGTCACCACCCTCAGACCGACGGACAAACCGAGAGGACCAATCAAACTCTGGAACAGTATTTACGCTGCATGCTGCAACAAACTGAAAAAACTTGGAAAGACATCCTTTGGATAGCCGAATATGCCTACAATAACTCTGTCCATTCGGGAACTGGGAAAACCCCGTTTTTTCTTTTGTACGGCAGTCACCCTCGAACCTCGGAGTTGGATCCCCTCCAAGATCTTGAAACACCAGCAGTAGACTACCTGCATTCTACAATCACCCAAGCCTTTAAGGAAGCTGTTTCTCACCTTCAAAGGGCTAAAGAACAATACAAGAAAGGAGCAGATCAACATCGGAAGGAAGCCCCTCAATATCAAGTAGGGGATCAAGTCTGGTTATCCACCAAATATCTACCTCTAAAAGGGCCACGCACATTCAACCCAAGATACCTTGGTCCCTATTCCATCACTACCATAGTAAACCCAGTAGCGGTCAAGTTGGACTTGCCCCCGCACATGAAGATACATCTGGTCTTCCACGTCTCTCTATTAAAACCCGTGCAACCTCAAACCCGACTAACTAAATCTCCAAAACCTATCCTAGTTGATGGAGAACTCGAGTTTGAAGTCAAAAGCATTCTGGACTCCAAGATCTCCAAATCTAAGCTATTTTACCTAATTGACTGGAAAGGCTACGGCCCCCAAGAGAGATCCTGGGAACCTGCTGAATATGTCCACGCTCCTCGCCTAATCAAAAGATTTCACCGAACATTTCCTGACAAGCCAAAACCCCCGGAGAAGCCCGGTTTGGGAGGGGCCTTGAGGGGGGGTACTGTCATGATCTCTGCTTCCAAAAGGTCAGGGTTTTCCCAACTCCCTTGGAAGCAGATCCATAACCCAGGTTCCGAGTGCCAACCAGTCCCAATTGGGACCTTTTGGACCCAGTCCTGGCGCCAGTGGCACCAGGCTCATAAATATGCCCAGTCCCAGCGCTGGAAGCGCCGGGCTCATAATGCTTGGGTGGACTTACCTGCAGCAGACCATGCTGCTTACTTGCCTGCCAGTTGAGCCTCTGATCCTCTTCTGTTTGGAACTACTTTTCCTGTTGGGTGGGGCAGGAGCCACTCCCTAGATTCAGAACACTGGAACTCTTCTGGAAAGCAGGAACTCTTTTCTCACCTAGGCGTGGCTGTGGAAGGAGACACCTAAGCACTACAGGAGGCTATTTAAACCACACCCGATGGATGAATCTTGCTTTGCGTTATTCTGCATCCTCTGCAGCAGAACGCTCATCGTGTCTTCTGCATCTGATCCTGGGCCTAAGGAAAAAGGCTTACCATCCTGAATCCAGTCTTCAGCAACACCTATAAAGACAAGAAAGAACAGGTTAGCATTACGGTCTTCAGTGACAGCTCTTCACTTACCTGGTCCATCGGCTGTCACCAACGCCTCGCGCTGCATTCCGGCATCTGAAAGACAGAGGCTTACCTACTCTTCGTGCGCTCCGGAGGTCTTCACACTGCATTCCGGCATCTGAAAGACAAAAGCTTACCAATTCTTCGCACGCTCCGGAGGCCTTCGGCGCTGCATCCCGCATCTGAAAGACAAAACAAGGTGCGTTTAAAGACATTGGGGAACTTTAATACTCACGTGCCATTACTCCTTTCCACATCTAACCCAGTGGGTATTCCGGCACCCTGCAGCCGCTCCGAACTTGTACCTGCAAAATAAAAAGACAGTTAGAGCGCATCGTGAAGCAGGCAACAAGCGCTTACTTACGTGCTTCCAGGCGCTTCTATTCATCACACGGGCTCCATCTTCAACTCACTTCAGCCCGTCATCCGCCATCGCCGGAACCCTGCAAAACAAGAAACATCATTACTAAAGACTTTAAAGACATTAGAATTACTCGAAACTTACCGTTCGTGCAGTAAACGACGGACAGCAGTCCTCTGAAGTCAAGAGGCCTGCTCCCCTTATCCAGTGAAGAAACTGGTTACAGCACCCTGCCCCGAGGCAGATGGAGAGCACGGCGTTCACTTACCTAAGGTGAGAGCGTTAACCTTTGGGGTTCTACAGGAGAAGAGAAAGGGAAGAAGAGAGAGACATTCAATAACCCAGTTCCTTAATCCCATATTTTCTATCTGCAGACATCTTACCCTTCAAGTCAGACATACAGTGCACAGAGGTCCAGCCCAAAGAGCCAGCCGTGTGTTACACATCACCTTTGCAGATACGGTATACGCCCAGTCAAGACCGGCGCCTCTACGGGAATCAGGTGAGCGTTACAGAACGCAAAGCCTACCACAAAACTCCCGTCCAGGCGCTATGGAAACCTCGGATACCGACCAGCTAGCCCAGTTACTTGGGGAACTAAGGGCAGAAGTGCATGCAGCCCGTCAGGAAACGAACGCTATAAGAAGGGAACTGATTATTTCCAAGGAGCGAACAGATGATCTCGCTAGACAATTGCTACAGTCACAAGCCGGACAGACCCCGTTACCCGCATCTGGGGGAAATCTTCCTTCTACATCCTCTATGAATCCAGTGCAGATCAACCTACCTGGGAATATACCTCTGGCTCCGCCCGAACGATTTTCTGGTGACCCAAAGAGGTTTGCAGTATTTATCAATCAGTGCCGGTTGCATTCCTTATGCCGGCCAACAGCCTTTCCAACTGATCAAGCTAAAGTAGCTTTCGTGCTTTCGTACCTTAGTGGCAATGCGGCAGACTGGTCGATCCCTCTAGTAAATCAAGATGATCCGGTCCTCCATGATTTTCAAGCTTTTCAGCTCAGTATGGAAAAACTGTTTGCAAGACATTCACAGGGGCAGGCCTTGGACAATGAGCTTCTTTCGTTGCGACAAGGTAATCAAGACCTTTTGGCTTATATTGCGTCTTTCAACAGACTGATAGTGGAAACTCAATGGCCTGAGGACAAAAGGATTACGCTGTTTTATAGAGGTCTACGTGGAGAGCTCAAAGATGTGTTAGCCCAAGTAGTGAATCCCCCACAAGATTGTTCGGACTATATAGACTTAGTCGTTCAAATAGATCACAAACTGCAGAACAGGAAGGCCGATCGTTCCAAGTTTGATGCTCGAGTATTTTCCAAACCGCCAACTCCTTCCAAAGGAGTAGACTCCGGGGAACCCATGCAAATAGGGGGTCTGAAAGGTCCTCTAACACAAAAGGAGCGGGAAAGGAGAAAACAGTTGCAATTATGCCTCTATTGCGGAAACTCAGGGCACTTTCTTCGAGACTGTCCGGTGAAACCTGCCAAGAAGGCAGTAGGAGCTGCAGTTACCAAAGTTACAAACTCTGAGCAGGGAAACGACCTCGCCCGACAAGAATAGAGGTCCTCTTGCCGAGCGTGAAAACCAGTTCCGTGACCTCGCATTTCGTGATACCTATGGTCCTCATTAGCCCTGATAATCCGGATCGATTACATGCAATTGAAGCTTACGTCGACAGCGGTGCCATCGGCAATTATGTGGATCATGAAATGGTTTTGAGGATGAATCTAACTCTTTGTCCCAAGGCTGTAAAGGACGTCATTACTACGGTGGATGGTACGGAGATAGCCTCCGGGCCAGTAACGCATACCATTCAAGTGGTGACGCTAGTAAGTCAAGATGGACACCATGAGAAGATCGTGTTCGATGTGATCAAGGCCCCTCAGTTTCAGATCATTCTAGGAATACCTTGGTTAGAGAAACACAATCCTCTGATCGATTGGCGAGCAAGAACGGTCCAGTTTCCAGAATGTATCTCTACTTGTCACCCTCCACCTGGTGTTGCACTGGCAGCAATTTCTTCAGAGACTCCCCAGTTACCTCCCGAATACCTAGAATACCAAGATGTTTTCCGGAAGGATCAGGCTAACTCTCTACCTCCTCATAGGTCTTATGACTGCCAGATAGACCTGATACCTGGATCTACCCCTCCTTGTAGTAGAATTTATGCCCTCACCGAGCCTGAGAACCTTCACCTTCGACAATACCTGGATCAATACCTGGCAAATGGGTTTATTCGTCCTTCCAAGTCCCCTGCTTCTTCAGCTTTGTTCTTCGTTCCAAAAAAGGAAGGAGACCTTAGAACTTGTATAGATTATCGCTCCCTGAACCAGATCACCGTTAAGAATAGATATCCGTTACCTTTGATCCCTGAACTCCTGGACCAAGTCAGAAAAGCATGCATATATACAAAGCTGGATCTTAGAGGAGCTTACCACTTGGTACGAGTAAAAGAGGGCGATGAATGGAAGACGGCCTTCCGCACCAAGTATGGGCTATTTGAATATCAGGTCATGCCCTTTGGACTTTGCAATGCCCCGGCCGCCTTTCAATATTTCATGAACGATGTCCTCAGAGAGCTCATAGATGTGTGTGTTGTTGTTTACATTGACGACATCCTCGTTTATTCTTCATCGGAATATGAACATCGGAAACACGTGAAAATGGTCCTCGAAAGATTGCGTCAACACAAACTTTTCGCTAAGTTGGAAAAATGTGTTTTCAACGTGACTGAAGTTGAATTCTTGGGATTCATATTATCACCTGGCGGAGTGCGTATGGATTCAAAGAAGGTCGATGCAGTTCTCAAATGGCCATCACTGTTATGAGTCGGCGTTCATCCCCGGCTATGAGCAAAACCCGGTCACTTACGCCGCTGGCGCTTCGGGTTTCCAAATCTACTATCAGAGGCAGTAGGAAATTTATAGCGCTCCCCAAAAGGATTCGGCATCAAACCGCGTCGTTTTATGCACGATGGAAGTTGCCGTGGAAGTTAGCGGCTCGGAGACTACACCCCCCAGGAAACCTGCTTCCGTACGGTAGTTCACCGGAAGAGCCTCACATTGGCTAGCCCCGCCTTTCTCCATTATTTAGTTCCCGGAGACGGCCAAGACGCTGCTTCTGTTTACAGCTACTACCGGTAATTAGAAGTTCCTTCTTCGATTGCTATGTGCTTGTGGTTCTTACGGTTTTCGACTCGGATTGTTTACTGGACCTTCTATTTGGAATTCCCTCACCTTCTGATCTGCCTTCCCGTGTACCGAAAATCCTGCTTTCCTCCTGGACTCCTCTTCTCCACGTTCTGTTATAGTTCCTGTCAGCCAGTGTACCAGACCTTGCCTGTTTTTGACCTACCTGTCTCAAGAGTCATCATTCCGATTGGTTGCTCTGTATCCTGCCAGAATTTACCTCCTTAAAACCCATTCACCTGGAAATACCATCCCGACTGTCATCGTCCTTAATCTTTTTCCATCAGTGGGAAGACTTTTGGTGTTAAACGGAACATTGGGTTTGTGCATTTTCAGGACGCTCTGCAGCAGTGCACCATCCCGAATCTAGCGCGACCCTCGTGCCGCCCGGGTAGTAGAACCCTACTAACCTTACCTTTTTCTTATTTTCTCCCTGTCGTTGTGTTCTAACATTTCAAGTACTAAGTCAATTCCCACTGGTAAGATCCTACCCACCTTTTTGTTTGTGTAATTATTTAAACCAGTTAGATACTAAATCTTGTCCTGCTCTTAGGTGATTCCCGGGTTAATTCCTTCATCTATCCTACGGGGGGAGGAAAACAAGAACCCAGGTACTCCTCAGTTAGTAAGGCTTATAAGGGACAACCGTTACCTTTTGTATTACTTACTTGTTGTTCTTTTCTTTTCAGCCTGGTTCGTGGCGGTACGAATTCTCTCCGCCCTTCTGGGTGATCAGTCCCCTTGTCTGGTTAACTACAGCAAGTGGTCATATCATTTTGAAGGTCTATTTTCCCTCGCAGAGAGGAGGCTTAGGTAGAGGCCCTACTTAAGCTCCTTCAAGCAAAATTCTGGGTTTGGATGCTTCCTGGTTCCTCGCACTCATCCCACCGGTGAGTAACAAAAACAGAAGCCATGGAAGAAGCGGATCCTTTGGCTGCTTTGTTTCGTTTAGTGTCTGAGTTACGATCAGACATGACATTGGCCCATGACGCCATGCATCAAAGGATCGACAGCTTACGGAATATTCAAAATCCCCAGACACTCGGAGTAGACATGGAAGGTGCAACCGCCTCAGGTTCTGGTCTACCTTCAGCTTCAGCCTCAGGGTTTTCTGCGACACCGGTTTTGATGGCCACGCAATTCCCGTTGGCCCCTCCGGAAAGGTTTACTGGAGATCCGAAACAATATCGAACCTTTATAAACCAATGCAAATTGCACTTTCTGTGTCGGCCCGCCGCCTTTCCAAACTCCACAACCAAGGCAGCCTTTATTCTTTCACATCTAGGAGGTACAGCGGCTGCATGGGCCAACCCTTTGCTTGAGTCCAACAGTTATGTTCTTTATGACTGTGACGAACTCATATTGGCCATGAATAGGGTCTTTGACAATCGTTATAAATCCCAAGCCTCGGATCTGGAGCTGCTGGGTCTACGACAAGGCAATTCTTCTCTTTTTTCTTTTCTTACCAGATTCAATCAGCTGGCTGCAGAGACAGACTGGCCCGAAGAAAAGAAATCAGCTGTATTCTATCAGGGGTTATCTGAAGAATTAAAAGATATCCTAGCCACAGTACCGGTTGTCCCAACCTCTTTTGGTGAATTGTTAGACTTAGTCTTACAAATAGATGCTAGAAGGTCTGAAAGAAGAGGAGAACGTAAAACAGCCATCCCTACACCCACTCCGGCAGATTTAGCTCCTCCTTCTGTTTCGAATCCCGAACCCATGCAGATAGGGGCCGTGAGGGGTCCCTTGACTCAGGCACAACGGGAATACAGACGTTCGCATAACTTATGCATGTATTGTGGGTCTTCGGAACACCATCTGAAAGATTGTCCTAAAAGACCCGTTAAAAAGGCGGGAAACGCCAAATCCCGGCGGTAGATAGAGTCCCTACGCCGGGAGTGTCTTCTTTGGGCTCACAGAGTACCTTATCCGCCCCTGTTAGTCTACCTGTGTCCTTTACCACTGCCGATGACGCCACATTTTCCTCTTTGGCTATTATAGACTCAGGAGCTACAGGGAATTATATGGATTTCGACTATGCTACAAAGAACCATGTCTCATTTCTACCAAAGGCTCAACCTGAGAGGGTCCATACTGTGGACGGCACAACCTTGGTATCCGGTTTGGTCACACAAAACACCACTCTTGTTAGCATGAAAACCGAAGATGGTCATGTAGAATCAATCTCGTTTGATCTAATCAAAGCTCCGCAATATCAAGTCATATTGGGAATTCCGTGGTTACAACACCACAATCCTGCTATTGATTGGGTAAAGAAGAGTGTTCGTTTTCCTTCTCCGGAGTGCAATGAGAACTGCTTTCTGGACACATATGTCTGCCCTGATTCCTCTTGCCAGGCTCTTGTGGCTTCCGTGTCTCTCATAGGCGCCATTATTCGGGATCCTAGTACAGGTATTCCCCTTGAATACGAATCCTTTCGGGACGTGTTCGACAAGGGTAGGGCAGATCGATTGCCGCCTCATAGGCCCTACGACTGCCCGATAGACCTAATACCAGGGACCAAAATACCAACCGGAAGGGTCTATTCACTTACTATACCAGAAGACAAGGTATTGAAAGAATATATCGATAAAGCCCTGGCCACAGGCTTTATTCGAACCTCAAAGTCCCCGGCTGCATCACCGTTGTTTTTTGTCCCTAAAAAGGAGGGGGACCTGCGCCCTTGTATAGATTACAGGGCATTGAATGCTATTACAGTTAAAAATCAATATCCTCTTCCGTTGATATCAGTGCTTCTGGATCAACTTGGTTCATCAGTGGTATTTACTAAACTTGACCTCAGGGGGGCCTATAATCTCGTCCGGATTAGAGCCGGGGACGAGTGGAAAACTGCCTTCAAGACACGTTACGGTCTGTTCGAATACTTAGTAATGCCATTTGGACTCTGCAATGCCCCGGCCACCTTTCAGGCTTTCATGAATGACATTTTCCATGATTATCTGGATCAATTTGTTGTAGTTTATCTAGATGATATTCTCATTTACTCATCCTCCATGAAGGAACACCTTATACACGTGCGTCTTGTGTTACAGAGGTTAAGGGAGAACCACCTGTACGTCAAGGCAGAGAAATGTGTATTTAATTCTCCGGAGGTTGAGTTCCTTGGCTATGACTTGACCAATCGTGGCATTCGTATGAGTCAATCTAAAGTCAAAGCGATTCTGGAATGGCCCGTTCCTACATCAGTCAAGGCACTTCAGTCTTTCTTGGGGTTTTCCAACTTCTATCGACGTTTCATCCATTCATTTTCGTCGATCTCTTCTCCTTTAACGGCACTCACCAGCTCCAAAAAACCATTTGCTTGGAATCCTGAGGCACAACAAGCCTTTGAAATCCTGAAGACCGCCTTTTCGACGGCCCCGGTACTGCAACACCCGGACCCTCTCCTCCCTTTCTTTGTAGAGGCGGACGCCTCCGGTTCAGCTATTGGGGCGGTTCTGTCGCAGGAGTGTCCTGATTCGGGAGAAATCCATCCTGTGGCATATTTTTCCAGGAAATTGACCCCGTATGAACGCAATTATCCCATCACAGAGCGTGAATTGTTAGCTATCAGGGATGCCTTTGCGGAATGGCGTCATCATCTGTTGGGGGCCCGTCACCAGGTTGTTGTTTATTCAGATCACCGCAGTCTCCTTGCATTCAAATCCATGAAATGCCTTACAGCCCGACAAGCTCGTTGGCATCTTTTCTTCTCCCAGTTCAACTTTGTCATCACATATCGACCGGCTCGCCTCAATGCATGTGCCGACGCTCTGTCAAGATTACCTCACAGTTCTTGTATTTCTAAATCTGATCGTCCCTTGTTGTTGCCTGAAAGGGTGGTTTGTGCTTGCACTCCTCAACCTTCGCTCCGTGCCCTTATATCATCTTGGGTGACCTCAAACAAGGAGGAATGCGAATCGTTGAATCTCGACATTGTTCAGGATCTGCCTTATATCCAGGGTCGTCTCTTCATTCCTCCTGGTGAAGCACGACTTCGAGCTTTAACTTGGTCACACGATTCATTGATGGCAGCCCATCCAGGACAGCAAAAGACGTTGGAGTCATTACGCCGTTGGGCCTGGTGGCCTTCGATGTCTAGGGATGTCATCGACTATGCGAAGTCTTGCTCAGTGTGTGCCCAATGCAAGGTTTCTAGATCCAAACCTGTAGGTCTTTTGCATCCCCTTCCAGTACCGCATAAACCTTGGTACATGGTTTCCATGGACTTCATCGTGGACCTACCTCCTCTCGACGGTTATGATACCGTTTGGGTTATTATTGATTACTTCTCCAAGATGGCTTTGTTCATCCCTTGTGCTGGCTTGCCTTCGGCCCCTGTCCTGGCTTCATTGTTTCTCAAACATGTCTTTCGTTTCTTTGGACTTCCCTCTATCATTGTATCGGACCGTGGTCCTCAGTTTACGTCCCGCTTTTGGAGGGCTTTGACTTCTTCACTAAACATCGATGATCGTTTCAGTTCTGCCTACCATCCACAAACCGATGGACAGACTGAGAGGACAAACGCCACACTGGAACAATTCCTCCGATGTTTATGTCTCCAATTCCAGTCTACCTGGCTAAAAACGCTTGCTCCTGCCGAGTTCGCCTACAATAACTCGGTACATTGTGCCTCAGGGGTATCGCCGTTTTTTGCCTTATATGGTTTCCATCCACGTTCATTGCCTTTAGACCCGGCGCTCCCCATTGACAACCCGGCTGCTCAGGCTTGTGTACGGGACCTGGATTCAGTCCGTAGGGAAGTTCGATCCCACCTTCTACTTGCACAGGAGAGGGCTAAAAAGTACGCTGATCGACATCGGCTTACCGCTCCAGAATACAAAGTAGGCTCAAAAGTCTGGCTGTCTACACGTAATCTACGTATTCCGGGCAAACGTATGCTTCTACCAAAGTTTGTGGGTCCTTTCTCCATTACGGAGGTGTTAAATCCAGTGGCAATGCGTCTTTCTTTGCCGCCTTCATGGAAGATACATCCCGTATTTCACGTCAGCCTCATCAAACCATGCCTTCTTACCACGCGTCTTCCAACTCGGCCTTGTGCTGTTCGCGTGGATGGCGAGGATGAATATGAAGTGGCTGATATTTTGGACTTTCAACTCCGTAGGGGTCGACCCTTTTATTTGGTCGACTGGAAGGGATACGGGCCTGAGGACAGGTCTTGGGAGCCCTTGGGCAATATCCACTCGCCTGTTCTTCTGCGCCGCTTCCATGCCCGCAGGGGGTTGCCGCCGCCTTTGGGGGAGGATACTGTTATGAGTCGGCGTTCATCCCCGGCTATCAGCAAAACCCGGTCACTTACGCCGCTGGCGCTTCGGGTTTCCAAATCTACTATCAGAGGCAGTAGGAAATTTATAGCGCTCCCCAAAAGGATTCGGCATCAAACCGCGTCGTTTTATGCACGATGGAAGTTGCCGTGGAAGTTAGCGGCTCGGAGACTACACCCCCCAGGAAACCTGCTTCCGTACGGTAGTTCACCGGAAGAGCCTCACATTGGCTAGCCCCGCCTTTCTCCATTATTTAGTTCCCGGAGACGGCCAAGACGCTGCTTCTGTTTACAGCTACTACCGGTAATTAGAAGTTCCTTCTTCGATTGCTATGTGCTTGTGGTTCTTACGGTTTTCGACTCGGATTGTTTACTGGACCTTCTATTTGGAATTCCCTCACCTTCTGATCTGCCTTCCCGTGTACCGAAAATCCTGCTTTCCTCCTGGACTCCTCTTCTCCACGTTCTGTTATAGTTCCTGTCAGCCAGTGTACCAGACCTTGCCTGTTTTTGACCTACCTGTCTCAAGAGTCATCATTCCGATTGGTTGCTCTGTATCCTGCCAGAATTTACCTCCTTAAAACCCATTCACCTGGAAATACCATCCCGACTGTCATCGTCCTTAATCTTTTTCCATCAGTGGGAAGACTTTTGGTGTTAAACGGAACATTGGGTTTGTGCATTTTCAGGACGCTCTGCAGCAGTGCACCATCCCGAATCTAGCGCGACCCTCGTGCCGCCCGGGTAGTAGAACCCTACTAACCTTACCTTTTTCTTATTTTCTCCCTGTCGTTGTGTTCTAACATTTCAAGTACTAAGTCAATTCCCACTGGTAAGATCCTACCCACCTTTTTGTTTGTGTAATTATTTAAACCAGTTAGATACTAAATCTTGTCCTGCTCTTAGGTGATTCCCGGGTTAATTCCTTCATCTATCCTACGGGGGGAGGAAAACAAGAACCCAGGTACTCCTCAGTTAGTAAGGCTTATAAGGGACAACCGTTACCTTTTGTATTACTTACTTGTTGTTCTTTTCTTTTCAGCCTGGTTCGTGGCGGTACGAATTCTCTCCGCCCTTCTGGGTGATCAGTCCCCTTGTCTGGTTAACTACAGCAAGTGGTCATATCATTTTGAAGGTCTATTTTCCCTCGCAGAGAGGAGGCTTAGGTAGAGGCCCTACTTAAGCTCCTTCAAGCAAAATTCTGGGTTTGGATGCTTCCTGGTTCCTCGCACTCATCCCACCGGTGAGTAACAATCACCATCCTCCGTAAAAGGTGTGCAAAGCATGTTAGGCTTCGCTAACTTCTACCGCAGGTTTATCCCCGAATTCTCTCGAATAGTCCAGCCCATCACTGCCTTGTTAAAGAAAAACAAACGTTTTGAATGGTCTACCGAGGCGGAACAAGCTTTCCAGGATTTGAAGACTAAATTTATCTCTGCACCAATCTTAAAACACCCTCGCCCCGAACTCCCCTACATCGTGGAAACTGATGCTTCAAGCCTTGCCATGGGGGCAGTTCTATCACAAAAGGACCCGGTAACCAATCAGTTGCATCCCGTGGCATTTTGGTCCCGCAAATTCTCGCCTCCTGAAATCAATTACACGATTACTGACAAGGAACTTCTGGCTATCAAGTCTGCCTTTAAGGCTTGGCGGCATTATCTGCTGGGGGCCCGACACACCGTTACTGTGATTACGGATCACCGAAACCTGCAATATTTGAAAACCGCAAAAGCCCAATCCTCTAGACAACTCCGTTGGGCATTATTCTTTGCCGAGTTTGACTTCATAATTACCTATCGACCTGGTACAAAGAACGGTAAAGCTGATGCCCTTTCTCGAATGGGAGTGGAAGAACACTTGATCAACCCTAAACCTGTACCAATCATTCCAGAACAAAGAATTCTGGGTGTAATCGCCACAGAATCCATAGAGGAAGTTAAGGATAAGGCCAGGCAACTTGTAACTCCAGCAGACATACAGAATTGGCATCTGCAGGGAAAGGACTTTGCAGTAAAGGACAACTTATTGTATTTCCAAGAACGATTATACCTACCCAGCACAGATTTACAGAAAAAAGTAATCTCTTGTTATCACGATTCTTTAATGGAAGGACATCCCGGTATGGCCAAGACCTCAGAAAAGATCAAGCGCTACTTCTGGTGGCCGTCTTGGAAAAAAGATATCAGAGACTTTATAATGTCCTGTGGAGTATGCGCCCAAAACAAGAGTCAAAAGGAAAGACCAGCAGGCCTCTTACGCCCTATTGACATCCCACCTCGCCCTTGGCATACGCTTTCTATGGACTTCATCACCGATCTACCTCCATGCTCCGGATACAATACGATTCTGGTAATCGTGGACTTATTCTCCAAGATGGGGCATTTCATTCCGCTCAAAGGCTTGCCAACAGCAGCAACTCTGGCCCGAGAATTTCTCGAAAACATCGTCCGACTGCACGGTTTTCCTTCGGTTCTAATTTCGGATCGAGGTAGTCAATTTATTTCTCATTTTTGGCGAAGTTGCTGTCGGTCGGCTCAAATTGATGTGAGACTATCGACCAGTCACCACCCTCAGACCGACGGACAAACCGAGAGGACCAATCAAACTCTGGAACAGTATTTACGCTGCATGCTGCAACAAACTGAAAAAACTTGGAAAGACATCCTTTGGATAGCCGAATATGCCTACAATAACTCTGTCCATTCGGGAACTGGGAAAACCCCGTTTTTTCTTTTGTACGGCAGTCACCCTCGAACCTCGGAGTTGGATCCCCTCCAAGATCTTGAAACACCAGCAGTAGACTACCTGCATTCTACAATCACCCAAGCCTTTAAGGAAGCTGTTTCTCACCTTCAAAGGGCTTAAGAACAATACAAGAAAGGAGCAGATCAACATCGGAAGGAAGCCCCTCAATATCAAGTAGGGGATCAAGTCTGGTTATCCACCAAATATCTACCTCTAAAAGGGCCACGCACATTCAACCCAAGATACCTTGGTCCCTATTCCATCACTACCATAGTAAACCCAGTAGCGGTCAAGTTGGACTTGCCCCCGCACATGAAGATACATCCGGTCTTCCACGTCTCTCTATTAAAACCCGTGCAACCTCAAACCCGACTAACTAAATCTCCAAAACCTATCCTAGTTGATGGAGAACTCGAGTTTGAAGTCAAAAGCATTCTGGACTCCAAGATCTCCAAATCTAAGCTATTTTACCTAATTGACTGGAAAGGCTATGGCCCCCAAGAGAGATCCTGGGAACCTGCTGAATATGTCCACGCTCCTCGCCTAATCAAAAGATTTCACCGAACATTTCCTGACAAGCCAAAACCCCCGGAGAAGCCCGGTTTGGGAGGGGCCTTGAGGGGTGTACTGTCATGATCTCTGCTTCCAAAAGGTCAGGGTTTTCCCAACTCCCTTGGAAGCAGATCCATAACCCAGGTTCCGAGTGCCAACCAGTCCCAATTGGGACCTTTTGGACCCAGTCCTGGCGCCAGTGGCACCAGGCTCATAAATATGCCCAGTCCCAGCGCTGGAAGCGCCGGGCTCATAATGCTTGGGTGGACTTACCTGCAGCAGACCATGCTGCTTACTTGCCTGCCAGTTGAGCCTCTGATCCTCTTCTGTTTGGAACTACTTTTCCTGTTGGGTGGGGCAGGAGCCACTCCCTAGATTCAGAACACTGGAACTCTTCTGGAAAGCAGGAACTCTTTTCTCACCTAGGCGTGGCTGTGGAAGGAGACACCTAAGCACTACAGGAGGCTATTTAAACCACACCCGATGGATGAATCTTGCTTTGCGTTATTCTGCATCCTCTGCAGCAGAACGCTCATCGTGTCTTCTGCATCTGATCCTGGGCCTAAGGAAAAAGGCTTACCATCCTGAATCCAGTCTTCAGCAACACCTATAAAGACAAGAAAGAACAGGTTAGCATTACGGTCTTCAGTGACAGCTCTTCACTTACCTGGTCCATCGGCTGTCACCAACGCCTCGCGCTGCATTCCGGCATCTGAAAGACAGAGGCTTACCTACTCTTCGTGCGCTCCGGAGGTCTTCACACTGCATTCGGGCATCTGAAAGACAAAAGCTTACCAATTCTTCGCACGCTCCGGAGGCCTTCGGCGCTGCATCCCGCATCTGAAAGACAAAACAAGGTGCGTTTAAAGACATTGGGGAACTTTAATACTCACGTGCCATTACTCCTTTCCACATCTAACCCAGTGGGTATTCCGGCACCCTGCAGCCGCTCCGAACTTGTACCTGCAAAATAAAAAGACAGTTAGAGCGCATCGTGAAGCAGGCAACAAGCGCTTACTTACGTGCTTCCAGGCGCTTCTATTCATCACACGGGCTCCATCTTCAACTCACTTCAGCCCGTCATCCGCCATCGCCGGAACCCTGCAAAACAAGAAACATCATTACTAAAGACTTTAAAGACATTAGAATTACTCGAAACTTACCGTTCGTGCAGTAAACGACGGACAGCAGTCCTCTGAAGTCAAGAGGCCTGCTCCCCTTATCCAGTGAAGAAACTGGTTACAGCACCCTGCCCCGAGGCAGATGGAGAGCACGGCGTTCACTTACCTAAGGTGAGAGTGTTAACCTTTGGGGTTCTACAGGAGAAGAGAAAGGGAAGAAGAGAGAGACATTCAATAACCCAGTTCCTTAATCCCATATTTTCTATCTGCAGACATCTTACCCTTCAAGTCAGACATACAGTGCACAGAGGTCCAGCCCAAAGAGCCAGCCGTGTGTTACACATCACCTTTGCAGATACGGTATACGCCCAGTCAAGACCGGCGCCTCTACGGGAATCAGGTGAGCGTTACAGAACGCAAAGCCTACCACAAAACTCCCGTCCAGGCGCTATGGAAACCTCGGATACCGACCAGCTAGCCCAGTTACTTGGGGAACTAAGGGCAGAAGTGCATGCAGCCCGTCAGGAAACGAACGCTCTAAGAAGGGAACTGATTATTTCCAAGGAGCGAACAGATGATCTCGCTAGACAATTGCTACAGTCACAAGCCGGACAGACCCCGTTACCCGCATCTGGGGGAAATCTTCCTTCTACATCCTCTATGAATCCAGTGCAGATCAACCTACCTGGGAATGTACCTCTGGCTCCGCCCGAACGATTTTCTGGTGACCCAAAGAGGTTTGCAGTATTTATCAATCAGTGCCGGTTGCATTCCTTATGCCGGCCAACAGCCTTTCCAACTGATCAAGCTAAAGTAGCTTTCGTGCTTTCGTACCTTAGTGGCAATGCGGCAGACTGGTCGATCCCTCTAGTAAATCAAGATGATCCGGTCCTCCATGATTTTCAAGCTTTTCAGCTCAGTATGGAAAAACTGTTTGCAAGACATTCACAGGGGCAGGCCTTGGACAATGAGCTTCTTTCGTTGCGACAAGGTAATCAAGACCTTTTGGCTTATATTGCGTCTTTCAACAGACTGATAGTGGAAACTCAATGGCCTGAGGACAAAAGGATTACGCTGTTTTATAGAGGTCTACGTGGAGAGCTCAAAGATGTGTTAGCCCAAGTAGTGAATCCCCCACAAGATTGTTCGGACTATATAGACTTAGTCGTTCAAATAGATCACAAACTGCAGAACAGGAAGGCCGATCGTTCCAAGTTTGATGCTCGAGTATTTTCCAAACCGCCAACTCCTTCCAAAGGAGTAGACTCCGGGGAACCCATGCAAATAGGGGGTCTGAAAGGTCCTCTAACACAAAAGGAGCGGGAAAGGAGAAAACAGTTGCAATTATGCCTCTATTGCGGAAACTCAGGGCACTTTCTTCGAGACTGTCCGGTGAAACCTGCCAAGAAGGCAGTAGGAGCTGCAGTTACCAAAGTTACAAACTCTGAGCAGGGAAACGACCTCGCCCGACAAGAATAGAGGTCCTCTTGCCAAGCGTGAAAACCAGTTCCGTGACCTCGCATTTCGTGATACCTATGGTCCTCATTAGCCCTGATAATCCGGATCGATTACATGCAATTGAAGCTTACGTCGACAGCGGTGCCATCGGCAATTATGTGGATCATGAAATGGTTTTGAGGATGAATCTAACTCTTTGTCCCAAGGCTGTAAAGGACGTCATTACTACGGTGGATGGTACGGAGATAGCCTCCGGGCCAGTAACGCATACCACTCAAGAGGTGACGCTAGTAAGTCAAGATGGACACCATGAGAAGATCGTGTTCGATGTGATCAAGGCCCCTCAGTTTCAGATTATTCTAGGAATACCTTGGTTAGAGAAACACAATCCTCTGATCGATTGGCGAGCAAGAACGGTCCAGTTTCCAGAATGTGTCTCTACTTGTCACCCTCCACCTGGTGTTGCACTGGCAGCAATTTCTTCAGAGACTCCCCAGTTACCTCCCGAATACCTAGAATACCAAGATGTTTTCTGGAAGGATCAGGCTAACTCTCTACCTCCTCATAGGTCTTATGACTGCCAGATAGACCTGATACCTGGATCTACTCCTCCTTGTAGTAGAATTTATGCCCTCACCGAGCCTGAGAACCTTCACCTTCGACAATACCTGGATCAATACCTGGCAAATGGGTTTATTCGTCCTTCCAAGTCCCCTGCTTCTTCAGCTTTGTTCTTCGTTCCAAAAAAGGAAGGAGACCTTAGAACTTGTATAGATTATCGCTCCCTGAACCAGATCACCGTTAAGAATAGATATCCGTTACCTTTGATCCCTGAACTCCTGGACCAAGTCAGAAAAGCATGCATATATACAAAGCTGGATCTTAGAGGAGCTTACCACTTGGTACGAGTAAAAGAGGGCGATGAATGGAAGACGGCCTTCCGCACCAAGTATGGGCTATTTGAATATCAGGTCATGCCCTTTGGACTTTGCAATGCCCCGGCCGCCTTTCAATATTTTATGAACGATGTCCTCAGAGAGCTCATAGATGTGTGTGTTGTTGTTTACATTGACGACATCCTCGTTTATTCTTCATCGGAATATGAACATCGGAAACACGTGAAAATGGTCCTCGAAAGATTGCGTCAACACAAACTTTTCGCTAAGTTGGAAAAATGTGTTTTCAACGTGACTGAAGTTGAATTCTTGGGATTCATATTATCACCTGGCGGAGTGCGTATGGATTCAAAGAAGGTTGATGCAGTTCTCAAATGGCCATCACCATCCTCCGTAAAAGGTGTGCAAAGCATGTTAGGCTTCGCTAACTTTTACCGCAGGTTTATCCCCGAATTCTCTCGAATAGTCCAGCCCATCACTGCCTTGTTAAAGAAAAACAAACGTTTTGAATGGTCTACCGAGGCGGAACAAGCTTTCCAGGATTTGAAGACTAAATTTATCTCTGCACCAATCTTAAAACACCCTCGCCCCGAACTCCCCTACATCGTGGAAACTGATGCTTCAAGCCTTGCCATGGGGGCAGTTCTATCACAAAAGGACCCGGTAACCAATCAGTTGCATCCCGTGGCATTTTGGTCCCGCAAATTCTCGCCTCCTGAAATCAATTACACGATTACTGACAAGGAACTTCTGGCTATCAAGTCTGCCTTTAAGGCTTGGCGGCATTATCTGCTGGGGGCCCGACACACCGTTACTGTGATTACGGATCACCGAAACCTGCAATATTTGAAAACCGCAAAAGCCCAATCCTCTAGACAACTCCGTTGGGCATTATTCTTTGCCGAGTTTGACTTCATAATTACCTATCGACCTGGTACAAAGAACGGTAAAGCTGATGCCCTTTCTCGAATGGGAGTGGAAGAACACTTGATCAACCCTAAACCTGTACCAATCATTCCCGAACAAAGAATTCTGGGTGTAATCGCCACAGAATCCATAGAGGAAGTTAAGGATAAGGCCAGGCAACTTGTAACTCCAGCAGACATACAGAATTGGCATCTGCAGGGAAAGGACTTTGCAGTAAAGGACAACTTATTGTATTTCCAAGAACGATTATACCTACCCAGCACAGATTTACAGAAAAAAGTCATCTCTTGTTATCACGATTCTTTAATGGAAGGACATCCCGGTATGGCCAAGACCTCAGAAAAGATCAAGCGCTACTTCTGGTGGCCGTCTTGGAAAAAAGATATCAGAGACTTTATAATGTCCTGTGGAGTATGCGCCCAAAACAAGAGTCAAAAGGAAAGACCAGCAGGCCTCTTACGCCCTATTGACATCCCACCTCGCCCTTGGCATACGCTTTCTATGGACTTCATCACCGATCTACCTCCATGCTCCGGATACAATACGATTCTAGTAATCGTGGACTTATTCTCCAAGATGGCGCATTTCATTCCGCTCAAAGGCTTGCCAACAGCAGCAACTCTGGCCCGAGAATTTCTCGAAAACATCGTCCGACTGCACGGTTTTCCTTCGGTTCTAATTTCGGATCGAGGTAGTCAATTTATTTCTCATTTTTGGCGAAGTTGCTGTCGGTCGGCTCAAATTGATGTGAGACTATCGACCAGTCACCACCCTCAGACCGACGGACAAACCGAGAGGACCAATCAAACTCTGGAACAGTATTTACGCTGCATGCTGCAACAAACTGAAAAAACTTGGAAAGACATCCTTTGGATAGCCGAATATGCCTACAATAACTCTGTCCATTCGGGAACTGGGAAAACCCCGTTTTTTCTTTTGTACGGCAGTCACCCTCGAACCTCGGAGTTGGATCCCCTCCAAGATCTTGAAACACCAGCAGTAGACTACCTGCATTCTACAATCACCCAAGCCTTTAAGGAAGCTGTTTCTCACCTTCAAAGGGCTAAAGAACAATACAAGAAAGGAGCAGATCAACATCGGAAGGAAGCCCCTCAATATCAAGTAGGGGATCAAGTCTGGTTATCCACCAAATATCTACCTCTAAAAGGGCCACGCACATTCAACCCAAGATACCTTGGTCCCTATTCCATCACTACCATAGTAAACCCAGTAGCGGTCAAGTTGGACTTGCCCCCGCACATGAAGATACATCCGGTCTTCCACGTCTCTCTATTAAAACCCGTGCAACCTCAAACCCGACTAACTAAATCTCCAAAACCTATCCTAGTTGATGGAGAACTCGAGTTTGAAGTCAAAAGCATTCTGGACTCCAAGATCTCCAAATCTAAGCTATTTTACCTAATTGACTGGAAAGGCTACGGCCCCCAAGAGAGATCCTGGGAACCTGCTGAATATGTCCACGCTCCTCGCCTAATCAAAAGATTTCACCAAACATTTCCTGACAAGCCAAAACCCCCGGAGAAGCCCGGTTTGGGAGGGGCCTTGAGGGGGGGGTACTGTCATGATCTCTGCTTCCAAAAGGTCAGGGTTTTCCCAACTCCCTTGGAAGCAGATCCATAACCCAGGTTCCGAGTGCCAACCAGTCCCAATTGGGACCTTTTGGACCCAGTCCTGGCGCCAGTGGCACCAGGCTCATAAATATGCCCAGTCCCAGCGCTGGAAGCGCCGGGCTCATAATGCTTGGGTGGACTTACCTGCAGCAGACCATGCTGCTTACTTGCCTGCCAGTTGAGCCTCTGATCCTCTTCTGTTTGGAACTACTTTTCCTGTTGGGTGGGGCAGGAGCCACTCCCTAGATTCAGAACACTGGAACTCTTCTGGAAAGCAGGAACTCTTTTCTCACCTAGGCGTGGCTGTGGAAGGAGACACCTAAGCACTACAGGAGGCTATTTAAACCACACCCGATGGATGAATCTTGCTTTGCGTTATTCTGCATCCTCTGCAGCAGAACGCTCATCGTGTCTTCTGCATCTGATCCTGGGCCTAAGGAAAAAGGCTTACCATCCTGAATCCAGTCTTCAGCAACACCTATAAAGACAAGAAAGAACAGGTTAGCATTACGGTCTTCAGTGACAGCTCTTCACTTACCTGGTCCATCGGCTGTCACCAACGCCTCGCGCTGCATTCCGGCATCTGAAAGACAGAGGCTTACCTACTCTTCGTGCGCTCCGGAGGTCTTCACACTGCATTCCGGCATCTGAAAGACAAAAGCTTACCAATTCTTCGCACGCTCCGGAGGCCTTCGGCGCTGCATCCCGCATCTGAAAGACAAAACAAGGTGCGTTTAAAGACATTGGGGAACTTTAATACTCACGTGCCATTACTCCTTTCCACATCTAACCCAGTGGGTATTCCGGCACCCTGCAGCCGCTCCGAACTTGTACCTGCAAAATAAAAAGACAGTTAGAGCGCATCGTGAAGCAGGCAACAAGCGCTTACTTACGTGCTTCCAGGCGCTTCTATTCATCACACGGGCTCCATCTTCAACTCACTTCAGCCCGTCATCCGCCATCGCCGGAACCCTGCAAAACAAGAAACATCATTACTAAAGACTTTAAAGACATTAGAATTACTCGAAACTTACCGTTCGTGCAGTAAACGACGGACAGCAGTCCTCTGAAGTCAAGAGGCCTGCTCCCCTTATCCAGTGAAGAAACTGGTTACAGCACCCTGCCCCGAGGCAGATGGAGAGCACGGCGTTCACTTACCTAAGGTGAGAGCGTTAACCTTTGGGGTTCTACAGGAGAAGAGAAAGGGAAGAAGAGAGAGACATTCAATAACCCAGTTCCTTAATCCCATATTTTCTATCTGCAGACATCTTACCCTTCAAGTCAGACATACAGTGCACAGAGGTCCAGCCCAAAGAGCCAGCCGTGTGTTACACATCACCTTTGCAGATACGGTATACGCCCAGTCAAGAGCGGCGCCTCTACGGGAATCAGGTGAGCGTTACAGAATTGAACAGAGGTTACTAAAGGTCTCAAGAGGAGAGTGTTGCAGCAAACAAATCAAGAATTAAGACGGAGAGAAACTCAGCTGAAGGTCACCATGCCAAGAAGCCAAGGTCATATCGGGCTGTAATAGGTCAACAGTGGATTCAATTAAAGAGAAAATAACAGAGTATCCTTTTCAAAAGTTCAGGATAAGCCACAGATAGTCCAAGACTGGCAGAATTAAATCAAATACACAAAATTGCATGCAAAAGAGGTCTATTTCATGGTGTCCTAATTACGTGGCAAGGCAGGCAGGAAGGGATGAGACTTTCACACCTACACATGCATCCCTGCCATACGCTAACTCCTTAAATTTCTCAGACCAAGGAGCAGACTCTAGGCCAAACATGCAAAGGAGCAATTGACACATGACCACTGAGGTGATGAATGATTGTAACATAATTGGAGGGAAGCTGGGGTGCTGACAAACTCACTGCACCTGGCTGGTTGTTCTGCATGCTGCTAGATGTGAGTGGAAAAGTATGAGTGGGGTTGATGCCAACCAATCATAATGGACCGTGTAATCTAGGGTCCTATAAGTAAGTAGAACCAATGAGACGTCATACTTTTAGTGACATTTATAGTGGCCATTTCGAAAGAAGGGCTTATTTGCCCCACCTGACATTGATTATCCAGGCCCTTCTCCCCGTTACCACATACAGTTATAGTACCTATGTTAAAGTTACCTTCCTAAAACCAATCACGTTGCATGTTAGGTTTTTAAGATTACGTGTCAGTGATGACGAGTTTTTGATATAAATATTGTGCTTTTTCTGAAATTAAGTGGACTTTATATGAGAAGGAAGATCGAGCGGTTGCTGATGTTCATTGAACTGCCCATTTTTTATACTTGTCATTAAATGGACTCCCGTTGCCGAACTAGTGAGTTCTCATTATTATTTGGTGCAAGAGTACAAATCTGCATCCCCATCTATCTCGAGGATGCTGCTGCTCATCTTAAAGGGCTGTTTGGAGACCCCGAGACTTATGGGTCGGCTGTCGTCCATCCAGTTCACTTAGTAGCAGAGATTAGATGGTTAGATTAGATAAGACACCCATTGACCATCAAAATAAGTAACTTCGGGTCCTTAGCAATGTCATGAGTCCTTTGCCATCCGGCTGAAAGAACAAGAAGCTCCCCGTAGATAGTGGCTACTTTAATTTAAAACCCTGCAGGTTAGGTGTGAAGGGACCTTTGTTTTTCCCCCAAGAACCCCTTCCCATGTCTACAAGGAGCCGATCGATCGAGCGGCACGGAAAGGCGGTAACGAAGGCGGTGATCCCGAGCATCCGGAGCGGAAAAACATGCCAACAGTGAGTGAAAAAGACTGAATGCTTTGGCAAAAAGTTGCATGCCTTAAAAACAAGAAAAAGGAAGGTAACGGAAGGAGGTGGGACAAAAATAGAGTAAGATTATAATGTATATGTAAGGGGAAAATATTGACTTGAGGGTGGCCGAACAATATAGAGAGATACCGGGAGTGTCCGAGATAAGAGTTTATGCCCATTTTCCTATGTTTTAAAGAGAGTTAGAAGAAGTCTTCATTTAATGTCCTGAATTGATAGGATGACGTAGACAACCAGATTGATTAAAGATTATCTGAAAGAAATGGGCTTGAATTCTATGTCGGAATACAAATTAGGGGCAGAATGCATCATAGGAAGCAGGTGGCATGATATTCATGTGGCTGGCCGGAGTCTGTCTGTCTGTTTTATGTGTTAGATAGATCTATGATGTCACAAGGTAAAAAACGTTTTTTAAATAGCATGAAAATTGCACGATTGTAATGATATGATGTAGTATGGCATGGATTGATGGTTGTAGTTAACAAAAGTAAAAGTGAAATTATTGTTGAAAAACGGGATTGGAGCTTGTGACGATTGGTGCTCGCTCATATTGTTGATCTTGTTTGTGAAACGTAAAGCATAATAAAGTGTTATACAAAGATAAGATAAACAGGTTAAGCATGGAAGATATTACCCCATTGATACACATGTGAAAACAGCTGCTGAAGCATGCACCTAAGCTTAAACAGTACAGGGCAGAATGGGTTGAAGGGACCGCAGGCAAAATGTTTATGCCATGGCCCCAAGGATGATCGCTGTCTAAAATGGTCCTGCAGCACATGACAACATATTTGCACGCCACGTATACTGGCAAAAAGTTAGACAAACACCTAGCTAGTTTAGAACTTTGGAAGATGTACCAAGAGGAAAAAGAGGAGGAGCCACCGTTAGATTGGATGCTGAATATATGCACAGAGGGGGGTAAAGAGCCTTCTGCGCCACCCGCCCCGTCTGACACCAAAAGCAAAGCTAATAAAGACGAAGAATTATACCCGTTGATGGAACTTAAAGCAGCCACTGTATATAGCAACCCGTCATATGAGTCACCGACGCAGAGTAGTGACGAAAGCCCAGAGAAGGACAGCAAAAGGGATATTACCTCCAAAGTCCCGAAGGACAAGAAGAGAGATGAGAAAGAAAAAGGAGATCAAGCACAAGTACGGAAAGAGAGGTAAAGAGATGGAAAGGAGATGAGGATAGGACTGATGAGATGGCATACGCACAGAACGAATGGATGGAAGGTCAGATTTTATTGAAACTCGATGGCAAAGGCATTGAGGATATGAGACAAAGGGGAGAACAAGATGAATTGGAAAGGAAAGAGAAGGAAAAATGATTGAGAGACGAAGGGGCTAAGAAAAAAAGATAGGCAGAAACAAGAGCAGTTATATCGTGATGAGCAGGTCAGAAAAGGTGGAGCAACAAAGAAAACACGATCACAAGCAGAGAACAGCTGATGATCAGGATAGAATAGAACAAAGGAGAATAGAAGAAGAAGAACAAAGTATACGGGAGAAGAGAATAAAAAGACAAAGAGATGAGGAAATGCAAAGTGCAAATGAACCAAGAGAAGTGAGGAAGCAAGAAGAAGACAGGGTTAGAGAGGAAGCGAGGAAGCGTAGAGAGTTTGATGACGACATCGAACGCAAGTGAAGAATGAGAGCACGAAAAATTGAATATCTGGAAAGAGAAGATAAAAAACTTGATTCAGACTGGGAAGTTCAGAATTTCCAAGACGCCTGGGTGCTGGAAACTCGTGAATCTTGGGGGAAATCTATACCCGTGTTTTACCATGTATTATGCCAAAGGCTGCCTGAGCAGGTACAGAAGCAGCTCAAGAAATTGTTAGGGATTGAGGATAAGCCATGGTCTGAAATACAGCTGACCTTCGTGCACTATTGCAGGCTGTTGCAAGAAAAGAATTGCAAAAAGGATGCTGCAAGAAAAGGTGAAGAGGCTAAATTAGTGCAGAAAAAAATATCTAAGTATGCCATTGAAAGGGCAATGATAACCAATATAGAAGGATCAAACATGCTGCAGGCCAATAGCCAAAGGCAGCTTGATCAAAACAATAACAGGTTTTACCCAAGAGGAAGAGGCTTTAGAGGAAGAGGATGGCAGAGTAATCAGGGAGGTTTTCAAAACAATCAAGGAGGTTTTCAAAATATGCAATGCGGAAACCAGGACATGCAAAATGGGCAAATAATCCGAACACCGCCAATATGTTGGACATGTGGAATGGCAGGGCATCTAGCACACACGTGCAGAAGTTAAAGAATGGTGCAAAATGAACAATTCACAAGAGGAGGGATGGTGAATCCATCTGTGTTCTCACAGCAGGGTGGAAATGAAGTTGCGCAGAATCACATGGTGCAGCAGCAAGCACCAAGAGTACAGTAAAGCTTGCAGCGGCAGCAGAATGTAACACATTTTCCACATGGGCAGTCTCCACAGTCCCCTATGCAACTGTCACAAACAACAGGTACAGGACAGATACTGAATTCTCGAATTAGAGATGCCACAAGTGATGGGGGAAATCCATTCACTCAGAATGGGACAAGATTATATATGGACTAGGACAGCTCACTGGGAGACCTGATTTGTTCTATCCTATCTGTGACACCGAACCCTCATGAGGAACAAAGGGTAAATGTCTGTATAGGGGATAAAGATTATTCTTTCTTAGTTGACACGGGTGCGACACGCTCGTGTATACGTGAAGGCAAATTTTCTTTGTCCGGTGATGCCATAAATACTCGGGGTCTTATAGGAGCAACAAGGCGTGTTCCTTTTACAAAAGAACTTCCAGTCTCCATAGGAGAATGTGACATGAAAGTGCCACTACTATATTCAAGGCAAACACCAGTGAATATAATGGGACGAGACCTAATGACAAAGTTAAACATGACAATCTCATTCACGGAGAAGGGCATAGTATGTTCAACTCCAGGAATGCATTATTCAAACGTGTGCGAAATGATTAGAGTATATGCAGGAGAAATTTCTATCAGAGCTATTCCGTTAGAACCAGAAATATTTGCATATGGAGTGTGTATATTAATGTCATGGCTGCCAGGCCTAGCAGACAAAAAAAGGAGAACCCCAGATGATTTTTTGTTCAGACCAAGAATACCTATACATGAGGAAAAGGGACAAGTGTTTCCCTTAACAATACAAGCAGCCATAGTGCGAGGAGAAATGGATTTGCTTGATGGTTGTGATGATGAAGGGAGACAATGGTGTGCAGTAATTGCCATTGGGAAAGGTTACAGATTGACTGACGTCACTGTTGACGATCTATTTGAAGAGAAGATAGGTGAAGATGAGATGATAGTTGAGGTTAATCTCATTTATTGTGTGAAAATGATTAAAAGAGAGGTGCCTCAGAGAATGATGCTGGCACAAAAACGTCCTGAAATTTTGATGACGACATGGCAAATGTGCCTGTCTCAGTATGGACTACAGGCCCTTATGACATAGGATTACTGAAAGGAGTCGAAGAAGTGAAGATTAAATTAAAACCAGCAGCAATTTTACCAAAAGCATGACAGTATCCCATGTCTAGGGAAGCATATGAGGGGATTTTTAAGACAATTTCTGCCATGATGGAGCAGGGCATCTTAGTGAGATCAGAGTCATCATGCAATACTTTGGTTTATTCTATTAAAAAATCCAAGAGAGGGTCTTGGTGTTTAATCCAAGATGTGCGCCTGATAAACCAGATAGTCGAGGCCGAATTCCCTGTAGTCCCTAACCTGTCCACGATCCTATGTAATATACCAGTTGAAGCAAGGTATTTCACAGTGATTGACTTGAAAAATGCATTTTTCTCAATCCCATTGCACAAAGATTCACAAGATTTGACATTGTTCACGTTCTGACAAGTTTGTCTGAAAAGCACAAGGCTACCTCAAGGGTACTGTGAGTCTCCTTCGATTTCCAACAGGATCCTTCAGATGGACTTAAGCAATATTGCTTTAGAGAGTGTTGTCTTGCAATACGTGGATGACATTCTAATTTGCAGCACAACAGAGGAAAAGTGCAGGCACAATTCTGTTCAGCTATTGACTATACTGGCTGAGAAAGGATATACAGATGACAAAGAGAAGGTAAAATATTGTCAACAAGAAGTGCTGTACATAGGCCAGTGGATCTCACTTGAAGGGAAAAAGGTTACCCCTGAAAGAGCTGAAGCCATTTCAAAGATAGCCAAGCCACACGCGATAAAACAAATGCAGAGTTTTCTAGGATTATGTAATTATGTCAGGACATGGGTTTTTGACTACCGTTCTTATACCAAGACCTTTTTACAAGCCTTAAAGAAAGCACAGGCAATGAAAGAAAAATTGAGTGGACCGAGACCATGGAAGAAGGGTTTGTTTAACTAAAAAAGGCCATTTGCACGGCACCAGTTTTAGGGATTCCCAATTATGCAGGGGAATTTGACCTTTTTTCACACACAAATGGCAATGTTTTGACTGCAGTACTCACACAGAGAACCATGTTGGGGTAAATGTGCCTTGCATACTACAGTGGGAATTTCAACCCAGTGATGAGGGGTTACTTCCTGTGTGAACATAGTTTAGCTGGCGCATCATTTGCCATAAAGAAGCCTACAACCATTGTGATGATTTGCCCAATGATGTTATTTGTCGAGCACACATTATTTGCTATTTTAGAGAAACAAAAAGGCACATTGACATCTCAGAGAGCTTCTGCTTATAAAGTGGTCATATCAAATCCAACGATTAAAATAGTTTGATGCAAAATAGTGAACCCAGCTATGTTTATAGCAGAGCCAATCACTGAAGGAGAGCCAATACATGATTGCGTGAACTATGAAGAATTTTATTATGAGATTCCCAGAGTGAAAGAAAATGCATTAGCTCAAGGGGAAATCGCCTTCGTTGATGGTTCCTCGAGGATCGATCAAAATGATGGACAGAGATATACAAGTGCCGCTGTGATGAAACACATGGCAAATGGGGAATTTCGAGTAATATTAGTGCACGATTACCCTCACATTATTCAGCACAAGCTGCAGAATTATTGGTGTTGATACTCACACTCGAGAATCACGCAGACCAGGAAGTGATGGTGTACAGTGACACCGCGTATGTGACATCAACAGTGCATGCAGGCCTATCGTGCTGGGAAAGGAGTGAATATCTCCGAGCAGACGGCATGCCAGTGCAGCACGCAGCCTTATTGGACAGGCTCATTAAGACACTATAGCTCCTAGTGGGCATAGCGGTCAAGAAATGTGCCGCCCACACGAAAGGGACAGATTTTGTCTCACATGGAAATCAAGCAGCAGACACTGAAGCCAAGCGTGTGGCAACCAAAGACTAAATAATCATGAGTGTGGAAATAATTGATGTGCATGAGAGAATTATTGTTGCACGAAGTGAGTCGGAAGGCTTTAGCAATATGGCAAAAACTCTTTTAATGGAGCTCCAAAGAGAAGCACCACAGGGAGAGAAGAATTTATGGCAGCGACAAGGGTGTTCTTTAAACCCCTGCGAGAAATTGTGGCAACAAGGCAGCACTGGTAAACCAGTGATGCCTATAGCCTTATTGAAAATAGCACTGAAACAGTTACACTATCCAGCACACATGAAAAAGGAGAATCTAGCAGCAACGATTGCTGAAGACTGGTTCATGCCAAACTCGGCAGAACACGTTGCATTTTTTATGTTAAACTGTATAACCTGTCAGCAGTTCACAGATGGGCATACACTATGTGTGATTTGAAGAGTTATCTCAAGGCCTAATGGGCCTTTTCAGCACTTGCATATTGATTATGTGGATATGATTCAAGTATGTAACGGTACAGGTATCTAATTGTTGTGGTGTGTCCATTCTCTAGATGGATAGAAGCAGGTCCTTGTATACACCCAGACTCTACATGTGCGACCACATTCCTGGTGAGGGAGTTGTTTCCCAGAAGGGAAGGGTGTGAAGTAATGAGGTCAGAAAATGGTCCTCATTTTGTTAATGCAGTAGTTGAACAGATTAGCTTGTTGCTTGGTATAAAGCACACATATTCTTTGGTGTATCATCCTCAAGGGAATGGCACATGCAAGAAGCTCAATGGCTTGTTAAAGGAAAGGATAGCCAAGTTGTAGCTTACACTGAAGAAGGGATGGCTAAACTGTCTTCCACTGGCACTGTATGCACTCAGAAACCAGCCTGGTTCTGACCATCATCTCACGCCGCACAAAATGGTGTCAGGCAGAAGGATGCGCATGCCATTGACACCTCAAAATAGAGCTAGATGTGATGCTCAGCCAACAGGAGAAGTGTTAGGAATGGAAATGCAAAACCACTTGAATTGCATGACATCTTGTCTTACTGTAATTTCAGGACAGCTGCAGCGACGACAAGAAGGGTGTAGGGCAGTACAGAACACAGAAGGAGATGCTGCAACAGACCAAGTTCCAGAATTACGTTTTCCTCCAATATATCCTTGGGACACGGTCCTGGTGAGAAATCACATGAGGAAAAAGTGGGACGAGCCAAGGTTCAACGGCCCCTTTAGAGTGGAGGACGTCACACCCTCAGCAGTCAAGTTATAGGGAAGAAGAACCTGGATCTTCTTGGGCGACATCAAGCCATACATCGGAGAAGACACTCTGCCTGCACCCCACTGCGAAGAAACTACAGACAACGGGGAAGAACCACAGCACGTGCAGACAAGATCCATGACGAGTAAGATGGACGCATGACCAGCCAAGTAAAAGACAAAGAACTTTTGTGTAAAGTTGTGGTTTAGTTCTGGACACTTCCTTTGAGCAAAATAAAGGGAAGAAGGACATAAAAACACAGACACTCTGTGCATCCTAGTTGCAGGGTGAAGAAGAAGAATTGCAGTTTTAAGCCACAAAATAGCTTGTTGACTTTGAACTTTGGACTGAGGCACACTGAAGCCTTGATAAGAAAAGATATGCCAAATTTTGCTCAAGGATACATACATTGGAAGATAATACAGTATCCTGACTCTTTCGACACAGAAGCATTATTTGGACTTACTTATGGTGTCACGCAATAGTGACCTCACCAAAGACATTCTGATCTATTTCGAGTTAGTATTGAGGTCATACCCATCTTTGGTGGGAAAAATCACAAGCATAACAGAGTTTCTTCAAGATCCTGAAAACAAAAAGACAATAAGGAGGCTGCTCACAGTGATTGCAGAGCAGTTTCTTTTGCTCCCGGAGTACAGCGAGGACAAGACAAATGTCCCTGTCACAAGAGAATAGCAGACTAGCCAGTAATGTGTTTTTCCACTTAATTGAAGACTTTCTAGAACTTGTGGGGAGACATGCCAATGTTGACATCCTCACTTTCATCAGAGACCCAGCGAACACTACACAGCTGAGTAAGCTCCTGCATGGAATCGTGATGCAGGTCGAACTTTCTGGTCAGCATCAGAATCACAGGAGAAGAGTCTAAACTTTCCTTCGCGGGACAGATCGCGAAGATGTTGCCAAGGACTTCACTTTTGTTTATGCTGACAAGAAACCAACATGTCGTCTGGAGTGAAACATTTTAGAGCCATCAACTGGGAAATGGTTTACATGGAACATGCACATTAGGATTTGCTGAACTTATTGCCTCATTTGGAACTTTCGTTTATAGAAAAAGAAGTGTTTCCAGAGAAAAGAGACAGTCTATTATTCGTACAAAGAGGATAATCAGACTAGCATTTGTGACCTGCAAGCAGAGACAGCAGAGTCCAGATAAAGTCGCAATGTTTAGCATGTATTAAAGAGTTAGTTTTGCTTCTTTTGGTGATCGAGATGGGGAACCATAACAGTAAGGTTGTCCTCCTTCATGAGGAAAGACATTCATATTGGCCCAGGGACAAATGCTGCAAGTTAACTTATAAGTGTATCATTTATACATGCAAAGTATTCATTATCATACTACTGTCATTGTCGATAGGAACTGCATTTTTCATTGGTGCACAAAGCGTTCAGGTTCCTGTGCACCCACATAATGATGTACGCATGAAATCTACAAAGGTAACCAGACCTTACATAGTCATTCGAGCTCCTAGAAAGAATGACAGAGTGACTGAACTTGAGATGGATGTGATAAATAATGACACACACACAACACTTGTGGTAGCAAATTAATTGAAACGTCGTAGACAGGGTCTGCAAAGTAAACCCGAGAAGGGGTCGATGAAAGGTACACGTACACAAATAATGAGTACATACACACCTGGTCTAGCATCAATGTCTTCAGAATCACATTCCAGAAAATGGGGAGAGTTTGAATAGAGCTCAACAAGAAGCTTCGTACCAAAGAGTGCCATAAGACACATGGAAAGAAAACTGTTAAGAAGACAAAAGACTCTAGAGAATGAAAGAACAGAGACAGCACCGACAAGCACACCTGATCCAGTGATGAAAGGGTCAAGCTTGAGCCCTGCAATACAATCAAGGGCTATGATACTGGCAGAATCAATATGGACGTTCATAAACAGAGCCAAAAATAGTCAGGAAGACAAGGAAAGTCTTACTGGACTTCCTCCTACTCAAATGGTACAGATGAAAATGCCTGGATCATTGATGGCGATACCTAAGAATCCTCCAGCAAGAAGAAGCTATACGGATGTGTTTAAGGATGTTGTTATAGCAAACTACAGGAAGACTTTAAGAATTAGAAGAAGCACACAAGATTACAATAACGAATTGAACGATTACCTGGACAGCTCAGCACACTTGGGAAACAACATATTGTACGAGCATATGGAGGAAGTTGGAAGACAAACTTCAGAGGAAGAATGCTTTGTGTGTGCGCTCCTACAGTATAGCATGGGGAAGTCAAAAATCTTTGTAGCTGTTGAGATAGATGTCATAACAGCACACTGCCTATCACATTTAGCAATGTGCACAACCAGAGGCCAGTTCATGTCATGGGAAGTGATGCTTCACTGAAATGGGCAACTGAAGCAACTGACAAAGATGAAGATGATTATGTCCAAGACATAAAGGCGAGAAACAATGGCAAAACGAAGAACATTGTGATCAGGTATGAAATGGAAGAGAAACAAACAAAAAGCTGAACATCAAAGGGAAATCTACAGAAGAAGCTTGAAGAAGGAAGGGCAGAGTTCACATGTAAGTTTCGGGAACAGTGCTTTCTCCTGAAGGATGGGAGAAAGGAGTAGTGATCTAAAGAGCATGGATGATCATTGGATACTATAAAGAAACAATCAAAAACGCACAGATGATATGCAAACCATTATGGCCAAGACTTGCAAGACTGCTAACATGGGTCGAAGATAGAGGAGGACCCCTACAGATAGTGCCATAGGAGAATTCCAAACTGTGCTTCAGAAACAATGGTAAAAGAAAATTGGGAGAGAATCAGAAATGCGGTTGAGTCTTTGATGTTCCAGGAATGGTACATTGTATTGCAGTGATCATGGATTATTATTGGGCATGTGGATCCAAAGCATACATGTGCTTGCCAAAGAATTGGGGAAGTATATGCACATTGGTGAATGTCCATGTTCTAGCGTTGGTGATTCCAAAAAGTGATCTGAATATTGACAGTTTCCCGAAAGCAGATGCTCACCTAAGAAATAAGAGATCTACGGAGCTTATGAAGAGAACGAAGTGGGGAAATTATTTCTCTGCAAAATCCATTGAAGCTTTCGATGCTATCCCATTTGAACATAGACTGTTCAGTCAGACTTCTTCAGGATTTACCTTGATCTTGATGCCAAGAGTTCAGGTTGGAGCAAAAACTAAATGGTTGCAGATAACCAGATGGGAGTTACTGCAGACCATCAACACAACCGTAAAGGGATTTAATGCAATCAAGAAAGAGTTAAGAGCCATTTGACTAATGACGCTACAGAACAGATATGTCCTTGAAATGATAACAGCTATGGATGGAGGTGTTTGTGCAAAAACCGTAGAATCATGTTGCACATTTATACCATTTCATGATGACGAAAATGGAACCTTAACAGAAGCCATAGGTATGCTGACAAAATTACAGAATCAGATGATAGAAGAAGTTGACGAAGTCGATGATGACAGTTGGTTTGGATCACTGTTTTCATGGGTTCCACAATGGATGGTAGATGCATTCACGTTCCTAGGAGCCCTGCAGGTGATGATATTGCTTGGATTCTGTATAATCAAGCTAATAATCTCTCATTCTCAGAAAACTGAAAAAAAGGCCATAGGGATGAAAATCATGATTGATGTCGAGTCAGGATGGAAGCCCAAAGACCTGACTGATGAAGAAATAAGAGACTTTGTGAAGGCCAGCATTAATGCAACAGAAGGAACAAAGTTTTGGTATCCGAAAGAACATAGAAAATATGTGGGGAAATGGATCTATTGCAATCCAAGTGGAGAATGTCAACTAATGACATGGAACAAAGATGAGCACATAAGGACAGCAGGATGTTTGAAGGGAGTCATAAAGATATGGACCCTAAAGGAACATTTCTGCAGACCTAGATGTCTAGATCCAGAGGATGACAGAAAAGTGAATGCAGGGAAAGAAGTGAGAGTGGTCGATGAATCGCCCAGAGGGGGGAGTGAAGAGGAAGTGCCAAGCACCATCCACACTCCAGCCACACCCTTCAAAGTACCAGGTATGTACATGCCAATATATGTGAAGTATGGAGAACAGATAAACCAGCAGAGAGCTGCAGTTGGGCTCTGCCAAGTGCCTATCAGAATAACAGCACCTATTGAAGTACCGACACCTAAGAAAACCTGGACACTAAGGTACCCATTGAGAAAACCATATCTACAAGCAAGACAAAATGACGGTTGTCAGAATGCAATACCCAAAGAAGCCAAGAAGATACTAAAGGAAAATGAATGGTGACGTCATAAGAAATCGGACTGATGTACATTTAGAAGATATAATGACCTGAGCAAACTGACAAGGAGACGAAATACTATGGATAAGTGACATCTCGAGCCTAAGGTGAAACAGTTGATGTCAAGATGAAGAATCTTATGCCATATGCATGATGAAGATATTCAGTTAGTTTAAACGTGTACAGATGCAGGAAATCGCAAGAAGCAAAGAAACCACAAAGCTTGTTTATGCTTAGTAGTAAAATAGATTGCGGCAAGCACCAACTATACATATAAATATCTAAAAAGCACTTTATAGATGAGTGAAAATCCATTACGCACATGAGCAGAATTCAACAGAGGTTACTAAAGGTCTCAAGAGGAGAGCATTGCAGCAAACAAATCAAGAATTAAGACAGAGAGAAACCCAGCTGAAGGTAACCATGCCAAGAAGCCAAGGTCGTATCGGGCTGGAATAAGCCATACAATTAAAGAGAAAAGAGCACAGTATCCTGTTCAGAAAGGTCAAGATAAGCCACAGATGGTCGAAGACTGGCAGAATTAAATCAAATAGATGAAATTGCATGATGAAGAGGTCAATTTAACGGTGTCCTAATCATGTGGCAAGGCAGGCAGGAAGGGATGAGACTTTCAGAGCTACTCATGGATCCCTGCCATGCTCATACTCCTTAACTTTCTCAGACCAAGGACCAGACTTGAGGTCAAACTACAAAGGAGTAATTGACACATGACCACTGAGGTGATGAATGATTGCAACATTATTGGAGGGAAGCAGTGGTGCAGACAAACTCCCTGCACCTGGCTGGTTGTTCTGCATGCTGCAAGACGTGAGTGGAAAAGTATGTGTGGGGTTGATGCCAACCCAATCATAGTGGACCGTGTAATCTAGGGTCCTATAAGTAAATAGAACCAACGAGACGTCATACTTTTAGTGACATTTACAGTGGCCATTTTGAAGGAAGGGCTTAGTTGCCCCACCTGACATTCATTATCCAATAGCCTCTCCCTGTTATCACACACAGTTATAGTACCTATGTTAAAGGTACCTTCCTAAAACCAATCACGTTGCATGTTAGATTTTTAAGATTATGCGTCAGTGATGATGAGTTTTTGATATATTGTGTTTTTCCTGAAATTAAGTGGAGTTTAAGTGAGAAGGAGGATCGAGTGGTTTCTGATGTTCATTGAACTCCCCATTTTCTGTACTTGTCATTAAACAGACTCCCTTTGCTAAACTATTGAGTTGTCATTACTATTTCGTGCAAGAGTACGAATCTGCATCTTCAGCTATCTTGAGGCTGCTGCTGCTCATCTTAAAGGGCTGTTTGGAGACCCCCAGTCTTATGGGCCGGCTGGGGTCAATCCAGTGCAAATGCATGAATTCTTGGGCTGTCTGCGTGCGGTCATGCTAGAAAAATACTTTTTGAGCTTGAGATGCTGACAGAATTTGTAGAAATCAATGTTGGTTGTAAAGTAATCTGATGAGTCGCAGATTGACAGTCCTTTGTTACGGGCTGATGTCAGTTGTGGTGAAAGATCCATTTTTGTGAGATTTACTATTAAATGTTCTTGTTGTGATGTATACTTCTGGGTCTTGTTTGCATTCATTTGCTGCTTGATTGGAGATTTCGAGAGGCTGCCCCTCCTGCCCCTCCTGCCCCTCCTGCCCTTCCTTGTCCTCCTCCTCATGTCATGGGTTGTTACGATATTGTTTGTCTCAGCTGATTCCATCATGGTTGCTGATAGGTTTTTATATTTTTATATTTTTTTAATTCTTCTAAAAAACAACAATATTCTGGAGTAGCTGTTGAGGATAGAGATGAGGTTGTGGCTGTTTCTACTTCTGAATCACTTTGTGACTCTACGTCTGATGACTGACGCGAAGTTTGCGGTGGTGTGGGTGCGAATGGCTTTGCTTTGAGGATTGGCGTATAGTTCCTTGATATTTGTGGTTTTTTGAAGGTATATACTCATTTGAACTTGTCCATTTCGTTGTGAAAACATTTCTTTTGTTTTTTGGCTTTTAATTCCTTAAAGTAGCGGGATATGAAATCATCCATGATCTGGTAGTTTTTAAACGTGGCCTCTGGTAAATGTAATTCCTCTATGTCTTTTTTAATGGTTATGATTTCCTCACTGATCTTTTGATGTGCCTTTTTGACATGTTGTATCACTCTATGAACCATTTCTTTTGATGTATTTAGTAGTAGTTCCTCCCATTCCTTAGGATTTCCAGTTCTTCTTTGTCAAACGAAGGGAAGATACATATTCTGAGTCCTCTGGGCATTCTCCCAACTTCTAAATATTTTTCCATTGTTTTTACGTTCCCACCACCTTGATAATTCATGTTTTTGTAATTATTTAAATTTTACAAACAGTTTTCTTAGAGATTTGGTATTGTTAGTACTGCAATTTGATTATACTTAAAGAACAGGGCAAAAGAAGCGCATATACATGAATACGTGCATGTAGCATTAAGCAAAGCAATTCCAATTAGCCCAAAGCAAGATGGAGTATGCATGATGATGTAGTCGCGCATAATAAGCGTGACCACGTCATCACACTACTACAAATATCCAGCCATTTTAGTTTTCCCATGGTTAAAACGCCATGAGGAAAATGTTTTGAAACGGGAAACCGGCACGAAATCGAAAGCAAAAAGCAAAAGGTAAGCAAAAGGGATCTCTCAAAAAATATAAATATTCATACCTATATTCTGAACTGATATATTCTGTTGTGTAACAAACAGAATAAGAAATTAAATGGAGTATGTTTATTTATATATTGTAGCAATACGACTGGATAAACATATGTGTAAAACAAAGAAGTGTTCTTTTCCAAATTCCCACTTGGCCAGAACTAAGTGAATTTTGAGCCAAAATACAAACTCAGTAGTACGTATTACTATTCCATAGCAATTTGAGGTCGTTGAGCCTGAAATCAAAAGTCAAGAATGATACATTTGAAATTGCTGAAAATGTTAAAAAGTCTTAAATTGTTTTAGGTTACAAAATTGAACTGTACCATTAAACCCTCCTGATGAACCACCCTAGAAAGGGTGGAGAAACACGTGTCGAGGCATTTAAATGTATATCAACAACAGCATACTAGATGCATTTGATTTTCAACCTGCACCTCTTTATTATAGAGACATCTCAACGTATTTCAACATCAATTAAACAAAATAGATGTATTTGACTTTCAACTTATACCTCATTATTAGAACAACCGATCTTGACACAACACATCAGATTTTTTCTTCTTTTTTCTCAGTCAGTATCGAAATACTGGACAGCCTCAGTATCAATTGAACCGGACCTTGCAGCCGATCATATAATTCTACATCACAGCAACATTCGGGACTTGCCATCAGTTGCTACAAGGCTGATTGTATACATTAAAAGAATTTACTTATCTCTATATGGATTTGCACTGGTTCACAATTGAAGATTAAATCCATGTTATAAGTAGGCTCAGGCCATAAGTCTTGGGACACATGAGCAAAATGTTAATCGAAACCCCCCCTTCCTTAATTAAATTTGACTTAATTTCCTTTCTTGTTCATCTTGCAACATAGCAATTACCTCACTTTCTGTCTCAGTGGGAATATCAAGATACCCCCCACTTTGGGTATAATACACAGTACATCGTATTTTACACAGTACTTCTCTCCCTAATAGGTTCACTGGGGATGGGGGACTCAACAGGAAAGTGTGTTGCTCTGAGATGGGGCTATTAGTAACTGTATGCCAAATGCCCACATCTTTTCAGAGGATAATGGGGTCCCTTTGAAGGTCTTGGCTTTTATTGTGGAACGCTTTGCCCTTCTGTCTATAAAACATTGTACTACCTCACCATTAATCTTACAGTTAACATAGAAGCCTGTCTGTTATATGGTAAACAATGCCTATAATATGACGTCAGCTATCCCATTATTCTGTTCTGTCTTTATAATTGTTCTGTTTGTCACTAAAGTGCTTCCTCCCATGGCTTGACCTCGAGACTCATTTGGGCACTCAAATGTCCAATTTCACTCCAGGGACTAGATTACAGAATTTTTGCACCAGTGCAAGTGTAAAGTAGCACGCTATCAGCAATTTTGCCCTATTTCTAAATACACTGTGACATATTAGAAAATCATAGCCCCATGGCAAATGCAGTTTGCATGGTATACGCACATTTGTGCTTATACAAATATTTGTGCACCAGGGCAAATTTTGCCCTTGTGCCAAAATGCATTGAAAATGTATCTTTTTCGCACTGGGGTATTTTCGCCCTTGTGTTTATAGCATGCAAAATGCATTTGCCATGGGACTTATAACATGCCATACTGCCCTTCTGATGGTGCAATGGTTTTCTAATATGCCCCAATCTTTTTTAAAATAGGGTGAAGTTTGTCAAAATGCTAATGACGTGCAACTTTGTACTTGCACCAGTGCAAAGATTTTGTAATCTAGCCCATGATTGCAATAGTGACATGCTGGTTTACCAGTCACGACTTAACTTAAATTAATTTGATGGATAGGACTGCCTCGTGCATTTTTAATGCTTCTGCCTGGTGCAGGCCCCCAACCCCCTGCAGTGAGAAACCCTGCCTTCACCTGCCCCATCAGTTGTTGCCATTGTAAATTGTTTGCCTGAGAGCAATTCATTTACCTTCATTGACCTCCTTCTTTTGATATTGACATGAAACACAGTGATTCACTACTGAAATCAGACCACACATTCCTCATTCACCACTGCACATACATTTAAGGTGCTGCAACACCCTGGGCAGTAGCCCCTGCACTAGTGCACTTTCTTTGCTTACTGTGCCATCTCAGCAGCCTTATTAATTCCCAATGATCTGCAAAAAAATAAACATCAAATGATCTATGAAATCTGCAGGTGAATTATCCTTTCTTTACTTACAATTAGTGATCTTACCCCAGACAGTCTTGTACGGACACATCACAACAATCCTTTGTATCAATGATTCCCTTATCTGACTCAGTTCAGTACCATTTCCTAAATCCCCTGTGGGTCAACCACTCTCGGCTGGGATAATTACCTACATGAGTTGATTCATATAAGCCCAAGAGAGATGATTGCAATTAAATTGTGATTTGTAACTCGGTACATTTCTCTGGTTTATCTCTAATGTTCTGAAACTATTTACACTTATTCTTCAAATCCCAGAAGTCAACAGGGCACGGGGCGTTAACAGGCTACCTGTTCCGTCAGCAGCCACTCCCGACAAGTGTCTCAGTGGGGCTTGGAGGTATGCTGTTTCTGCCCTATATTTTACATGTATATGGGAGGTGCTGGTAATGGGGGTGATTTCTGCCTGTCTGGACACATCATGGGGAAGGTATTGCACACTCACTGCCCTTTGGGGAGAGGTTTTCTGGTGTAGCACTTGCTTTGGTTGCAATACTCGCACTGGGTGAACGTGTGCTGCGTGAGGCATCCTTGTGTCTCAATAATGCCTTCTAATCCCATCTCATCTCTTTCTTCCCCTTCTTTATTTCTGTCAGCTGTGAGCACATCTTTGCCATGGGGGACAGACCAATAACATACCTTCCCTTCTATGTCTCTTGTCTTAAGTTATTGCACCTTTTCTAGTTCATGGCGTAGTTTCATGTTTGATTCTGCCATGTTTCTTAATCTTGAATCACCTAATCTTTTTGATCCCTCTGCAAACTAATTTAAAAACACCTCCAGTTCTGCTGGTTTTGTTTACTGCTGTACCACTGTCAGCAGTTACTTGATAGACTTTATTCCATCTATTTTATTGTATCATATAATTATTGACATGCATTTGCTTACAGTGTTTAGTTTCTTCGTTCGTTACGTAGAAACTAAAATGTATGAATTTCTCACTTATGGTGTTTGGCTCTCGTCCTCTGCACCTTTTTGTTCCTGGGCTTCGCCCTCTGAACCCATCTGCACAATATTCCATTTCCTCTGTCATTGCCCGATCTCCGTATTATTATTTCAATTTAAATTATCATGTTGTCCCTTTGAGCAATTATTTTTTATCCTGCATCTACCCACACTGCCTTATAATTGATTGAGAAAGGTTTTTTGCTCAACCCAAGGAGAAACACCAACATTTGCAGGCAGCTCTCCTCCGAAATTCCTTTAGAGGATTCAATCAATTAGGCCTCTTACCTATCCTTTCGTAAGCACAGGGTTTTCAAGGGAAAAGACCCACTACTCCTCTTACTGTCTCAGCTGGGCAGGGTGAATCCATGTCGTGACAGCAACAAAGTCATGAAACATGCAGCACATCGCCAAGTACTCTAGTAGGGAAACAAGCAGCAATGGTAATAAACACATTTTATTTCCATACAGCTGTGCAGAAATGGGTCAGTAAGCCAGCAGAGTATCCCATCCCAAAAGGTTAGCGACAAACTTGAAAACATCAGGTTTTTTGTTCAAATGTGTCCACTAAGAACCTCATTCAAAAATGTCAGTATGATACCTTGGAGCTCATGATGGATTGGGGCGTAGCATTAACAAAAGTCGTAAAAGCCTTCATTTAATTTCACGACAACCTATCCCTGAAAGCTTGGTAGTTCAAGCAGCTACTTTGACATTAAAGGCAGCTGCCTACTGTGGTTTGTCAGAAGGAAGAGTCGGACACAGAGGTGGCATTTCAAACATAAACTTTTATTTAACAAATAAGAAAAGACCCTAACTCTCCCTATCACCAGGAGGTTTGCCTAACCTAAATGAATAATAACTCGGGTGCTCGTCATCAGTTAGGCGGTCAAACTAAAGAGTCCATCCTCTATCCAACTCTGTCCTATTCTGACCCTACCACTAATCAAAGAGGTTTTAAGAAACAGAAATAATGCCAGGAGAATTAAATCCTTCTCCTAGTTCAAGTGGATCAACCACAGAGCTGCTTTCTGGCAGTCATGTGCAAAAGTTCTTCACCACAAAGGTGAAGCCAGGGAAATTACTCCTTTCTCCTGGTCAACTGGGTCAACATTCGGGCTGATTTGAAATAGCTTCGGATTCAACCAAAGGTGAGACAAGGAGAATGACTCCCTTCTCCCGGTCACACCTTCCATAAACATAACGCTGCCTTGCCAGAGAGGAGGGGCGGAAGGAAACTGGTGTTTCGGCTGCCTTCCTTCTTCTCTGCAATACAAATGCTCCACCATTTGCGCCGGCATAGATTTCCATACAGGCGCAAATGCTGGATATCCCTATGGGGTCCACTGGCTTCGTGCATGAGCATAAAACAGTTGGACCCCATTGGGATCCATTGTACACGCTGCCTGCCGTATGCTTGTATATCAGAGTGCAAATGTGCAGGACAAAAGTGGCATAGAAGCTCTTATGCCACCTTTGGTGGTGGGGACCTGGCTATGACTGAGTGAAAATGTTCCAGGTTGCCGCCATCAAATTAGGTTTAGCAGCAACATTACCTCCATTGAGTCTGTTATGGTATATTTTGCCTTCATAATGGCACATCCTGAGGGTATGTCTTTCCAGGAACATTTGACCTTGATTTAATTCTGCTCAGCCCACCCACACTGAAAAGTCCAACTTCTCTTCAGGAGGTTTCTGTGAAACCTACAGATACAAAACTGTGGAGTCTGCATTCACATGACCAGTGCTCCGCTTTTAAACCCACCTTCATGATCTTATGCAGGCTGTGTAGGTTTGTGGGCCTTGAATAGTAGCTTACTTCATCCTTGCACAGCCTTATGGGCACTCTTGTGCTTGCCAGCCAATCACTATTCATTCCGCACCTGTGCCATTGCTTCAACTCCTACGTCATTTCCATAATGTTGGCTGCCACTCAGCATCAACTGAGACTCATTTACAGCCGCTGACCTAAAATAAAATACCATCAGCTTCCACACAAGCCCTAAAGAAAACATACAGACACACTTTTGAAAGTTGAAAAGTATTACAACATAATGGGCCTCATTCCGAGTATGGCGGTAAGGGATAGCGGCCACCGGTAACGAGACCGGTGGCGGTAATCCCTTACCGCCATACTCCGAGGTTCCCTTTGCGCCCTCGCCCTTAACGCCTGCTTTGAGCAGGTGTTAAAGTCGAGGGCGCAAAGGGGCCTCCAAGCCAATAACGGTGACCGTAATGAACGGTCACCGTTATTTGCATCTTCCCCATTCCCATTGAGCCGTACGGGGGCTCATTTGGGAATGGGGAAGAGCCTTGGTGAATGGGGAATTACCGCCCCGCCAACCTTGGAATGGGGCGGTAATTCCGCCATCCACCAAGGCGCTGCCGGTCCGGGTACGGCGTCAACCAAGGCGTTAATAGCGCCATTGGTTAGCGCCGTACTCGGAATGAGGCCCAATGAGTGTATTCATGTCAGATCAGTATAACATTTCTGCCAATATTTTCATGTATAAAATTCACTTCTAAAAGAGTTACACTTTACCACAGTGAAGTCCTAATGTGCTCTAGGACACAGTGCCACATTACTCACACTCCTGACCCTCTTGCTAAGCTAAACAGGATGGAATCCATATGAAATGTATCTACATTGTCCTCTTTATTCACCCTGCGTCAATCAATACACAACATAACTGCACCATATTAGCAGTCGCTCTTTAGCTGAACTTAGGGTAAACATCACTATTTCATTTTATCCAATAAGGTTATTTGAAGGCTAAGGTATTGTGGTGGAGCATCTCTACATCATCGCCCATCTGTCTATTTTCCAGGTACAGAGTTAAAATAATCCTGCAAAAATGAGCAACAATAAATATGAAGAGGAAGACATAACTTTTACTAGAATAAGAAAGGTCACATTTAAATATTCCAACTTTAATTTGAGCTGAATATTCATAAAATATTGTTTTTAAAAGGAAATAACTCATGGCTGAGGACAGTATGGTTTAGAGGAGGTGGGCAGTACTGGAATGGTGATTGACAAGTATGTGAACATTCTCCTCTTTTGAAAGTGTACCTTCAAACCTGGAAAAAAGGTAAATGCAAGTAATGGGGTGATGAGTTTAGCTGGGGTTGCATGTTAGTGTTTTTCCGGTACAACCAAATCAATGTAAAGCTCAAAACACATTTTTTAAATATAATGCATACATTTTACAGTGAAAATGTATGAGTTGTGCATGGACACTGAGGGCCCGATTCATGGAAAATATCTGTGCCGAAAACGGGGCACATGTATGCAAAACGCATGCACGCGCCTGTTTTCTGATTCATGGAACACATTGCGCGTGGCTTACCTGAGACCTGCCTGTAATCCACGCAGGTCCAACACGTCACTGCGACATGACAAACACCTTGCGCGAAAAGGCCAGTCAAGGCACACATCGTCCAGCGCACATACCTAAAAAGGGAGCGAACATGTGGAATGGCTAACAACAAGCGAAAATGTGGGCGTTACGTTTGAACTGGCAGCTCCAGGCTAAAACCTCAGACTATTAACTAATAATTCTTAACATCTGTCATAATTGGGAAAACAGTGTGGTGCCCACCACTCCTATATTTTTCTTGTTTTTTCCTCCGCACAATTGAGGTGGAGGCACACCAATTTTTGAATTTCAGCTTGATAACATAAGATATATATCTAAAAAAGAATGTCATTTACAGACATCGAAGCCCTGACCAGCAACAGAGCAGATACGTTGGGCTTCACAGCAGAAGAGGCAGACACATTCCTCGGATTAATCAAAGACAGTGGATTTGGGACAAGCAGCACGAAGAAGCAAGATCCTAAAGAACAAATTAAACAATTGGAATATCTTATACGCAAAGAAATAAACCGCAAGTTACATGCAATCACGTTAGGGAGATACCATAAGAGTCAAAGGATCCCAAGTGGTTTAAGAATACAATTACGCCACAAGTTGTGCAAAGTAAAAGCTTTGTTAATAAATGTTCCCTGGACCTCATACTACTTACTATTCAAGAACTAGCTAACAATTTGACGGACCTCAACAATGAAATTCAAGAAATAGAAAAATTACTTTTGGCAACATTGCATAGAGAAGAGGTGGACACAATTTTACAAGAAATTAACAACAAATTTGCAGAATATAAGGCGGAACTTGAAACTAAAAAGATTCAAAAATTCAAAAGAGATACATATGTCTACTTAAAAGATGAAGTCTTTACTTGGATGGATAAGTATGGTCCTCCAATAAGGAAATCCAAACCTACAAACACGAGCGAGACGTCCAGTTCAGGAACAGATACAGAAAAAGAGCCTACCAACGCAGAAGAAGAAAATCGTCCTAGTACCTCAAGATATTCGAGACCCTCAGAAGTACCAACAAGAGGTAGAACAGCTTTTTTAGACAAAGGCAGAGGCGAACAAGAAGGGGGAAGAGAAAGATTAAGAGGCAAACCAAACACGAGGTTACAACAAAAGAAAACATTGTAATCAATTTATCAACAAGGATATCGACGGCTCAAGAAATACAAACATTACAGAAATGCCTTAGTTTTGTGCCATTGTTTGAACTTTACAAATTGATCAGGAAAATGAAGTTAAAATAGTTTTTTAGTGAACTGGTACATGAGGACATAGGGAACAAGAAAGAAGTAGATTTGAAAGAATTCAGGAGTAAGAGCACCTTCATCCCTCCTATCAGCATCCCTTCAATAGACATCTTTTAGAAACAAGTGACGAGAGATTTGGAAGAAATGCATTTTAAATCTAAAACCAGACACAATATGAAACCACACAAACTAAAATTGATACAAGATCTGTATGGTCACTCAAGCATTACAATAAGAGCTGCAGACAGAGGCGGTAGTTTGGTTGTCATGATGCCTACCCCCGGGCATCAGGATCAAGCCCATCAGCTCTGGGAGCAGGCATCCAGATACTTATTAAAACCCCAACAGCCCTGGCTGGGGGCTGTTTGGGGTCAGTCCTGGCGCCTTAGGCGCCAAGCTCATAGACCTTACTACCTGATGCAGACCATGCTGCTAGTGAGTCCAAGCCAACGTGAGGCCTGGATGGGACTATTTTATTACAGGGACTATTTTTTACTTGGGCGTGGTTCTAGGAAACTTCTTACCTGGAACTACTTTGGAGGCTATTTAAACCATTTAATAACTTCGCGTTATTCTGCATCCAGCAGCGTAACGCTCACCATGCCTGCAGTCTGCATCCAGTCTTCTGCCACGCCCGCCTCGAATCTGGAGCTCCTAAAACAAAGAGGAAAGAAAAGGACAAGGTTAGAAAACACACTATTTTCGAATTCCTCACCTGATTCCGGATCCATCTCGCCCCCGGACCTGGAAAGAACATCATTTCTGTACGCGTTGCATTTCCAGCTGCAGCGCCGCGCCATACTCACCAGTCCTCACAGCATCTTTCGATTCGACGCTGCCTCCATCATTTCTTCGCCGAACTCCGGCACCTGGGGGACAAAAGAAAACAACAAGGTGAGCTGAGAAAAACCAACAAACATAACTCTATTCACCATAGACTTACCTGATTTACCACCGGAGGCATAATTCTATAACTCTCCACATCTTCATGTGCCGCACCTGCAAGGAGAGAGAGAACAACACGTTAAACACGTGCAACATTTACCGGACAGCGTCGGGTAATACAGACTCTTACCTGAGCGCCACCAGCTGCCACGGGAGCATCTTCATATGATCTCAGCTTCAAGACAAGGAAGGAAGGGGGGACAAGAGTGAAACATCGGACATATTGAACTCTATGAACTTTATACTCACTGGACCTTGCCAGGAACCTCAGAGTCAATACTCTCCGGAACTCTCCCACGCCTTCAAACCAGTGAAGTAACTGGCATCAATGCGCCCCTGCAATCCATGCAGGATGGAGAGCTCATCTTTCTAGAATATAAGAAGAATACTTCTACGTGTCAAGCAGACAAGATTATGAGGGCGAGTCCAGTCAGTCATCTCTGCACTACGCATCACGAAAGACTATTCGCCAGACATTCCCAGGGACAGGCCCTGGATAACAAACTTTTATCCCTACGACAAGGTAACCAGGATCTGTTAACCTATATCGCAACCTTTAATAGGTTGGTGGTGGAAACCAGATGGCCAGAGGTAAAACGAATTACACTATTTCATCGTCGACTTTGGGGAGAACTTAAAGATGTTTTGGCCCAAGTTGTGAACCCACCCCAGGATTGCGCAGAATATATAGACTTAGTGGTCCAATTAGACCACCGACTTCAGAATAGAAAGGCTGACCAAGCTAAGTTTGAGAATCGGGTATTGGTTAAACCCAACATCACCCCCAAAGGAACAGATGCAGCAGAACCTATGCAGATCGGGGGGGTTAAGGGACCCTTAACTCAAAAGGAAAGAGAAAGGAGATGGCAGATGCAATTGTGTCTATACTGTGGGGCCTCAGGACATTTTCTACGGGATTGCCCTATAAAACCATCCAAGAAAGTAGTCAGAGTTGCTGATAGAAATCAAACAGAACCTGATTCGGGAAACGACCACGCCCGACAAGCGTAGAGGTCCGCTTGTCGAGCTTGAAGAAGGACACTCAGACCTCGCACCTAATCATACCAATGGTCCTTATTGATCCAAGGCAGCCATCACGTATGCACGCAGTAAGGGCATACATTGATAGCGGGGCCGTAGGAAATTACATGGACCACGAAATGGCTTCTAGGATGAATCTACCTTTCTGCAAAAAAAACCTCTTTGGATGTCATCACCACAGTTGATGGAACTGAAATTGCCTATGGGCCTGTAACTCATTCCACCACAGAGATGACACTGTTGGGTCAAGATGGACATCGAGAGACTTTTGTGTTTGATTTAACCAAAGCCCCGAAGTTCCAAATAATACTGGGGATACCTTGGTTGGAAACACATAAACCTAGTATTGATTGGCGAGAGAAGAGAATAACCTTCCCGGATTGTGCACACACCTGTTACCCGGAAAAAACCTTGAACAAAGGCCTGGCCACAGTCGCTAATCCAGTCATGCAGTTACCTCAGGAATATCAAGAATTCCAGGATGTTTTTCAAAAAGAACAGGCAAACACCTTAACACCTCACAGATCATACGATTGTCAAATCAACCTCATACCCGGTGCACAACCTCCATGCAGTAGGATCTACGCCCTTACTGAACCCAAAAACCTTCACCTACGACATTACCTGGATCAATTCCTTGCTAATGGCTTCATTCGTCCATCCAAGTCCCCTGCATCCTCAGCTTTATTCTTCATGCCTAAAAAGGAAGGTGACCTGAGAACGTGCATAGACTACCGCGCATTAAATCAGATTACAGTGAAGAACCGATATCCATTTCCTCTGATCCCCGAATTACTAGACCAAGTAAAGGATGCTTGCATCTACACCAAATTAGAACTCCGAGGGGCATATCATCTGGTACGTGTAAAGAAAGGCGACGAATGGAAGACTGCCTTTCGCACCAAGTAAGGATTATTCGAATATCAGGTCATGCCCTTCGGGTTGTGCAATGCACCAGCAGCCTTCCAGTATTTTATGAACGATGTCCTTCGTGAACTCATTGACGTCTGTGTTGTTGTATACATAGACGATATTCTAGTGTACTCCTCCTCAGAATCAGACCATGTTAAGCACGTGCGTGCAGTCCTTGAGAAACTACACCAGCACAAGTTATATGCAAAATTGGAAAAATGCGTTTTTCATGCTACGGAAGTTGAATTCCTTGGATTTATCCTGACTCCAAAAGGAGTCCGAATGGACTCTCGAAAGGTGGATGCAATTCTCAAGTGGCCATCACCCAGTTCAGTAAAAGGGGTACAAAGCATGCTAAGATTTGCTAATTTCTACCGCAGATTCATTCCGGATTTCTCACATGTTGTACACCCTATCACAGCACTTTTGCGAAAAAACAAACGCTTCTTGTGGACCGAAGAGGCTGAAAAGGCCTTCCAAGAGCTGAAAGCGAAATTCACGGCTGCAACTGTCTTAAAGCATCCACGCCCTGAACTTCCATACATAGTTGAAACTGATGCATCCAGTTTAGCCATGGGAGCTGTCCTGTCCCAGAAGGATCCTGAAACCGGTCAACTTCACCCAGCAGCATTTTGGTCCAGAAAGTTCTCGGCACCCGAGTTAAACTATGCGGTTACCGATAAAGAGTTATTAGCCATCAAATCCGCCTTCAAGGCTTGGCGGCATTATCTTCTCGGTGACAGGCATACCATTACTGAAATCACTGATCATCGGAACTTGCAGTATTTAAAAACAGCCAAAGCCCAATCGTCGCGCCAACTTCGATTGGCATTGTTCTTTGCCGAGTTCGATTTCGTGATCACTTATCGACCAGGCTGTAAAAATGGCAAGGCAGGCGCCTTATCCCGAATAGGGATGGGAGAAGCATATGCAAAGCTGGAACCGGTGCCTATAATTTCAGAACAAAGAATTATTGGCATAGCTACTCTACAGACACTAGAGGATATTCATGTAAAAATCCACAACTCTTCGATCCAACAGCCCTGCAGGACTGGGTAAAGAAAGGCCCGGACTACTCAGTCATCAATGACCTACCTTATTATCAAGGGCGACTATTTCTACCACACAAGGAACTACAAGAACTAGTCATCTCCAATTATCATGACACCCTGATGGAAGGGCACCCAGGTATCGCAAAAACCGAAGCTAAAATTAAGAGACAATTCTGGTGGCCCACCTGGCGAAAAGACGTAAAGTCATTTGTGATGTCTTGTGGCATTTGCGCCCAAAACAAAAGTCAGAAGAAAAAACCAGCTGGTCTTTTACAACCTTTGGATGTTCCACCTACACCATGGCACACCTTATCTTTAGACTTTATTACAGATCTACCTCCATGTAATGGATTTAACACCATTCTAGTTATTGTGGATCTTTTTTCCAAGATGGCCCACTTTATTCCTTTAAAGGGATTACCTTCTGCTTCAATTCTGGCCAAGGAGTTCCTCGAAAACATTGTTCGAATACACGGATTTCCTTCCGTATTGGTCTCTGACTGAGGTAGTCAATTCATTTCACATTTTTGGAAGAAATGTTGTCAATTGGTGCAATTCGACATTAGGTTATCAACCAGTCACCATCCCCAGACCGATGGTCAGACGGAGAGGACCAACCAGACCCTTGAACAGTACCTACATTGCATGGTACACCAGACCAAAAGTAATTGGAAAGACATTTTATGGATTTCTGAGTATGCATACAATAACTCTGTACATTCAGGAACCGGACAAAGCCCTTTTTATACCATATATGGACATCACCCTCGAACCTCAGAACTAGATTCGCCTCAGCACTTAGAAATGCCCGCAGTTAGTCATTTGCACTCTACTATTACACAAGCCTTTAAGGAGGCAACAGAACATTTGAAACAAGCAAAAGAGAAATAAAAGAAAAATGCTGATCAACATAGAAGTGAAACTCCACAATCCCAGATTGGGGATCAAGTTTGGCTGGCTACAAAACACATACCTTTGAAGGGAACTCGGACTTTTAACCCTAGATATTTGGGACCATTAAGGCCATTATCAACCCGGTGGCCGTCAAATTGGAATTACCCTCTAATATGCAAATTCATCCTGTCTTTCATGTTTCACTTTTAAAACCAGTTCAACCAGGAACAAGAATAACCAAACCACCCAACCCCATCTTGATAGATGTAGAACCTGAATTTGAGGTAAAAAATATCCTGGACTCCAAGATGGTTAAATCAAAACTTTTTATTTAATCAATTGGAAGGGCTACGGACCACAAGAAAGGTCATGGGAGCCTAGTGACCACGTTCATGCACCTCGGTTGGTAAAGAGATTCCATCGGGACTTCCCAGACAAACCAGGGCCAAAGGGATGAACAACTTTAGGAGGGGACTTGGGGGGGAGTGCTGTCATGATGCCTACCCCCGGGCATCAGGATCAAGCCCATCAGCTCCGGGATCAGGCATCCAGATACTTATTAAATCCCCAACAGCCCCGGCCATAGGCACCAGGCTCATAGACCTTACTTACCTGATGCAGACCATGCTGCTTGTGAGTTCAAGCCAACGTGAGGCCTGGATGGGACTATTTTATTACAGGGACTATTTTTTACTCGGGCGTGGTTCTAGGGAACTTCTTACCTGGAACTACTTTGGAGGCTATTTAAACCACGCCCGAACAACAGCACACGCTTTGCGTTATTCTGCATCCAGCAGCGTAACGCTCACTGTGCCTGCAGTCTGCATCCAGTCTTCTGCCACGCCCGCCACGAATCTGGAGCTCCTAAAACAAAGAGGGAAGAAAAGGACAAGGTTAGAAAACAAACTATTTTCGAATTCCTCACCTGATTCTGGATCCATCTCACCCCCGGACCTGGAAAGAACATCATTTCTGTACGCGTTGCATTTCCAGCTGCAGCACCGCGCCATACACACAAGTCCTCGCAGCATCTTTCGATTCGGCGCTGCCTCCTTCATTTCTTCGCCAAACTCCGGCACCTGGGGGACAAAAGAAAACAACAAGGTGAGCTGAGAAAAACCAACAAATATAACTCTATTCACCATAGACTTACCTGATTTACCACTGGAGGCATAATTCTATAACTCTCCACATCTTCATGTGCCGCACCTGCAAAGAGAGAGAGAACAACACGTTAAACACGTGCAACATTTACCGGACAGCGTCGGGTAATACAGACTCTTACCTGAGCGCCACGAGCTGCCACGTGAGCATCTTCTTATGATCTCAGCTGCAAGACAAGGAAGGAAGGGGGGACAAGAGTGAAACATCAGACACATTGAACTCTATGAACTTGATAATTACTGGACCTTGCCAGGAACCTCAGAGTCAATACTCTCCGGAACTCTCCCACGCCTTCAAACCAGTGAAGTAACTGGCATCAACGCGCCCCGCAATCCATGCAGGATGGAGAGCTCATCTTTCTAGAATATAAGGAGAATACTTCTACGGGTGAAGCAGACAAGATTAGGAGGGCCAGTCCAGTTAGTCATCTCTGCACTACGCATCACATTGGTGGAGACCGCACCGCAGCCGTCCGGATCCGACCGAAGCCCCTGTGGGAGCCAGGTGAGCGTAACATTGGTACTGTTGAACACAACAGACTACGATGAAGAATGCGAGAGACAGCTTAGAGACATCAATACCTATGCACAATTAGAGAGTGATCCAACACCAGAAATTAAGCACAACCTGGAAATCCTACTGGATAAGGCGGAAGAACTGAAATGGATAACCATCACACAAACACATTCTTGACTAATCCAGAACCATGGATACCACACTTCTATACTCTTCCAAAGGTGCACAAAGATTCAGTCAAACCACCAGGGAGACCAATCGTTTCAGGGATAAACAGCATCCTAGAACCTCTTGGTAAATATGTACACTATTTCTTACAACCTCTCATTCAGGAAACCAGCACATACATTAAAGATTCTACACATTTTCTGCAACATTTGAATTCAATACCATTTGACTCCAAAAATATCTGTTTCACAATCGACGTCAAGAGTCTATACATGTCAATCCCACATGATCTGGGTAATGAAGAGGTAGAATGGATACTTCTCAAGACAGAAGAAATACCAGCGCAAAAAGAATTCATAATGGCACTCCTAAAATGTATTAATTTATGCACAAATTTGAAACAGAATACGTCTTACTCAATCAACGCTGGCAACAACATCTAGGTATTTGGATTAGATACATTGACGACATTTTTGGAGTATGGAAAAGCAGTGAATTATAACTACTCAAATCTTTTGATTACCTGAACAGTAAGGACACAAGGATTCAGTTTACACATGAATACTCTCGAGAAAGCATACACTTTCTAGATGTACAAATCAATATAACCAATACAGGATACCAGACAACCATCTTTAGAAAATCCACTGATCGCAATAATTTGCTACAACGACTAAGCTTTCATCAACCAAGCCTTATCAAAAATGTACCGTATAGCCAGATGCTACGTGTGAAGAGATTAGTGAGTGATCCTCTAGAATACGAAAAAGAAGTCAAAGAAATGGGAAAAAAGTTCTTGGATCGTGGATACACGAAAGAAGAGGTGACGGCAGCTGAAACACGCATAGCTACTCAAAACAGGGAAGATTTGTTGA